>NC_092313.1:51229417-51535254 GCF_036785885.1 Coffea arabica
GGAATATCTTTGTTATATCTTCTGACGTCATTATATGTTGTCCATTTGTTAAAGCTGTCTTTGTTTATTCTTGAATCTTGCAGCCAGAATTGTTTGCTCGAGGAAAGCTTGTTATGTTAAGAACATGCAATCAGCTTCTCCGGCGACTGTCAAAGGTAGAGAGCGGTTTGGTGCCTTTTATAACTTTTTGTTATCCTGTTTTAATTTCAGTTTTTGCCAATCTCCGATATGTGTTAGTTGTCTCCATGCAGTTTCATTATTCTTTTTCTTCTGAAAACTCTCCTGTTTTAAGTTTTGTTCTATGGAGACAGTTTTACTAATTAATTATGAGTTTCCATTGCTCATTTAAATTATTAAAAAGTGGTCTTGATTTAAACAACCTTCTTCTAGAATTGACTTAGAATAGTTTTTAACTTCTGATTTCTTGTCTTCCAAAGTGTGCTTGTGGTTCTTCTGGTTAAATGTCTCTGAAAATGACCTGATAATGGAAATGATTGTCAACTATCATAGTTTTGCTTGAACTCTCACTTGCTAGTTGGTTATGTTACTCCTTGAAGCAGCAAAGGGTTAGTGGATATTCTCTTTACTACCTTGTTTTGATTAAGAAAATGGACATAGTATGCTGTGGACAATTGTATGTGAGTTTCACTTGAGCTTAAATCTGATTTTGCAGGCAAATGATGTGGTGTTCTGTGGACGAATAATTATGTTTCTGGCTCATTTCTTTCCATTGTCTGAACGTTCTGGTAGTTTCTACACAGTTTTTTGACATTTACATTTCATGTCTCTTTTGCATATGTCGTCTTTGATGTCTTGTAATCTATTGCAGCTGTTAATATCAAAGGAGTATTTAATACATCAAATGAGACAAAGTATGAGACAGAGGCCCCTGATGGTATATTTAATCCTCAATGTCTTGTATATTTACCTATAAGTTTATTTATTAAAACCAGTGTAAAATACATGTTCAAGTATACTTACATTTATCTCTTTCTTTGGTTTTCAGGTATTTCTATTGATCTGAATTTCTATAAAACACTCTGGAGTTTACAGGTAAGTAAATCACATTGAACCTTGATTCTTTAATAGGTGTCTCGCATGTCAATCAATTCGTTGCTGTTAATGCTTGTTCTCAAGTGAGAGGCACTTTTTTATCTGGTTGATTACATTAGATCTGTTGCATGGATGTCAAGATCTTTAAATTGAAGCATCCTAGCAAATAGGATATGATATTAGTTTGCAAAATTGGTCAAGTCTTTAAAGCATCTTTGCCACATCTTTCTTTGAAACATCGTTAGTTCTCTTAGTTTCTATTGAGATTCTCCCTCCTCCAACAGAAACAGCTATTTTCTACTTGTTTCCCTTAATTTACTGTTAATTGTATATCTCTGTACTCGTATGTGTTTACATATGATTAGGTTCATTCTTTTTGAAGTGGGAAAGAGCTATGCTTTTTCTATTTACAAAATTTATATATTAGAACCGATCTTGATTGTTGATTGGAACCTGAGGTGTATTGGGGACTTAAGTGAAAGAAATGCTTTTGGTACTGGGTGACGTTTCTATGTACCTTGGTCCTGGTTATTGGAATTGGTGGTATAGTCAATCCGTAGCAGTTGATGTTGTAGCGACTTGAGTATGAAGAGTAGACAAGCAGTTTCTGGAAGTCAATTGCAGTAGAAAACCAAAGTCTCTGAATGTGCTATTATAATGGATTTGATTTGGAATGGTGCATTCCTTCTCTTATATGGACTGCAGCATCCTGCATGGTTGTCTACTTGGTCCATGCTTTAGGATCCCCCTAGGCTGTGCAGAATTTAAGGGTGCTAATAAGTTGCGTCTCTTGGTGAGACTTGAATGTTGAACACCATGATCTGAAGTTGAAATTTTTAAGTTGCAGAATTTTTATGTGATGGAGATTCTAAAAGCACGTATGTTCTTTAATCAAGCGAAAAGTGGGTCTTGACTCCAGATATCTTTCTTGGAACATGTGGATCTAAATTTTTGTTTTATTTGTCATCTTGACAGGGCCTTCTGCTTATTCCTGTTTCAATTTGTATGGTCCTATTACATATTTTTATCCATTTTTTTGTATTGATGCCATGTCAATCTGATCAAGCATGTAAATGAGAAAATGATGAGAAAACTTTTAACAAAATAAACAACTATTGTGTGACTCTAAAGTAATTCATATTGTGAGTACCCAAATGATATAGGTCATCTGTAGATCATTTGTTTTCACAAGAAGGTACATGGATACTCACTTTTTTTGAGTTGACTTTTGTTTCTGTGAGTTAATACTGATTTTGAGGAGAACAAGAGAGAAGAAATGAAAACCAACAGGGAAAATTGTTAAAACTTTTTGGTTTTGGAAGGTGGAAAAAGTATTATACACAAGTCTAAATCATCAAATGTTGTGCTTTTAAAATTTGAACAAAGATTAACAAGACACAGAATCAGATTTTATTGGTTTTATTTTCTTTTTTTGTCATTACTTCAAAGAAAAATTTTTTAAGGTGCAAAATTTTTTTATTCGTTCTAAAAGGAAATAAATGAACCCAATCTTAATTATAGCTGCACTGCCTCTTCCCATCATGTAGATAGTTTTAGTAGCTTATATATTGAGAGCGTTGAGATGCATTGTACTCTTTATTTTGGAGGCAATTGAAACTCTAAAAATTAGAAAATGTCCCACTAAAGCTGAAGCTAGTACTCTTGATTTATAAGTCATCTCCAGATGGAATGGACACATGATTCAGACCTTACCTGAGTCCACAGTTTTATCATTTAACGGCTGAATGTCTTTTTTATCTGTCTTCTTATTTTCTTGTGTTCTTATAGGCAATGGCATTTAAACTATTATTTATAATGTATCTCATTTTAATTTGATTTTCTTCTATCTGCCTTCATGTTCCTTTTGTGGTCATTATAGCAACTTTGTTGATTGTGGTTTTCAGGAATACTTTTCCAATCCAGCTTCCTTGTCTGTAACACCATCCAAATGGCACAAGTTTAACTCTAGTTTAACGGTATACCATCCTCATTGTCAGTCAGCAATTATTTGATTTGATTTTACTTTATAATGTTGGATACTATCTGTACAGCAAATTGTGTGTAAGTTTAGTTGTATCGCTTTGCAAATTTCTTGCAGACTGTGTTGAGCACCTTTGAGGCTCAGCCTTTGAGTGACGACGAGGGCAATGCCATTAACCTTGAGGATGAGGCAGCAAATTTCAGCATAAAATATCTGACAAGCCCTAAACTTATGGGTCTAGAAGTAAGGATTTTTGAATTTCCTTGTAATTTGGATTTTTAGATCTTAAAGTTCAGTGGCTAATTAAATCTCTCTCTCTCTCTCTCTCTCTCTCTCTCTATATATATATATATATATATTTGTCACACAGCTAAAGGATCCAAATTTTCGACGTCACATTTTGGTTCAATGCCTCATTTTGTTTGATTATTTAAAGGTAAGAGTATTTGTATGTGAAAATATAAAAAGAAAGACTCAATCTTATCTTGCTATTTTTAGATTTTTTTATGAGGCTTTCTCATTATGATATCAGCACCCACTAACTCCTTATTTGCAACGTGTTGTACCCAATAAAAAAAATGTCTCCTTGTTTTGTGGGTGCTTTGGTTTTGCTGCTGATAAGCTTTACCATCTTACAACTTACAGGCATTTGTCTATGGCCAATGCTTAGGCATTAACTTTACAACGTGAAACATTAATTTGGTTTTATTGAAGGCTTTAGGTAGATGCTTATGTTCGGCAATTTGGGCATTTACTTCTTGTAACCTTATGATTTTTCTCTTTTTGGTTCACTCAAAAATTGAGATTGAAATTGAAATTGTGGTGATGGACATAATAGTATCTAGATTGGCTGGGGGGTCTGGAATTGCAATAACACAAAGATTAACTGTTAGCAGTATCCAAAGTTTTCTGAATGTCGTAGACCTGTGATTCTTCTTCGTTCAGCATATTTATCCTAGACTATATCTACCAGACGTAGTTCAAGCTGAGGAGGTTCAAAAGTTCTTTTGTGTTAAGGATGGATCGTAGGGGTTAGGGTTGTTCATTACAATGATGAGGACATGTAGGTGGCTATCCTAGGTTGGTGTTGGGATCACATTCTAGGTACAATGATGAAGACCTTATTACATGGAAGCCCGCAACTCCATCTGGTTGAGCTCAGCCACAGCCAAGCATATTTGAGGGCCAACCTTATTGTTGATGCCCTGGATTTAGGGGTGGCAGAACGTGGAAGCAAAGTGACTAAACCCAAGTTCTAAGACTTCTACACTGGATCTTGAACATATTCTTTTACAGCAAATGCTGGATAAAATAGTAGACTGCTTTTCAATATGAAAAAACCATAGTTTGAAGCATGACTGGCAGGGGGATTAAGGATATAAGAGCCCAGCTTATTTTATACAAGTTTAACGAACTCAGTTCTTTTTTATTCTTTCTCAAAATTGATGTTCATTGACTTTGCACTCTTAAATCTTTTTTTTGGCACTTAAAATTAAAAATAAAAATATTATCATACTCATGAAATTTGTAGCAAATTTTAGTTCCAGATAATATTTGGGATTTCTTCATTAAAGTTTTCCTTCTGTATTCTTGATGCTCATACATCCCTGTGGGACTTTCCAGAAGGTTATATCGTTGATTATAGCATTATAAGGCATGCAGAATGTTTTATTTTTTGGAAATCTCACCATGCATTCATAAATAATATTTTTTTTCTCCTTTTATTTCATGTTACCACAATAATTAAGAGAGTGATTATTTCCCACTTTTCTTGCAGGCACCAGGAAAAAATGATAAAGATTTGCCCTCTGAAACAATGGTTTGTGATCTGTGATATTCTTCTCTTGCCAATATAACCATAGTTATCTCTCTTTTTGCATGAATGCATTTTCCCTATACCCAGGGTCTATTAGCAGCTTCGATCTTTTATTGAAACAGAAAAATAATCTCTTTTGATTATTATTATTTTTGGAAAAATCTAGAGACGAGTATAAAGGAAGTCCTTGGAAAGAACAAGAAATGAAACTGAAAAAGCTATAAAAGGTAAATGCACTCTTGGAAATGGACTCACTTTTAACAGTGAGCAGACATTATGGGGAAGTAACTAGTTTGGATAAGAGATCATTTGCAAAAAATTTTTTCATTGCATCATAAACATGTTTTTTTAATGCTCTTTTTATCTTCCCAACAACCTTTTTATCTCACATACATCACATCACAAAAAGTGCTACAGTAATTATTCCAAATAATATCTCAAATAATACTCTATCTGAACATACTCAATTTTTGCTGTTGGGAATCCCTTAGCTGTGCCACTACCATTGGTTAGAAACCTGCCTATAGGCGCTCATGCCCCTATATTACCATCTAAAACTACCTTTCGAAGCTGCCATCATTATGATAGATAAAGACCTGTATCTAGTATGTGGACTTGCATGTGAACACAAATATTTGTTTCTCAAGGTAGGGGGGAGGCGAAGGATAATGGCTGTATCCATTTTCATGAGATGGATGGATGTGCAAAAAATGGAGATAGGAATAGTCTAAAATTGTCTCAGTTGTATATGATCTATTAAAATTGTGTCCTTCAATGACAATCTTGAATGCAAGGTGGTTTTATATTCCCATTCCACTACAGACAACTAGGTTTTGGGATTCTACTTTATCTGAACTTACACGCCAAAATCAAATCCTTGACTTTCTGTGAAGGTTGATCTGTCGAAACACAGGAAATGACAAGAGTAGAGTTGTTGGTTTTCAAGACATAAATGAAATGCAAAGCTGGAGCATAAGGAAAAGAAAATTAATGTGCTCGCATTTGTATCACACATGGTTGTGCTCTTTTTGCTTCTTGTCTTTACTATTTATTTTGTTTGAAGTAAGAAACAACATACCGGCACCACTTAACTGCTGACCACATAAAGACACTAACTTACAGGTGCAATAAAACAAGAATGAATAGATTGATAAGCAATCAGGCCTGCAATTTAATAAAGCTTCTAGAAGGTATCTCCTAAAAGAAGTAGAACTAGTTGCCCTTAGTAATCCCTCCCAATTGAATTCACATTCGAGCTAGTATAAGCTCATGATTTGAGGAGGTTTGATCTTCTTTGTTTTTGTCGTGGAGGAGATTAAGTAATTATTTATGAATTGGCAAGTTCCAGAATAGTAACAATTTTTTTTTTTTTTTTTTTTGAGAATAGTGACAATGTTATTCTGATAAGGTGTGGAATGTACTGGTGCAAGAAATTTAGAATTACTTGCATGGTGAATTAATAAAGTTTTGTTAGCCTTTGCAGGAGTAGGACTAGCTTTAGCAAAGTCCTTGACTGCAAAGGCTTACATATCCTTTTTGTAGTCTCTAATTTAGCGTTTATGTTGTATTCTATTGCATAGCTTTCCTTGGCATCATATTAACTAATTTCAGTTGCTAATCTAGAAAGAAGAAATTAAAAACTGTGAAGAAAGGGTCAAAAAGCTCCTTGACATGACTCCACCTAGAGGCAAAGAATTTCTCAAAAGTATTGAGCATATATTAGAACGTGAAAGGAACTGGGTGAGCAATTTTAATCCCCCTTTCAGGCTTTCTTTGTGAATTACACAAATAGATTTTTTTTTCTTTTTGCCATTTATTATAATTCATTTGCACTCTGATAATTACTCATTAGTGTTTGTTCTACTTTGTTTCTCTTCAACTTCAAGGTATGGTGGAAACGTGATGGCTGCCCGCCATTTGAGAAGCAACCACTAGAAAAGAAACTAACTCAAGATGGTGTGAAAAAACGGTAAGTAGTGCATAATCTATGTGACTAAGGAAAAATGAGCTGGAGATCATAGCTAAACTTTGTATCACTACTCAACTATATTGGATGTCGGATCTGTAGATGGTGATTAAAACTTGAAGACTGAATGTCATTAAAGTGTCTGATATAGCTAAATTGGCAAGGTTTCTGCACTTTGTGCTTTTATAATTAGAAAATTTCATTTCATTTTCCCTTTACTTTATGTCAAACTTTTCTAGGTGCAAATTGATGCTGAATTTGGATTTTTGGTGATTGTTTTTGTGTAAATACATGATCTAATTAGTAAGAAACTATATATCTTGTAGTGAGCAAATGTCCACATATATCTATGAAACCTATGATAGTTCAGTGAAAAGGGTCTTTCCATCCTATACTGTGGTTAATGTTTATAGCATATTTAGCTAAGCTAGAGACAAGTCACTGTTTACTACGCTAGCGAAACAGAAAGAGCAAAAATGAAATACTGAACTAAGAATGGTTATTTCCTGCAGTATGGTAATTTTTAAACATAAAAATAATTTAATTGTCAAAGTATATCTTCTTACATTTCTGATTGGATTGGATATTTGCAGTAAATACCCTCCTGTTCTTGTTGCAACTATGCTTTATTTGTCTTCTGAACCTCATAATTGGACTTTGTGGCGCATGATCTTGTTGCTTAGCTTTCAGTTTGAAATTAGCTGGATAGACATCTAAGTGTATTCAAGTCTTTGGTTTGTAAATATGGCAGAACGACATTTTCACTGATTAAAACGCATGCATGTGAAATAGTCATTGCCATAACGCTGCCTTAAGGACAAATCAATGAACTTCACTAAAAGAATATCATGTCAGAAACTTTATGTGTAGGAGATAACTGGTTAGCACGATCTAGTGGATTTCTGTTAGATTCTTTAAAAGGAGACTGGGAATTTTAGGTTGAAACTTTGAAACTTAAATTTAGAGACCTTGTCTTTTGATGACAAAGATTTGGCCAGTACGAGATCAGTTACGGCAGGGGAAGTAGAAGGACACTAGGGAATTTACTTCAAAACTTGAAAACTTGTATTCATGGAGCTTGTCTTGGAAGACCTTAAATCAGCAACTACAGTATAGCATTACCAGACATTATACAATGATTTTCTGGCTAAATTGGTGTCAGTTGCTCAAGATTTTGAACATGGAGATTGAAAATAATTCTGTGGATGAATAACAAAACATATACTTAATCTGAATGGAAAAAGAACTCGTTGATACTGTCCTTGAAGCAAATCAATATCTACAAAAGGGTTAGAAAGGAATATGATAGGTGATGCATGGATAATTGTTGTGGAGAGGGTTTACTTCCTAGTTGTGAGGTTGGCTTGGTACCCCAAGTTGGTGGTGTGAATTTGGTGGTGTATTATCTGGATTTTATACCTAGCTAAATACCTTCCTGAGTTTATCTTTGGTTCTCGGGCATTGAAACAGGAACACTTGTAACCTTCTCCCAAATATTAATGATGAGGAGGATTGATGGCAGATATGTCAGATGTTTACTAGCATGACAGAGTTGAGAGATGTCGGTCAAAAGATGCCCTCAAGGGAGGAGGATGGATGGTGGCAGAGGTGAAGCAAAAAGGCTTTGTTGTTTTGAGGTGCATGAGGGTCTGGAGAAGATTCTGTTTCTTATTAATTGAAAATTGTGATGACAGAAACATCTTGAATAGGATTGTTAGTATTGTTATGCTGATTGAAGGAACACAGGCTGTTGTTTATGATTGCACTGAAAAGAAGGGAGATGGTAGTTTGATGCTGGCAACCTTCCATCGGAAGAGTACCTCAAGATTGGGATATGAATTTTGAAATGCTTAATTAAAAGCTTTATGCTGCTGATATAGGTCAATTGTCTGAATAGGCTGAATTGGCTGGTTATAGGGGAATTATACACTTTCAGATTGTCATGTTGTTATTGCGGAGGTGTCACCATTAAAAATGGATGTTGAGGTGTGTTCTTTAGAGGCATTTCAATATTATATTGTCTAAAAGCAAATAGGGATACTTCTACACCAGATACTGACATGTCTTAGCTGTCTAGGACCTATTTATTTGCACACTTGCATCCACAGGATAAAGTTTAAAATGGTTCTCAAGTCCATCTCAGCAGTCAAGCAAGTCCTCTGAAGTGTTTTTCCATAGCTTCCTTTCTTGAAGTCATAACGTAGGCTAGAATGCAATTTATTGATTTTGAGTCGGGGAATTCATGTTATGTTATCGATTTTTAGTGACTTGCATAAAATTGTAGATTTCTTGTAATTGGGTTTCCTTTTAAGGTTGGAATCTTATCCATTGGGATGGGTGCTTTTAGAAAATTTTTTACTGTAGATAATTATTGGAAAATATTTTATAATGTCTGTTTATGAAAACTCCAAAGAGTTTTTGGGTGATTTACACCCAGCCTTGGTTTTTTTTTCATAGATCCCGATTCCGGGTTGAGATTTGGCAAGAAGTTCCTGGTAAGTGGTGAAACGAGGATTAGAGCTATCTGTGGTTCTCACCTAGGTAATTGAGACTCTCTCTCTATATCAGATCTATATGTATAAATCCTGGCAAGGGGAAGGTGAATGTGGAAGGGAGGGAAGGGGGGAGGGCTAGGGGAATGGGACTGCAGGAAGGAGGGGGGAGGGTGGAGAAAGAGGGGAAGGTGGGGGGCTGTGGTTGATGGGCGGGATGATGATGTGTGTGTGCTGGTGTGTTTTTCTTTTTATTGTGTTTTTTGGGTGTTGTTGGTCGGATTTTAGGTGTTCTTGGGATATTTTTTACAGTAGATATGTATGATTGAAGCAAGTTTTTGCAAAACAGCTCCATTTGAAACTGAGAGTTTAGTAATTAAACAAGGTTAGTTATATTTATTGGCGGATAGATAAATCTTTTATTAGGGAATGTTGTTCTAGTAGGAGAAGGATTAGCTTTTGTAAGCTTCTTTTTTGTGAAAAAGTAACTGTCTACTCCTTGTGAGCTAGTGACTTGAGAATATCATAAGATGAATTTTGAAATTGTATTCATTGTGCATCAAGAATGACCTTTCCAAGGCTATTCATCAGGAAATTTGAGGAGGATTACTAGATTTTCTTCTTCTCTTCATCTTTGTAATTGTGTTCAAATTTCAGCTCCTTTAAGGCAAACAGTATGACGAAGCAGGGCACAGTTGAAAGTTTTTGGAATTTGTTTTTCATACAAAAGAAAAATAGTCTACTGAAAATGATGAATATTGCAAAACGCCCACCTGGAAAGCATGCCTGTTTACTAAGAATCACAGAGAGTACGGCCTATTCAGAAAAAAACTTATGGAATCCCCTATTATATTCCCCTTGTGCTTCATTGAATTGTGTCTCACATAGTTATAAATTAAATTATGACCACCTGAGCATTAGTGCTATGTTTATCAACTTTTATATTGATGGAACACAGCATAATAAGGAATGTAAATTATAAAACACCTCTTACAATTATTCCTAAGGATGTGGAACCGCGTGTGGGTGTCATGTAAGAAAAAACCCAAACTTTGGCATCACACGGAAACTACTGTTGCGAGTATTGCTTTCATTACCACCTCTGAATATTGAGGGTGAAAGAAAAGTAGATGAAAGTGATTCAAAGTCAGTAGCCTTTACTTTCTGATGAAGGTTAAGAAGCTATCTAGCTTATCCACTGAGGGTAGAATGTGAATTAACCTATTTTCTGTTGGATCATTGTTCTTTGAAGAAGTTTTTTTTTTCCTTACAATCTATTTGTATGAGATGCATTTAAATTAACAATAAAAACACTAGATCATCTGAAATTTGGGTTAAAAGAATATACAGCATTGCATTTGGTGGCTTGCAATGTGTATGTTGTACATTGAAAGAATGTGACGATAATTGCTATGTATCTTAGGAACTTTTAGTTGCTTTTTTTGACCTATCTTTTTGGCTAATAATGACAGTCGTCCACGGTGGAGATTAGGAAACAAAGAACTTTCTCAATTGTGGAAATGGGCAGACCAGAATCCGGTGTGTTCCTTACCCTTATCCTTTTGTGATTTTTTATTGTGAAACAGTATCAGTAAGATCTTTGGCTTTTTTGTATTATTACTCAATAATATTATCATTTGTTGGTTGCAAGGCTTCATTCTTGGCCCTGGTGCTGAGTACATAAATGTTATTGTTGTGCATAAGCTATTTGTGAAGCATGCACCGATGAATTTTAGTGCCGTAACCATACCTAAAGAACTTCGTAACCCTAAGGCTTTCTCCTGAAAAGACAGTCAGTCAGACTGAAGAGAGCATATTTTGTTATTCCCGAGGCACTTATTCTCTCTATATGCAGAATATGTATAGCAGCTGTGTATAACTACGTCTAACAAGCCAACTGAAAAACTCATTTGGCTTGATTCAACCACTTGAAAATTCTTTCCAAACCACTGCCTGCCAACCACAGAGATGTATCAGTTCTTCATGCTGCCAGCATTTCTTTTTATATCCCTGCTTTCTAGACCTGCTGGATTCCAGCCTATATCCATTATTTACCCAACTTCAACTTCTGCCACCACTTGCTAATTCCAAATCTGAGTCACCCACTCCCTTTTACCAACACTCCCTGCATACGTAGTTTCAAAAGTTTGAGATTCCTCCCGAGTTGTGCTGCAGCACAGGCTGTTGGTAGGCTCATGAGTTTATAGCACCATTTTTTGGCCTTAGAATTTCTGGTCAAAATCTCAGGAAAAATTTTAAAGTGAATTTAAAACTAAACAGAATACTTGAAGAAAATTGCAGAAAACACGGAAATCAGGATACTCAAAGAATTGCTCCTAGAAATTTTTAGGCATCCTACTCCAGGCTAGATTGCATCACACAACCTCAAAAAGGTGATAAGTGTCTGCAGAGTTGTTATTAATGTAGATATGTGTCTTCTCTTTGTGGAGAAGTACAATGTTTGTGGACTCCTAGACCAAATCAGATTTCCATTAAGATTCACTTAACTAGAATAGAAACAAACTTTTCATAACGTTTCCAAGTCAGAAGAGATTCCTTATTGGATTCCTTGACGAACTGCCAAATATTAATTACTAAAACAAATATTAAAATTAATTATCAAAAAAAAAATTCCATGCGACAGCTAAATTACTGAAATACCCCTAATGATTCAAATTTGAAAAATCTTAAATAAAATAAAATGGCTACTTAAACGCCAATAAGAGGCGTGGCAAGGATGTTGCAGAGTGCAGGCTTTGAGTTGGCATGCTTTAGGAGCCTACTTTGGAGTTGGTTTAAGTCCTAACGGGCCTTTGTTTCATTTCATTTAGGTAGCCATTTAATTTTATTTGAGACTTTTTGAATTTGAGCCGTTTGGGGCATTTCAGTGTTTTAGGTTGTATCAGAAAATTTCTGTTTTGGCAATTAATTTTCCGTTTTAGTAATTAGTAGTTGGTAATGTTAGGAAAAGGTTCTTGTATCTATTCTAGTTAAAGTGAATCTTAACAGGAGTTTGATTCAGTCTATGAGTCTGAATATTCTACTAATCCAAAGAGAAGACTGATTTCGACATCAATAAAATTCCTGCAGACGTATCATCGTTTGAGGTTTGTGTGATGCAATCTAGCCTTGGGTGTAATGCCTAAAGTTATCTATAGAGTTTCCTGATCTGGTTTCCTTCTTATTTGCCCGTTTTCCTGCAATTTTCTTCAAGTTGTTTGTTGTGTTTTTTTCTTGATCTTTGGTACCTGTGATTCTTGCCCCCAATATTGAGATCTCCTACAAAGTCTTAAGGTCAATAAAGAGTGCTATTCCTGCTAGCCTATTAACAGCTTGTGCTGTGTCAATTTGTTTAATAATATTCTAGAAGTGAATATGAAGTGAAGGAAGATGTGCATCTAAGTTGGTGGGCCGATTTCAATTTTTACATTAAACTTTTGTTGAATGAAAATGTGTGTTAGGGGAGATGATGAACTGCTGATACCATTTTGTTCATCTTTTTAATGTTTAGATTTTTTGTAATGTCATGTTGGCATGCATGCCCTTAAAATTCAAGTTACATGATTGTCTCATTCCTTGTCATGTCTAAATGGCTCAAACTTACAGAAAAATTAAATATTGCAGTCCAAACATTGGAGTGGCTTTTTTGAGGTATTGTGTTAATAGTGATCAGAACTCTAAATATAAGGCTAGTTTAATGGTGATTTTGGATTTTGACATCTAACAGTGATAGATAACCCACTGAACAAATATATATTAGCGCCTTTGTGGATACATCTAAATTCAATCTGGACCATGTTTACTTTGTCAGCGTACTTATTTACATAGTGCACAAGTATTTTGTTCCATTACAAGTTTATTACATATTATTCACAGTAGAGACCACACAAGGATTGTTAGCAGTTGTCTAAAACAAGTTGAATCTAGTTTTTCTTGTTAAATTTTAGGTGTTCTTATTTGCTTAATTTTTGCCCTTTTTTTTTGAAACTTTTTTGAACAAAAAGATATTTATGAAGATTATTGTAGATTATCTTGGTACTTCATTTTGGCTCTTCGGCTGTAATAATGTTTTGGAATTTTTTCAGTTTAAGTGTTGCTTTCCTTGAGTGGTTGTGTTTTCTCTGTTGGTAAGCTTGCTTATTTACTATTCATGGGTGCCTCATTTTTTCATCAGTCAGGCAATTGATTTCATGAACTGAAGCATTTTAGTTCTTTCTCTTAATAAAATATTGAAGACTGTGTGAAGTAAAGCGGAGTCTACAAGTCATTTCTGCTTGTTAATAACTCATGATATGTTGCCCGCAATTTGTTGATGACAATGAGATACGGTTGACAGGCACTGATGAATTGTGGTAAAAAAAGTATTTTTCATGGAAGTTTAATAAGCAAATTCTTGCATCTCATTTATCTGCATTTATCTGTATCCGGGGCAGTTTTTTCAACTTCTACATTAGATGGCTTCTTCTCAGCTCATAAAATACAAGAAATGGGAGGTGAACATTCCAAAAAAAAGCTTTTTTTTAAGCAAGAAGTTGGATTAGCAAATATTAAGCAAACAAGATTTGGCCTCTAATATTGTGATGATGGGTTGAAATTTATCTTATGTCCCCTGAAGATTGCAATATAATGTTGAATTTTGATGCTTAACCAACCTGCTTTGTGATTTCTAAGTTTGGCAGCAGTTTGTAACCATATTTTTTGGCTGAATGCTCTAAAACCTCTGATGAAGGTCAAGATAAACGAGTATTTTGGGCTGTGCTTCAGCAAATGCTGAATTTTTGTGACTCATTAAACTTCTTGTGGTTTTGCAGAATGCTTTAACTGATCCTCAACGTGTGCGGACTCCTGCCATCAGCGAGTACTGGAAACCCCTGGCTGAGGATGTAAGCTTGTTGACATATTGCTTATGTTGTAAAATATGTCAAAAGTTGATATAGACTTCATCTAAATGAGAATTACTTATTTGCGAAATTGCAGATGGATGAATCTGCTGGAATTGAAGCGGAATATCATCACAAGAACAATCGAGTATGTTTGCGCATTTCCCTTTTATTTGCATTGATTGGCTGCAAAAGGATCAGTTTCAGCTCATTCCATTGTGTTGCAAGTAATAGTCATGATTAGCTTATAGTTTACATGACATGTACGGTAGAAACTACATATTGCTGTTTACTTTCTGTTCCTACTGGTACTTGAAGATTTACTATGCATTTTGGTGAAGAAAACTAGAAGGAATTTAGATAAAAATGCTGAAGTATTAGGAATATATGAAGCGAAATCTCAAAGCTTGGAAAGAGAATAGCTTCTCAGCTATATGAAAGCCAAGGAGAGCCGAGACAAACCTTAGCTAATAGCTAAAAATGGAAATTGGGTGCTGTACTTGAGATGTGTAATGTTAGGGTCCAATCACGTTGTTTCCCTAATTGACAAAAGATCCAAATACACTTGATGGGGCACATGCCGACTGCTTGTGCACCAGCAACACAAAACAATATCTTAAATTAACGGCAAAAATTAGCATATAACTAACAATATACTTTAAGAATAAAATCCAATTTTTTTAACATGATCCTGCATTGCATTTGTTCTATTTCATACATGTAATTTGGTTACAGTTGTTTCTGGTGACTATTTCATGTTTTTCTTTTAAAATTTCATGATTAACAACCAGCAGCCTAATGTGCTATCTTTTACATTTTGGAATGAAATAGTGATTGCCTCATATGCATGTTCACTGCCTTAAATCCCCCCTTTTGGAAAAGAATGCTGCACTTGATAAAAAATTGTTGTAGATCCATATTGGTTCATTGAAGGGTAGTACTTTTTGGGCATAAGTGCAATTTTAATTATTAATAGATCCACTAGTAAATTGTTTTAAATGCCTTTTACGTGTTCACCTATTTCATGTTACTCTTTGAAGCAAGCAATTTTATCATTTTGTGGTGCAGGTTTACTGTTGGAAAGGGCTACGGTTCTCTGCTCGTCAAGACCTGGAGGGATTTTCTAGAGTACATTATTATTTAAAGCTCTTATGCTAATAGCTCAGAGCTACAGGCATTCAATATTTGTCACTAAAGTCATCATTGGGGTTTGTATGCAGTTTACTGAACATGGAATTGAGGGTGTGGTACCCTTGGAACTGCTGCCACCTGATGTGAGGTCCAAATATCAAGCTAAACCGAATGACAGGTCCAAGCGTGCAAAAAAGGAAGAAACGAAAAGCACCATTCAACCTGAAGAAAATCAGGTACTCGTAATGTGCTATGATTTTGGTTGTCATTGTTCAGAACATTGTAACTATGGAGGTGCGAATGTGAACTAAAGTTAACCTGAAATGCCTGATGCCTCTAAAAAATTTAGGGGCAAATCTTTTGCCTCTACCTTTCTGAGTTTGTGTTTTCTTTATCCATAGGTTTTTCACTACTTTCAGAAACTTTTGATCTTTCGCCAGACAATCATTCTTTATAGCTTCTTGTAGTGATGGTATCAAGATATACGTATGAAAAGGATGATCTGAAGTAATGACTTGTTTTCTTCCATGTGTTCTTGCAGTTTTCCTCCCAAATTTTATTCTATTGCTTCCTTTTTATTAAGCCTATTATTTCAGTAACGTGGATATTTCTTACTTGTCATTCTTATTAACCCTCTGAATGTTAGTGTTTGTTTGCCAATTATTTTCATCAGTTCTGCTAAGAAAAAAATTTCTACTTCCTAAATGAATAAATATGCAGGTCTCATATTGACATTTTTCATTTATATGATTTGTGCCTCATCTAACTTTATGAGGATCAGAAGTGCCTGATCTCTCTGGTTGGAGGTGTGTGGATGATGAATATGGTGTTAATTTGATCAATTTGCAGTGGAATAAAGAGTTAGGTGTGTGTATTTTTGGATCCAAATACACATATTAGTGATGAGATCATATGTAGTTGATAGTAGTAAGAAGTTGCCACTGGACTTATGTTTATTTCACCGAACCTACTTGTTAAATTTGCCAAAACTAAAGAAGGCAAGAATTTATTGTGTTTTATACAAGTCACTGGCATATTCAAGAGAAGAAAAATAAGAGTTTTTATGTTTTTTCTTGGGAGGTAAAAGGAATATGGGGAAACCTCATCTACTGTCAAAAAACTTGTAAATTGAGCACACATCATTGCAACTTTTGAAACTTGAGATTGCAGTATTGCTGTTTGAGACCCAAATCTTTTGGATTTAATTTCTGAGTGACCATGCTGAACCGTTCTCAACCATCAAATTTCAGGTTAGTATGCTACTTAGATTGCATACGCCTCAGAGGATCATCTATCTGCATATCTGGCAGTCACACCAGCCTGATCCTCTTCAGCGCTAACCATGTAGAATTAATCGAAAGCTGTCAAATTAAAGAGTAACAAATGCACAATATGGTCAAAAAAATTTTTGTTTTGAGGGCTGATAAGTAGTTTCTTTATAATAACTGATAATCATGCAGCAGGCGTCGTCATGCGCCGTATAAAAGATTGAATTGTCTGACCATAAGCCAAAACTTTGTGCTAGACATTCCTTGTCGTACCCGTCAATCACGACCATATACTGTGTTACCCCATTATAAAGAGCCAGTCTCCATCCTAGAATGCTACTGTCCTTGTAAAATGTCTGTTGTAGCCTTCCATTCATGTAATAAGTGGTGCATTGAGGATTATCTAGCATACTCGGATCATTGGTGATGACAATTTATCTTGTATTTGATATTATAGGCCCGAAATTTGTTGTGTAAGAATAATGATATTTGTTTTACCATTTACCTTCTCAGTCTGTTAACTGCTTTGAGTATTCCTTTCTCTTTTCCTACTGCTTTGGCAAGATTGCAGCAACCGATATCAATGTTGAAGGAAGCAAAGCCAATCTTGAAACATCAGCAGCTCCACTAGATACAGATGACACCATTGCAACAGCTAGTACTTCTCAGGGTGGAACGCCTGATGAGATTCAGAAGCAAAGCTCAGAGACTGATGGTGGTCATGATGTACGGATGGAAGCAGATGCAGATGGTGAAGCGGATGCGGAAACAGGGATGATAGATGGAGAGACAGATGCAGAGGCTGATTTAGAAGCAGTTAGCTAAGGAGCACTTGGATCTTAATTTCATTGATTACCGTCATTTAAGCCGAAACCTTAGTGTAGTAGGGGATTGGTTTACAGTTTTGGACTAGATAACAATAGCAGCCTAATACATATTTTAATTGCGGTTTTATGTTCACGTTGCTCTAAATATGGAACCTGTTCTTTAGCATTGGGCTCTCACTAGGGGATCTTTTGCAGAGGTGTAAATTGTCCATTGATCCTGGGAAACTCGTTCCCTTACGGTTGTACTTTGTTGTAAATTACCAACATTAAATCTTCTGTAGTAATATTGTCCTTGTTTGTAGACATCTGATGTTTTCTAATGCCAAATTGTGTTTGAATTAAGGATTAATATAAACAAACCATAGGATTCTTGCCTAAAATCGACTATTATATGATCTTGATAGACTTGATGTCCAATAGTGAATTGTGGTCACGCAGTTTTGGAAGTTGATCATTTATCGTCCAAGAGAGATTGATTGTTTTGATAAGGTCTTTTGTTCAATTGTTAGGCCAATTGTAATTAACTCATAACGTCATAAATATGCATAGTTGGAAAAAGAATGAACATAGTCATGGGAAGTTTGGAAATTCACAAGTAGGGTTCAAGTTTTATAAAATTCGTGCGGAAGTGCTCACTGTTCACTAATTACAAATAATTGGGAGGATTGTGTCAAACTAACATATGACTTAACAGTTTGGCAATTTAGAAGCTAATTGCAACTTAGTCCAAAAAGAATGTCTAATTTTTGAGCAGAGTCTCCTGGTGGCTTGGTGGGTGGCGCAATTACTAGCCAATTCTTCTTGAGCTTTTTGTGGGCAAAATATATCATTGAATTTTACTTTTTCTTTTTCCGTTTAGTGTGCATTCGAAATGGTAATTATTTGAAAACATGTAGAAGACCATCAATTACATTAGAAATCATGGTGGCATTGTCACTATGCACGTGCAAAACTATTTGGAAATCCTAAACAATTTACACCAAAACTTGGGAGTTCAGAGAGCAGATGACAAATCTACTATTGGTTTTTGCAAATAAATGGTCAGAGAGCCACTTAACGAGAGAAAACCTAAGGTGGTAATACCACAATACTTGCAAATCATATTCAAATCCAACGAAATTTATTCCAAAATGTTCGGTTCAAAGAGTATAAAACAGATCAACCATTGATGCTCCATAAAGACGATTGAAAAAGCACCAGAGAGGTGGAGATTAAGTTGGCTCCCACCACCATATTTGGACCCACAAAGCATATCAAAACCCAATTAAGCTTACGTTGAAATGTTTGGCTTAAAGGGTAGATCATAAATCTAGCATTTATTCTGCACAAAGATGGCTAGTGTACTGGGATGGAAACTCAAGTCAATACAACCACTACATTCTATTGATGCTAAAAAATATTCAAGTCCTAATAAGCACGAAGCACCCTAGTTGTCGAAGTTGATTGCTGGTTGAAATTTAATATATGGGTTTAGTTGGAAAATCTCCTTGAAGTCGCTATTAAGCTTATAGTCATTTCAATACCTTAATGTGTCCAACTATCTATGAATATTTAAAAATGAGTGGGACATTAATCATGTGGGGAGTTTCAATGCTTAAATCAATCCACTAACTTAAAAGGAAAAATATAAAGTTAAAAGAATAAAAATGACATAGGAAAATGTTCGTCCAGCTATCTACGAATATTTAAAAATTATTCTCATGGGAACCTCCGATACTTAAATCAGTACAATGACTTAAAGGAAAAATATAGGGTTAAAAGAATATAAATGTCATAAGAAAATGTGTAATGAATAGACAATAGACTAACTTGGCCATTTAGCTATTTTATAGAGAGGATATAACGAGCTTTTTACCAAATGGACCTCAATAACCTCGCAGGCCTTAAACTAAAAAATGATCAATGTGTTAATGGCCCATAAATATTATTAGACACATGTCAACATTTGATTGGGCACATAATTTTAGTAATCCAACCTTGTCTTTGTGTTGGTGGGTTTGGGGGGAGCGTAAGAGAAAAGTTCCGACTTCAAAACCTCATACTTACATTAAAAAATAAAAAATGAAAAAAACTTTGCCCAAATTTAACAGTATCTACACCAAAAGTTTCGTCTCAGAGAGTAAATGATGAATCTAGAATCATTTTTGTTTGCAGGTGGCAGGAGCGCTACCAGTCGGGCAAAGACTCAATGCAGCTATTCAGCTCTCAATTTAGATGTTAACGGCCCTTGGAAGTTTTTGACATATCTCAATTAGTTCTCAAAAATAGAATAAAGTGGTCGAACACCTAATGCTTAATGCTCAAAAAAACAAATATATGCTCAAAAGTAAAAACATTTAAAGCTAAACATGTTCAAAAAGTTAGTCATGGAACACACTAATCTTCCTTTCTGGAAAGGAAGAATATTTTTATATAGATGAGCCGACTTTGCAGGATGCAAAAAATGGCCTTTTAGAATAACATAAAAACGTATGCAAATATACGGCACAACTTATTGACAGCTGTACATCCAAAGTCTTTTATTCTGGAGGAAAAGTTAATTGAAGTTTGAGATTTTCTGGAAAAATATGTCTACGACAAGTTTATATTTTGATGTGCTGCATATCAAGAAGGATTACTATACGGTTTTAACTTTTTTTTTCAGGGACAAAATAGAATTTTTCAAACCCCTACTACTAATGGCTTTGTTACTCTCTCTATCTCTCTTCGACTCCTTACCAATACACCTAATGATATTGTTTTAAGACATCCAAAACATATCAATAATTTCTCTCACTACATAGGTTATCCCCCATTGCTGCTAATTTGAGCACCATGTATGTCTATATGTATATATGTGCGTGTATATATGTGTGTGTGTCTACTTTTCCTGGTTGTACTGATGGCAGCTTTCACTATAAAACGAATAGCCATTAGCCTGCCAAATATAAGTCTCATATATCGACAAATTCGGACCAGCTTATTGCATGATAATGATAAACAAAACACCAGCTGCATAAATACTGTTCTGCTAGCTTGTATCATTGGACTCATTGGACTCGTTACCCCAATTAACATGGAATACACTCTAAATAACTTGAATCTCACAAAATACTCAACTACAAAAGCTTACCAGATACTCCCAAGTGCTCCTTTACCACAGAAGAAGCACAGCTTCATATTTCTTCACTTAATTCAATGGAAGCCAAGCAATTTGGAAGCTTTGAAGTGGTCAAACAAGAGGAATTCTTTTTCTCATTGAACGGAAGAAGCTTTCCATTGTGTAAACTCTTAATGATCCAATGACTAGACTGTATCAAAGTGATTATTTAGACACTTCGATATTAGGGAAGAAATCACTACTATGCAGGATAACAAGGAAGAAATCATATCTTTGACTATGCATAAAGTATAAAAAGTTTGGCATGTACTGAACACAGAGCGAGTAGCACTGACCATCATTGGTATCTCATACTCCAAAGCACATTGCTTTAGATGACGTGAAGCCCTGCTCTCATTTTCAACAACAATAGCTCCTAGTGAAATCCTTTCAGTATTGATATTGTCAACCAAAGACTTGAGTGTTTTGAAGACCTTGCCGCCACCATGCTAGACGGCCAATGCAGAAGATTGAACATTTTTAAGATCCACAAGATAACTTTTGAGTAGCAACCAAAAACCAAGCAAAGTAGTGCAACTCAATGATGCCAATGATTACAATTAAGTTGGTTCATGGTATTCCAAAACAAATACTATTTTAGTGGCTATTCTGCAAAAGGTGGGGTGGGCAAAAGCCAGACTATATTTCCCCCTATCTCTTCGCATATTCTGGATGGGGACTGTTTCACTAGCCCAAGTCAAAGGCTCTGCAAATTCCCAGTCTATGGAGAGAATTGATATTGATATTCCTTTTTTTCTCTTGTTTCACGTCTTATTCTTCGTGCTAGTTTTTTAGTCTTTTTCAGTTATCTTGTTTCACAAATAGCGCTTCACTTTTAAAACATATGTTAACTTGAGTTCCCTGGGTTCTTCAGTCTCATCCAACTTAGCTTGCCTTTCTTTAGCACTTCTATATCTTTATCCACATGAGCTTGTGGCTTGAAGAATTTCTGTTGTAAAAATACAACTCCTATTTCAATAATTCCATGGAGATGAAATGGATGAGAATAGGTGAGTCTAATGCAAAAGTTTGTCCATGCTTCTAGAGAGGGCTATCTAGTAAGCAAATACACAGCAGGTAAAGAAGATCAGCAGAAAAAAGAATCATTGAAAAAACTGCAGATGAAAGATCAGCAAATTAAGTACAGGGAACCATGGAAAGATCTGGGGATTCTTCAGAATTTGGTCATATGGTTAAATGCAGCAACCTTCATTAGAAATCATGGAGTAGAAGAATTCACCAGAGTTCCCAAACAGAAATCAGAATGACCAGAAGCAAATTCCTGAGTATGGGAGGAATCTAATACTAGGGAGTAGAATTAAAGACTTAAAAAGTTAAATTGATCAGAAACAATTATTGCAGGAAAAACCATTGGTTACAGCTAACTGGATTACTGTTAAGGCATTATACCAAACTACTTTTAGTTATATTGGAACCTACTATTTCCTTTCCCAGTTGGTTTATGATTTTATTTGATTTCACAAAGACCAAGAATTGCATGTAGATTATGATTATGCTTTAGGGCTAGATGTATGTGAATATAATCTTTCAGCTTTGTGTATTCGTTTTACCTATCCTCAGCTATGCTCAGTAGCTGAATCTAGTAAAATTTTGAGAATTGTCCTCAAAGAAGAACATGAGATATCAATTTCAAGATTACAAAAACGTTCACTGAGAAGAAAATAAAACGGCTGTTGTATTTTCCGAATGCTTCCACAGGAAAGCCCAACATCCTGATACTTTGATATCCTCCTTTCCAAATTATGTGCATTTTACTGAATCTGATTTCATTATGTAAATCTGTGTCAATCTCATTCTGGTAACACAGTGTCTGTTTGATTCATTTAAGCATTATTTCAAGCATAAACTAAGCAGTATGAGAAACGTACCCAGCAAATTTGTTGTTATTTAATATACTAGGACTTCACTTGTTGACATTTGTTATGCACATTTGGTCAGCTTTCATCCAAGGAGATGTATTTTATGTAATGCTGTTGCTCTAGAATCGACTCACTATGATATAAGAAAATATGTAAAAGGAGCCGTGGGTAGACTTCTAAAGGTGAGGTACAATGAGATTCAAAGACAGTTAACAGCCTGTGCAGTTTCCCTAGCCTGAAAGACATTAAAGTGAAAGATACTGAATTACTTCACTGCTGTTTTATGTGTGGCAGGTTTGGGCTTGTCTGGAGAAGTTGTGTAATACATTAAGTCATTCTATAGCCAAATTTAGCTTGAAAGCTTATATACGGAAGGACTGCTATCCATTTTCCTTCTCCAAGAAGCACAATCTCATGTAAACGACACTTATACCATGTTTCAGCTAATAAAAAACCTCATTTGCTTGGAGGGTAAAAAGTAAATATCACCTCATAAAGACTTCAAGTTGTGCTGAGAAGAATGAATTCTTGAGGTAAAAAAACTACTGACAATATGGTACAGAAATGACAATCAAGTCTTATAAAACTTTTTTATAGCCACCTCTGTACTATTTTTTCCTAATCAGACAAACTTGCAGATATGCAGAAAAGGAATTCTTTTATCAGCTACCTGAATTTCTTTTCTAGTTCATGAAAGTCAGATTTTTCAAAAAAGCACTCCAATAAGTTGAAGCAGTAGAAAATTGAATTAAAATTCAGAAGTTTCACAATTCTGTTTAAAGATTAGCTCCACAAAATTCTGTTTCACAATTTTTTTCTGCAGTCTTACCCTTTTTTCAAGTTCACAGAAGTTTTCTTCATTTCAGTCCTGATTCTGTTTAAGCACTAATTCCTGCCCATTCTGCCATTTAACTTCAATTAACAACCATTTTCTTAGCCATAGAATGCATCCTACTAAGTTGTTGGGCTAGTAACAGCTTTGTGCTGCATCATTAGTACAAAAGCAACAAAACAAGCTTCATGAGATCAAGACATTGATTGAGTTGCTCATAAGCTAGAAAGTCAGACAACTTTTGAGGATAATATTGGAAGTTATGACTCATTCTGTTAAAAAATTGAACTAAGTGGGATTATAGCAGTAGAAATTAATACTAGTTTTTAATTTCTGTTAATAAGTCAACATAAGTAATAAACAAAATGCTAAAAAGAACAAAGGCACAGAGAAGGTCTAGAGTGGGAAGAAAATGCTGCATAAATAGTTTTGAGGACTGTGTAAGAATTGTTCAAAAATATGACTTATTTTTCCTCACAGTACTAATAGTATTAGGTAGTCGTTCTGTGAAACAATTGGACTGAAGGGGAGTTGATTAGAGACAAAAGGTAATGGAACATAGAACAGAAAGAGTGCAACATAGAAAATGTGGTTGTACGATATCCTTGACCATATCTTGCACAGATTCTTACCTTGATTATTTTTCCCATCTGAATGCAGAAATTGTTCTTCCCATGCAGCATGATGCCAAAATTATCAAAGATAGGCTGCCGAAAGTTGCAACTGAAAGGTAACCTACTTCTGGTGAAACATCCAGCAAAACTTTCGTGTAAAATGCTATATCTGGGGAAAAAATGGTGAAAAAGCTTAGGATTAAAAAGCAATGCTAATGTGTACCAAATAAGAGATTCAAAAAGGAAAGAAAAAACAAAACAAGGAAACAAAACCATGGGAATAAAAAGTTCAGGACTACTGAATAAGTCAAAAACAGTCAGGCAGAGAATATGCTATATGAGGGTGAACACTACATTCATCTTACTGCTCATATAGTGCAAAGCCATGCAGGCAACGGCAATGTACAGACTTGTAAGACAGTGGGGCTACTTTTGGGACTGCTTAAACGAATGGCTATCATAAATTACTCAACTAATCCCATTACACCCTCTATCAAGACTTGGACAATACTTGGGGACATATACAACAGAAAAAGTCACCCAATGACACAATGACTACAACTCTTCATTTATCTTGATATCATTTTAGTTGTTGAAATCATGAGACAAAAGAAGCTAGACATGCCAATTTTCTAACATTTTATTTAATTCAGTAATAAGGAAAATAAGGATGGTACATAAAAAGCTACGTATCTTGCTTTACATTAGAAAAAGTGCAAGACGATCTAAAAAATGGAAGTAATTGCCAGATTCTGGAATTTTGGGGACATACTGCTGAGGAGGCAAGATTAAACCTGCTACAATTGAATCAGTGAGCCAATCAGCTTTAAGCACAAGGGCATTGACAGCACAACCATATAAAAATTTGATTGTTTCCATCTGGCATTACATCAGAAAATCAATCAGAAACCAACGTAGCTAGAAAACTGTACATTTAATACATTAATAATTCACGGTAGTTATAAGATATGCAAATGCATGATGTGCCTAAGATCAAAATTAGATTTAGTAAGAACTGGATTTTGATCTAAATGCATAGCAATACAATCTTTTTCCAGTTCATGTTCACATTACG
Organism: Coffea arabica; assembly: GCF_036785885.1. Classification (NCBI taxonomy): domain Eukaryota; kingdom Viridiplantae; phylum Streptophyta; class Magnoliopsida; order Gentianales; family Rubiaceae; genus Coffea; species Coffea arabica. The sequence goes on from NC_092313.1 coordinate 51,254,372, forward strand.
AAAAAGTAGAAATAAATTTCTTCTAACTAATGAAAATTCTATCATAGCCTTTAGATAAAATTTATTAAAGTTCTAACAAAATCTACCCTATTTGGCAAGTGAGTTTTTTGGGTGTTTGTCTAAAACTTTACTGTAGCTTACTGTAGAAGTTTTTTAAAAAAATTTTGAAGTGTGCTTTTTTTTTTAATATTTTGAAGTATATAGTTTAAAAACTTTGAAAATTTTTTTGAGGTTACTGTAGCTAAAGTTTTTAAAAAACTTGTAGCGGACAAATTTGGCAAAAAACTTGTCTGCCTCAGTACCTTCAAAGATTGTCTGTCAGTGGATTATCTAAGTAAAATACACATTTCCTCCCTCAACTGCGTCTAGCTCTCACATTACCCTGTCAACCACTAATCGTGACCCTTGCCCTCCCCGTCAACTATATTACCCATTAGCAAACTAATGGCAAACTAGCAAAATACTGATTACCCAAAGTTTACTTTTAATTTACCCAAAGTTTACTTTTAAACCATCACCTCCTCACTCTTTTCTACTCCAGCATTTGTTCCACTTCCCTCTATTATTCTCTCCCTCTTCATCCTCTTGCCAGCTGTTACTACACCAGGACACCACCACAACATGACAACCTCTGCATCCCTACCACCTCATTGTCATAGCATCCCTAATCTGACTTACACAGGACTCAGGATATATGATTTGATATGATATTGTAGATATTAGGAAAGATTAGATTTGATTAGATTTGATTTGCTTTGATTATAGTATCAGATATTAGAAGATTTGATTTGATTATAGATTAATTTAGATTAGCATGATTTTAGGATTAAATTAGGTTATACTTGTGTATATATTTGTATATTGTGTAGTCTAAAAGAATACTGAAGAAGAGTATTTTCTCTCCCTTTTTAGTTTTCATGGTATCAGAGCTTTAGGCTTTGTTATCAGTTTGTCCTCAGACGTGACTATTGAGTCACTTTTAGTTCCTTCTTGTGTGAATTATAATGGCAGATATGATAAGTAGTAATAGAGAGATGAAAACAATAATTTCTGATGTTACTCCAACACCAAATATTACTAAACACAAACTGAGTGAAAAATTTTTTTTGGATTGGAGTAAAACTATTTGGAAACATCTGCGCAGCATCGATAAAGATGATCATCTCACTAATGACCCACCTGTTCATGGAGAAGAAAAGAAGGCATGGCTAAAAGAAGATGCCAAACTATTTTTGCAGATCCAAAACTCTATTGATAATGAGATAGTTAGTCTGATCAATCATTGTGAGTTTGTTAAAGATCTTATGGATTATGTGGCTTTCTTGTATTCTGGTAAGGGTAATTTAAATCATATATATGATGTTTGCAAGGAATTTTACCATCCAGAAAAAAAGCAGAGATCCCTTACAAAATATTTTATGAATTTTAAACGAGTATATGAGGAATTGAAATCTCTCATTCCTTTTAGTACTAATGTAAAAACTCAACAGTCTCAACGAGAACAAATGGCTGTAATGAGTTTTCTTGCAGGATTACCAATTGAGTTTGATGCTGCTCGAACACAAATTCACTCTAGCCCAGAGATTGTTTCCCTCCCTGAAACTTTCACACGAGTGTTGAGAACCGAGAGATCTTTGTCTACTTCTAATGTTACTAGTGCTCTTGTGAGTCGAAGTGGAGCTGGTCGAGGAAATAATAGTAGAAACAGTGGCAAAAATGCGACTGGTGGGACTGCTGGTCATGAACAATACAACTCAAATCAACGAGTCTGTTATCATTGTAAGAAACCAGGCCATACCATACGTATGTGTTGGGACCTTCATGGTAGACCTCAACAGCATCCTCCATTTGCAAAGTTTCGCAAATCAGAAGAACAATTATGTGCCTTCTGACAAATCCATACTCATCTCTGCTGATGAGTTTGCCCGCTTTACTGAGTTACAGGCCTCACAAAAATCTGTTAACCCATCTTCTAGTACCAATCCTCCTATTGATCACTCAAGTAAACCTACAACATGCCTTGTATTTAATAGTATCTAAATTTGGTTTAAAGTATTTTGTCACCTTTGTTGATGACTACTCTCGTGTTACTTGATTATATTTAATGAGAAATCGTTCAGATTTATTTAGTATCTTTTGTTCCTTTTGTGCTGAAATAAAAACACAATTCAATGTGTCTGTCCGCCTTTTGCGAAGTGATAATGCAAAACAATACTTTTCTAAACCCTTTAATTCATATATGCTAGAAAATGGAATCTTTCACCAATCTTCACGTCCTGACACACCACCACAAAATGGTATTGCTAAAAGGACAAGATAGGCACTTATTAGAAGTTGCTAGAGCCCTCCTATTTCACAAGAAAGTTCCTAAACAATTTTGGGCAGATGCTGTTTCAATACCCTGTTTCTTCATTAATCGCATGCCATCTTTTGTGCTTGCTGGTGAAATTCCTTATTCAATTTTGTTTTCAACCCAATCTTTATTCCCCATCGAGCCACGTATATTTGGGTGTACTTGTTTTGTTCATGATACCCGTCTCCAGGTGTCTAAATTAGATCCCAAGTCTCTCAAGTTTGTGTTTCCGGGTTATTCACGTCTTCAAAAAGGGTATAAATGTTATTCTCCAATTTTAGATCGTTATTTAGTCTCTGCTAATGTTATATTTTTGAGACACATCCATTTTTTCTTGAGTCTAATGTCTACAGTAGCAAGGGGGAGGAAGATGATATTCTAGTCTACACTGTTACAACAACTGGTCCTACAAGACCACCAATCACTCAAGTGTATTCTCGTCATCCTAAACACAGACTCACATCCTCCACCACCTTCTCCGTCTACAGATCCGAGTCTTGATCCACTGCTTCCTCAGTCTCCAAATTCCAGTCTTAATTTGCCTATTGCTTTAAGAAAAGGAAAAAGACAGTGCACTTACTCAGTTTCATCATTTGCTTCATATGACCATTTGTCTCCCTCCTTGCATTGTTTTACTGCTGCTTTAGATTCAATATCTCTTCCTCAACACTTATTTGAGGCTTTGGAACATCCTGGTTGGCAGGCTGCTATGGAGGAAGAAATGATGGCTCTAGACAATAATGGTACCTGGGATTGGTTCATCTACCAACAGGTAAGAAATCTATTAGTTGTAAATGAGTGTTTGCTGTTAAAGCCAATCCTGATGGTTCTGTTGCTCACCTCAAAGCTCGTCTTGTTGCAAAAGGGTATGTTTAGACATATTGAGTGGATTACTCACACGTTTTTTCCTGTAGCAAAACTCACCCCTGTTCGATTATTTATTTCCCTTGCTGCTACTGATAATTGGTCTTTGTACCAGTTAGATGTTAAGAATGCATTCCTTCATGGAGATTTGCAAGAGGAGGTTTATATGGAGCAACCACCTGGGTTTGTTGCTCAGCGGGAGTTTGGTAAGGTTTGTAGACTCTGCAAGTCATTATATGGCTTAAAACAGAGTCCTCATGCTTGGTTTGGGAGATTAAGTGAGGTGGTTCAAGAGTTTGGCATGAAGAAGTGTAATTCTGATCATTCCGTCTTTTATCAACAATCTAAAGTAGGTCTTATCCTACTTGTTGTTTATGTTGATGTTATTACTGGTAGTAACACTGCAACTATTGCAGCTCTTAAAAATTTTCTTCAATCGCACTTCCAAATAAAGGATTTGGGTATGTTGAAATACTTTTTAGGCATTTGAGGTTACAAGGAGTAAACGAGGTATCTTCTTATGCCAAAGAAAATATGTCCTTGATCTTTTGAAAGCAATAGGAAAGCTAGGTGCCAAGCCATGTAGTGCACCAATGATCCCCAACATGCAACTTACAGCAGATGATGGGGAGTTATTCTCAGATCCTGAAATGTACCGGAGATTAGTGGAGCAGTTGAATTATCTTACTGTGACTCGTCTGGACATTGCATATCCAGTTAGTATTGTGAGACAATCTATGTCCTCACCAAGAACCACCCATTGGGCAGTTTTAGAGCAAATCTTATGTTACCTTAAAGGAGCTTCAGGACGTGGTATACTATATGGTAATCATAGCCATTCTCATGTTGAATGCTTCTCAGATGCAGATTGAGCAGGTTCTAAAATTGATCAAAGATCTACAACTGGATATTGTGTGTTCGTTGAAGGTAATTTGGCATCATGGAAAAGTAAGAAACAAAATATAGTATTTCGCTCAAGTATAGAGTCTGAATACCGGTCTATGGCACAGTCCAATTATAAGCTTATATGGATACGTCAATTATTGTGTGAGATGGGAATCAATAATTCACTTCCAATGAAGTTATGGTGTGACAATCAAGCTGCCCTTCATATAGCATCAAATCTAGTTTTTCATGAGAGAACAAAGCATATCTAAGTTGATTGCCACTTTGTTCGTGATAAAATTCAACAAAACCTGATCTCAACCAGTCATGTGAGAACTGGAGAGCAGTTAGCTGATTTTTTCACTAAGCCTCTAAGTGGTCCGAGAGTTGATTATATTTGGGGCAAGATGGGCATGGTTAACATCTATACTCCATCTTGAGGGGGAGTGTTGAAGATATGTGATCTGATATTGTAAAAATCATAAATATATGATTTGATACTGTAGATATTAGGAAAGATTAGATTTGATTAGATTTGATTTGCTTTGATTATAGTATTAGATATTAGAAGATATGATTAGATTATAGATTGATTTAGATTAGCATGATTTTAGGATCTAAATTAGGTTACACTTGTGTATATATTTGTACATTGTGTAGTCTAAAAGAATAATGAAGAAGAGTGTTTTCTCTCCCTTTTTAGTTTTCACTCTTGCCAGCTGTTACTACACCAGGACACCACCACAACATGATGACCTCTACATCCCTACCACCTCATTGTCATAGCATCCCTAATCTGAGTTACACAGGACTCGGAAGGCAATGCAAACGTAATGCTGAAAAACTGTGGTCTCTCCCAACATGGATTTAGATACAAAGCCCCAAAGCCACTTTTGTCACCTAAACTTCCTAATGCACCATCAATTCTCCTAATTAGCTTGAAAAAATAAAAAAACACTTAAAAATTCCCAGTTTTAAACATGATATTTGCCCCTCAAGTTCCACCAATCTCACACTCCCACACTCCATGATATTAACTGATGATATTACTATTCCTAAATTAATGTCATACTTAATTCTATCTCCCGCTCCTTTTTGGAAACTATTCCAGTTTTTTTGGTAACCAAAATTTCCCAAAACTATGAAGACATGGCCTCATAAATTCTGGGGTGTTTGTGTTTGTTAATCCCCAGAATGGACCCAAGGGGTTTGATTGCCAAGGAGAATCTTACTCCAGTTTAGAGGGCTCTGTTTTGACTCTAAGAAGTTGTTGACACCTGAGTGCAGGTGCAACTTGGTTTCAGAAACCTGGTTTCTCATACAGGGATGATGGTGAAGAATATTCTGAAGGATGAGAGGAAGAATTGGGTATGAATGCTAGTGCACTTTTCAGAAGTGAGGGATGGGCTGACTGGCAGGCTCAAGCAGTTGGTGGTGGCTTGTTTTGTCAGTGAAGAAGTTTGGTTGGAACAGGGTGGGATTAAAGGGCTAAACTCAAAGGACTGGAGAGGTATAGTCAGGGGAGGGCAGTGAGGGAAGAGCACAAGTCGGTGGTAATGGGTTCATTTTGTAAGCCCCTGCATGATCATGTTTAGAACTGTATCCTACAAAAATGCTGCTCAGTAACTAATGCTGCTCAGTAACTATTTTGCAATATCAGGCATCTAAATGTCTTTGCCTACAACAACAGAGATGCATAATTCACCTGCCGCATACGATTCTTATCGTATTCTGTTTCGAAGTACCTGTGTTGATCTAAATTTTTGAAATCAATATGATGGTGCCAGTCTTGACGTTTATAGCTAAACTTCAACGATTGCCAAGGTAGAACTACTTCTATGGTCACTTTTAACTAATTCTAGGCTTCCCCTAATACAGAACATGAAAACAGGCAGACTGTAAAGTGTCATCTCCATTATGTAAGTAACAGACAGTTATACTCCCTGAACACCTTCAAAAAATGTCAAAGCCTTTTACCATGTGTATATTAAGTAATTTAGATGCTAATCCAACTAGCTCCAGACACTGTCGAGCACACTTGGTCAGCCAATAAGATGGAGGTAAATGGACATCCCCTGTTGAGCAAAAATACTTCCGAAAGCTACAACAATCCTTCTTCAACCACACTATTAACAAAAGATGCACAAAACTCACTGACTGGGGATAGAAACCCCTTTAGAGATAGAGGCGAGCAACAAGAACACTATTGTAACAAAAATTGGTAGAAAGGTGCAGTTGATAATTCTGAACATTACTTACTCTTAACAGACCAAACATAGTAAGCTTTACCTCTACTGGAGCTTCCCATTACTGATTTAGATCACACAACAAAAGACACTAAATGCCCACCAAATCTTGTTTTACAAACAATAAGAAGAGCTATAAGTTCTGTGTAATTTGCCTTTGGTACCTACTATCCAAAAGTTCCAAGTTTAATCACTATCAAAGCTACCCTTTCCTAAATCGGTTTAACAAATTTTATCACAGTCACCTTCTAACTTTGCTAAAAATTTCTCTTTTCAACCAATAACTTTTCTCATTCATACATTCACTTTGCCCAGGTCAAAGAGAACTCAAAATAAAGTGTTGACAAGGTTGCTAAGGAGAGAGTAAGAAAGAGAACAGGATCTCCTTGGGCATAACCTTGACCTAGACTTATGTTCTCCTAATGCTGAGCTAATAGATACATTATTTGATGTAAGCATTTCAAAATAGATTACTATTGATTTAGCAAGAGGAAAGAGGATTTTATGATGCCATGCAGAAACAAAAAACGTGAGCTGAACTCCAAGTTAACAAATTAACAACTGAGCAAGAGAAGCTCTGATCAGTTGATTTCTCTGCTTTAAATCCGGGTCTAGGACAATTTGATAATTGTTCACCAAGAAATCTGAGAGGTGCTTTCTCTTAAGGTCTACATTAGGAGAAAACCAGCTCCAACATGACATGAGATTGAAATAGGCCCAACTTGGGAACTCTGCAAGCCCCAATTCTGTTGGACAGTCCAAGAGTGATCTTTTAGCATCCCCGGCCCAAATTTTACTTGTTAATATTGGCTAATTGAGGCCTTGTTTTTGAGTTTATGCATTGTAACACTAGCACTTCCAGAAAAACACTTAGCAGTAAAGCTCTTTGAACTAAATAACCAAGCTAATGTTACATAGTAGATTACTTCATAGTGAAGTAGAATCAACTAATGGTTGTATACAAGGTCCAACTGCTCTAAAAAAGGGATGCAGCTCACTGTAAAGAAAAGCTTTTGTCAAAAATAACATTTGGTGAGATACAAACCTCTAAGGAACGATTCCTTTGTTTCCTAGGAAGAGTTTGCTAGTTTCCTTTGATCCCAATGTCTCAAAATCCCTTTTTTTTATTTCATCCATACTATTGAAATAGATTTGTTCCCTTAGCATCTTGCATTCAAAATTTAGTTTAGATTCAAGAAAAAACCACTGCATCAAATCAGTAAATTCCTAAAAAAGTATGAAGTCCCACTGAAACTGACTGAACTGACAAAAGTTCTGTCAAATTATACAGCATACGCTCCTAGATACTCCATGAGCAAGACTAAATAGTAACTGGCATAATAGTACGAGTAGCATATACCTTAAATAATCCAACCTGAAGTCAAATTCCAAACTATGCTCAACTTCCTCAGGTATTTAGAATGTTACATTAGTTCCATCAGTCTGAAAGAAACTCTGCCCCAATCAGATGAGACAGTTCAGTCCCTTTTCGTTTTGTCCTGAATTACATGATACCTTACGCACTCATGCCCCCCAACCCAAATTCATAGTTGGAACTTCCCAATGGTCAAAGATGCAATAGAAAAAGTTCTAATAGTAAATGAAGAGTGGAAATGTCAAACCTTAATTGTAAGATAGATGTACATCTCCATCACTAACCTTCTTTGAGCTTAGGACAATAGGAAGCTTGTGAGAACTGAATCTTGAGATTCTGTTGCCTCTGGATTTTGGAGAAGGGATGTCAGAAAGAATTATGCCACCATATTCTTTAATTAGACCCTCAAATTGCTTTTCCTTTTGAATAGAAAATCCTGTTAGCAAGAACTCCATATTCCGGAATAGAAGCCTTAGCCATTTATTGCTGAAACAATTTCTTTGACACCTTCTCTGCTCCTGACCTCCAGAGTCGCAATGTCGATTAGTAGTTCTCAATTTTTTACTAGCTCTACTTGTATGAGCTACAAAAAATACAGCAATAATTCTCATGATAATCTCTCAAACGTTTAAACTAAGGCTAAAAGACTGAACGAAATCTTTCTTACAATCCTTTAGTGATGCTCGGTGCTTTGAAAGTTTCTTCTTTGGGAAATTATTGGTGCCAGTGTCCACAAAATGTACACGCTTCCTTGCTGGTATTTGGGAAGAATTTTGATTTTCACAAGTAGACTGCACCTTAGGCAGCTTTTTGTTATGCGCAAAAACCTCAGAGCCACCCTGCATTGCAGACTTTTCTTGTCTGTGGTCAAGTATAGGAGTTGACATCTTCTCATTATTCCATAAATACATGGTAAAAGGACCATTCTCCACAGGCTTGTTGAAGCTTTTAATGCCAGTCAAATTGGAGAAAGGATTCTCCATCATTGACAATTTTGGCATGGTTTCAGTTGGAAAAGTTCCACGGCAAGAATTTTCTTTCGCCAAAGAACCACCAGGATTACCAGCCATTACGCTATAAGGTTTCAGAGAGGTGAACTGGCGATGAACCACAGGCAGCAATTCAGAATAGGTCACTGGGACAATATGCTCTTCAGCATGAACCAACTCAACTGCAGTAGATGTCCTCTGCAAATTGTCTGTTGTATATTCTGGCTTTGCTATGGAACAATTTCCAGAAATGTCACGTTCATGTTTCAAAAGTGCAGTGGAGCAAATGTTTTCCAATGAGAAACTACAGGCAACAACCGAGCAAAGAGGATCACCAACTGATAGGCTTGAACATCTCATGACATCCTGAGAGTTTATTTCCCTGTCTGCTTTGTTGCAATAGATTTCAGAAGGAATGCTTGCTTGAGAACTGGGGTTGGTTCTTTTAGATCGTTTCTGAAGAACTGAGTTCTCATCTAGAGCAACATCAGCAGATTCTGATAAATAGCTCATCTCATTCACAAAAGGTTTAGGAATGCCTTGAATCTCTCGATGTTCCATTTGAGCAAAGGGCTTCTCGTCCACCTAGGTATTGTGAAAATTCATTATTCTAAAGAATCCAATTGGAGAAAAAGTTTATACAAAAATAAGTCTCTAACTTCTTGTGGATTATAATTTACTAGCTAAAAGGTTAATGCCAAGTGCATACAAACTATAAGTCAGTGAAGTCCTTAATTTCTAGAAAAGAGCATGCAAAAGAGAAATAAACAAAGCAAGTCTAAAGCACTGAGACAAGTAATTAATTTCTATATAAACTTCTGGAGTTTGTTGCTGGGTATTTGATGCTAAAAAGTACCAGAAATTCACGTCTAGAGCACATAAGTTAATGCTGCTAAATTGATGGGATGAAGTATAAAATGTTCATACCAGAATTAGTGAAAACGACTTTTTATAGCTGGAAAGAAGAAAAATCAGCACAATACAATCAGAATGCAAAAATATATCGCTGGAAAGAACCAAATTTTAGCAAATGGTAGACTCTGAATCACATGCTGAGGTATCCACTCGTGTTATAGACTAACAATTATAAAATTTTGCAATTTCCTGCACAAAGGCTAACAAATTTTCTGCAGCCCTACGATCGCATACAAAGGCTCTATCCTTGTAAAACATGCTGTGGCCTCTGGAGTTACAAATGGAGCAAGTTTATTATTGCATCAATACTTTCCATTCGCATTTTGATATTTCGTATTGCTTCTCAAAAGCACAAGTTTAAAAACCAGAGAAAAATGTATGAGGAAGTATTCTCCCCATGGAAATTTAAGCTTTCACATTTCTTACAGTGTAAACAATTTGTAAATAGCAATTACTAAAGAAGGTATAACAATGTAAATGGAAGAAGGATGGATCTGTAAAATGTAATTTACTCTAATAATCACCTTCCATGCCCAACCACCTAACCAACGACTTTGAAATCTTCTCGGAAGAAAATTCACTGCAGTACTATATTTTTCTGCAAAGAGAAATGAAAGAAAAAGATAAGCAGAAGTACTTTGTCTTGATGGAATGATGAAGAGCCAGAAGGAAGCACAAAGTTCACCAGAAGCTTCAGAAGTCCTAGTGAAAGAAGACTGTGCATGTGCATGACGGCAATCATCCTTACCCACACCATAGTCAGCTAGCTGCATCGAGGAAGCAAAATTTAATTATTTTTTAATAGAAGTTATGAATGTAATAATTCCAATAAAATCGTTAATCTTATGTTATTCTTGTAATTTTATTAACAATTTCATTGATCAGCTAAAGCGAACATATGCTTTACATGTTAAACTAAATTTGAACTTTACAAGTGATCTACCTCCACTGAAGCTGAAACTTGAAGATTTTCCTGCTCTGAGCAATCCACTGGAGAACTAGTGGAACAATCTTTACTGGCTGAATCCAAGCATACAGAAGAGTTCTTCAGAAGTTCCTTGCATCTATTACCACAGAAAATTTCTGAAGCTGAAATCTCTTCCACTTTCATTTCATCATGTAAGCCCTTGTCTGCTATTTGTACCTCAACATCATCAAGAGTTTTCACAAAACCAATAGCCTCTTCATGTTCCGAATTTCCTTCATGTCTATGATTTTCCGAGTCGAAAGTATCTTTAACCTGAGATACGTCGTTTTCATGTATTGAGGGATCAACTATTGACAAACCAACATTCTCATACGCATCTTCCACAGTCAAATCATGCATGACTGAATGGAAATCCATTTCACCTATGTGCATAGATGAACATTGAGAGGTCTCATTCCAAATATCGAGCCGTGCTTGCTTCAGCTGAATTGCAGCTTCCAATACCATTGTAGCCAGAAAAGGTTTTGTAACTATTCCAGTCATAATTTCGTGAATTACCAGAGCTTCAGATGCTGCAATAGACAGTTCCACTGCTTCACTGATATCATCAACTTGACAAAATCCAACATTTCCTTCGTGCCTCGGAATATGGTTTTCATTAAGACATCTAGAATTTGGAGAATGATTGACAAAGAGAGGATTGCATCCCACATCGGAGTGGTTGATTTTCCCTTCCGAAACTACTGACATTCCAACAGGTTGCTTCAAGACTGCCCTATTTGAAACAAGCCCTTGTACTTGAGATGAATCTTTTAGGGGATTTGCCAGGCACTCAGAGTTAGAATCAGCTGATAGGTGAAGATGGAAATTAATCACCTACAAATGACAAGAGACTTCAACTTACTGGATAACAGCTAAAAAATCACCAAAGAGGTACAGAAAGAAAGGTGGCAACAATAGCTGGTAAAACAAAGAAACTACTGCTAAGTTCATGCTCTTTTCCAAATTCTCCATTGAACCTTTCTGTTTTCTTTTTGATGGACATTCAAAGATAAAAAAAAAAACTAAATAAGTTGTAAGAAGAATTCTGGTAAAACCTTTCAGCCCTAAGGCAAAAAGAAAACACATCAACAACTATTAAGCTTTGACATGTCTGCTGTTTCTCACTCTTAGCAACCATCCCCACAACCGTCACAACTCTGCCTCCAACACCTTCTTTTTGTCCTTGTAGCTATTGTTTTTCTCCTTTTCACTGGCCCAGTTACAGATAGCTTGAACTACACCCATTTTACAGCCTAAATGGATGTCATTTCATATGAAACGTATTCTCTTTTCATCAGGCTTCTTAAACTTATTTCTGTTGACAAGCACAACTTAGTTTGAAGATTTGCAGACGTGAATGGGAGAAAAAAATTTTAGTAAATCAGTAATTTTCTCCTTCCCAGTCTCTTCAATGAGACGTCGCAGCATTAATATTAGAATGATAAAGATCCCTTCTTAGTTGCTTTAATTCAAGAGGAAATTCAAGTACAGATAGAGATATGTATAACTCATCAATTTAACCTGAAGCTAGGAAAATAATAATAATACAACTATAGTTTCACCAAAAACTGGACAGTCTCAATGAGAAGGTAGGCCCCCCCCCCTCATTATGATGATAATTTGATATCTACATAACAGCATTGCAATGGTTATTGATACAGGTATAAAAGAGAAAATCATACCAGAGCATTCAAAATGATGGATTATCAAACACACCAATTTCCAGAAGCTTGTACAAATAGCATGCAAAGGGTAGAATTAGCTCTAGACCATCAGGAATTTGAGTGAAGAGTGAATTTAACAGCTAAAAATAGAAGAATATTAGCAGCCTTAATAAAATTGTTTTGGGAAAAGAATTGCATCACTGAAATAAAAGCATCTCCTTGTGGTGAAAAAGAGAGGTGTAACGTGGGAAACTCTAGCAAACATTTTATCTGGTCTGTGAGACGACAATCATTCAAACCCACTATTCGCATAACCATGAGGCCAACTCTCATATTTAAACCAAGTATTGACATAACCATTCGTCCAATCTCATTTTCGTTGAATCCATATCACTGATTACAATGCTTGGTATGTGACTCAGGAAATGACGATTGTCACCGCAATCAGATAATAATGCATAGTAATGCCATGAAAGCAAATTTATTATCTTTTATATAGCAGTTTTTTTTCCCTTCTCAAAATTCTAAAACACGCAGAGGCAGTTCACATAAAGCCCAATCATACCTATTTAACCTCATCCTAAAGCTTCTGCATTGGCCTCAAACAAGGTTAAGCAGAATCTTAAATTGACCATAAATAAATCTTGAAATGGTCAAAATCAGACTAAATAAGTGCAGAACAACTCATAAAGCAGTTTATCAAAGCTAAAATCCACTCAAATAAACCTTGAAAAAAAAAAAAAATAAGAAACGAAAAACTGAGGATAAAACTATAAAACTAGACATGCAAAAGCCAGTTAGATTTTTCCGCAAATAAAGTTTAAATGCACTTTCTTTGTATCCATAGAAAGGTGTTGTTTTACTCGAATGCATATACATAAAGTCAAAGACTATCATCATATTCGTTGTAGCACCAGAATGTCTTAATGTTAAGTAACACAATTCTAGTGATCGATAAGACCAGAACTTGACACCATTATCTAGTACTTTCCAAAGCATTATAAGCTCATAATCAATTATCTAGAAAATCCTATACCAATAAGAGTAAATTTTTAAAAGAAAAAAATGCATAAAAGTATCAATTTTAATAGCTGACCAAGCCCATATTTGTCTCACAGCTTAACATGTTTAGATATCCAAATGTCCCAAGAAAAGTATCAGACAAAGAGAAATCCCCAAATTCTTTGACAAATAGATAAACAACAAAGATACTGATGCCAAAGATTAAATACTTCAAATGTAAAGCATAAGACTATAGTCTCTGGTTTCACTTAAAACCACATCCAAGAACAAAATCTGTTCACAAAGAACATACAGTATTATCAAGTATGAGATATTTACTGAAAAGATTTCTTTTTTGACAGGAACACTTCATTCTCTCATGAACGCATAAAGAACTTACATTATCATTAGACGCTGCAAAGCAATGAGGTGAAATTTCATCCTCAGATAACAACAAATGACAACTCTTATAACCACCTTCACCACTTCTTGACAAATTGGCATTTTCCTCCTTGTTGATCTCTTGCTGCAACAATTGCAATTCCTGTAACATTGGAATCATAGTTAATGATTAATATCATCTTTCAACCCTGACTGTAAGCAACAAATATGGCCGCAATCTCTGAATGAAGTCTAGTCATATTTTCTCCTTTTTCATGTGTTGTGGTTTTAGCAATTAATGGTTGAATGTGGGAGTTTGATTTAGGTGATTTAAATTTTCTTTACGAAGTTAAGCTCACTATGAAATGCTAAATCATATTTCCAAAGATGAATGCCTCTTCTAGAATTATTGAGGCTGTTTATGTAACACCAGAAACTGAGTTTTATTTGAGGAAAGACCGATCAAGTGAACTTTTGTGGAATGAAGAATATGATTCGGTAAACTTTTTTGCCTGACTTTTAAAAATAGAAAAAGAAAGGAAAGAAAACTTCATGAGATGGCTTATAAATAGAAATTAAATTAAACACGAAAGGAGACAAAATATTCAGCTGGGAAACTTTTCGATTGAATGTTTTGGGAAATCATATATTAGGTGTAAGGATGACACTAAGAAGTTTAGAGAAAAAATAAAATAAAGGATGACATTAAGAAATAGACGGAAAAAACAATTCATGAGGTGGTTTATATAAATCAAATTTGAGAAGAATAGGTAATAAATACAGAACTAGGAAATGGTTCAATTGATTATTTTGGGATATTACATGTTAAGTATGTGTGATGTTAGAATTGATATTAAACAAGGAAAACCAAATGACTCACTAATCAGTCCACCAAAACAGAATGAACAAAGGTTGAGAAAATGTTGGGAAACAATATAGATTCAAGAAAAAAATGGTAAATGAAATATTAGAAAGCAAATGTGTACAGTCAGCACCTACATTTGGAAAAAATTAATTCCTTCTCAAAACATTACAACAAAATAAAGCTTAAAAAAAGAAGAAAAATAACCAAGAATATTTATGGAAACAAGGAAACGGCATATTCAAGATCAGTAATCAACTTTATGTACCTTTGTTCACATTAACAAAAGTTTTATTTCTCCAAAACCAGCAATGTTTAAGTTAATATAGTCCTGTTCAATATACATCCGGTAATTCACAAAAGAAAAGAACTGCAGTAGAATAATACTATGCCAACAATACTTCTATAGTCATATATACAAATTTGGGTTGTTTATTATGCAGGCTTCAGGATAAAAATATATGGTTATGAACAACCAAGAACAATTGGACAGCTGACTAAGGAATAAAGAAGAACATCTGGCATCATTAGTGTTGCATTTTCACATCTTTCACCTATAGCTTGAATTCTTTACTCTGTATTTTGATTTGTTTGAGCCTTATAGTCTTCACTGTAGCAAGATAAGGAGAATTATGTGCAATTAAATTTGTAAATTAGGCTTACAATGTTTTAAGTATGCCTTAATTCAATCTTTCGTTATCTATGCAGCAAAACTGTCAACACAAGCAGCAGAGATATGTATCACTCTTGTAATGTCTAGGTGAGCAATAAACAGAGAAACATCCATATCTCAAACTCCTGCTGGTTAAACCAAATTTTATTTTGTCAGACTTTTTTTTTTAATTTTTTTTGGCTTCAACTTTCGAAGATTAGAGTATAATCAAGTAGGCAAAATTGATTTTACTTGTCCAAATATAGAGATTATTCGTCACCTCTTGGGCTTCTGACAGACTTCTTGGTCCAACTAAACAAATTCCAAAGCACCAAATAGTTCATAATCTATCTGATTCCCCGGCAAGCTATTCCACTTTTGCAGTCTTAACAGCCTAATACTATATGCTCCTTGATGCTGAATTATCCCATTACATATTAAAAATTTTCTGATTAAGGAGCCAGATGAACGCATAACATCATTAAGTATGCCCTAGTTTCTATAATGAAATGATCAACCAAAAAATGATAATATTATGCATCCAGGCTCTGGAGTTGGAAAATCTCTCCACTGTCAACTTTAAGAATTTTGACCAGGACAATAATTCTTTCACAAGGGCAATAATTCTCTGCCTGTTCATATATTTGATGATTCCATTTCTTGAACTGTATAGTGGCATTAACTACCCGCTTTCGAACACCATATTAAAAAAAAAGTAAATAGGCAAACATAAGCATCAATTTGATTGGTCCCAGAATAATCAGTCAAAAAATAACTTTACATAATCTGAGAAGACAAAATTATTTTTAAAAAAATGGCAAACCTTAACACGTTGGTCGAAAGGGGTCTCTCCTCCATTGATGCCCTCATTAAATGGTTCCACATTCTGTTGCTGAAGCCAAATAGGGAGCCAAGCCGCATCCTACACAGCAAGATTATACAACATGCTTAACAGGTTATACCAGCCAATAGTATAGAAACCGGAAAGTGATGTGAATAGAATCAATCGACGTCATCAAAATTCGAGAACTTAAAATCGAATATCAGCCATTGAAATGGAGGGTTTCTAGTTGATACCTCCGAGAATTGAGCAGGGCGAAACGCTTCTAAGGCTGGACTCCCCATCGAAAACCTATTGAGTCAAAAAGAATCTGTGTCTCTTTCTTTCTGGTTACCAAACTGCGCCAATAGTTGGCGCCAAAACGGCATTTCTACAACCTACGTTCCCCGGGCAAATGGTTTTTTTTTTTCAGTAAAGATGGGTTTAAGGTCCAACAGGAAACTGCCGAGACGAGAAATTTTAATTTGGAGCAATTACTTGGCATGGCTAACAGCTGGTCCAACGAAAAATTTTCATGTGGATATAAACATCAAACTTAGCTATTTTACATAATCAATCGGGTCGGGAGGATAAATAAAAAGACTTTAAATTCAAATTCTTCCACTTATACTAAAAAAATAAATAAATAGGGTCCATTTGATATATTAAATTGAATTAATTAGGCCTTGTATTTGTACATGGAATTCTATTATTTTTTATTTTTTCCAGAAACATGAGCTTTGTTTATATTCTATATTAAAAGATTTACAAAAGATATACATTTATTGGGCAGGTACTCAAGCATCATCCTTAGCTTTCATTTGCAGCCAAGGGGGGAAACATTTGTTTCTAGCAAACATCATACTTAAGTTTTGAGGCAAATTTTGCCATTGAAGACATGGTTTCCTTGTTTTCTAACAAAAGGAAATACGTAATCGCTATGGCCATTCTTTAGTCTAGTTATGTCCTATATAAAACATTGAGGTAACTACTCTTCGTGTGTCCAGAGTTAATTTTTGCCACCATCTACTTGCAATCTGACTGAAATAAATCGTTGTTCCATTCTTTCTGTTATGCTCTATGTATTGTTATTCTTAAGGCCCACGCTTTTGCATAATTATTGATACGAACCCCATTGAAGAAACGAAATTCGCGAACAACAAGTCCGAACCTTTGGTGATTGACACAAGTTTTTGCCAGCAAAATTCCTATACGGACCCTTCTAATCCCCGTAATTGCGAACGTTGATACGATCTTGACCCACAATCAAACAAACTAACGAACCCTAAGAAAGCTAGTAGACGCCACAATCAAGAGTGATGTCTTAATTGATAAGTCAAATGAACACTCAAGAAAATTCTCAAGTGTTCAAGGTTGCTCGTAGAACCAAGAGAGCTTTCTCTCAAGTTAATTTTCTGGAAAATATTTCATGTGTATTGATGAAGAAAGAACTAACGGTTTTTAAGGTGCCTTACATAAGAAATCCTAATGAAACTTGGACAATCTAGAAGCAACAATTTGGACCTTTAAATCCGGCCCATAAACCCTACTACTAGTTGTGACGCCCCCACTTCTCCCAAGGACGAACCCAAGGGTATCGGTGGGATATCTGCCAAACTCTCGCCAGGACTCGATACCATTCCAATCCAAATTTAAGATAAATAACCAAATAAAAAAAAACGAACTGAAAACCAAGTCGCTTCCTTATACAAGTGTTCAGTCGTACATCACAAGTTTTCAAAATACATCAATTTTTCCAAAATGTACAACTTTCAAAAGTCGTCTAGTCAATACAACCAAAAATGCTAATCAAAAGAGCTATCAAGTAGGCTTTTTCATAATTCCTTCCATCTCAGCTCCTATTAAGAAAAACAAATCTAACGGGGTGAGCGTGTGAGAACCCGTAACTTTTCCATTTTCTAGGTTTTATTATCTTTCTAGGTTTTCTTATCTTCAATGGTTTGTTTTCTGCACTTTCTGTATCCGTAAAATTTTCTAGATAATTTTATGAGTAAATATAGTTTTTAGATGATTTTTCTAGTATCAAATAGGTTTTGAGAAATTAAGAGCGTATACCGGACGTGGGACCCACTAGTGCGAAAAGTTCGGCCAACTAGGTTAAGTTTTGGATACTGGAATTAAATTACCGGGTGTTCTGAGATATTTAGAGGTTGCCAAGTGGATAGGTGTGAGAGAGACAAAAAGTTAGGCAAACAATTAATGAAAGTGACATGTGTCACTTGGAGATTTATTCCTACTTTTGACTTACTATTCATCTTTTTACCATTTTACTAAATAAAACCAAAAATTGACCAAAAACTCTCCAAATTTCAAAGCTTCTTGGCCGAACCTCTTCCTACAAGAAAAGAAAGAAAAGCTTCCAAGTTTCTTGCTCAAATCTTGCCCAATCTCACAAACTAACCATTTAATCTTGCAATTTCTCCATAAAACCTCTTCAATTAGTGTTTGTGAGTTGTTGTGTGAAGTTATTTGGAAAGTTAAGGTGACCAATTGCTCTCTCTCTCTTGTTTTTAAGGTGAGTTGTGAAGAACCACCCTCCTCCCTTAATTGATGCTTAAATCATGCTTAGTGGTAGTATGAGATGCAATATTATGGATTATTTCTTGATTTGTGGTTGAAGTGATGAAGTTTTATTATTTTTGGGGATTTTTCTGTTTTAATATAAGCATGATTGTGTGGCTATCTATGATGATTGGAAATGGTATATAATGACTCTAGGAGGTGGAAAAAGTGATTAATTGCAACCAATTTCTGGTTTGGAAGAAATTTCAGAAAATTAGGGTTCTAGTGGGAGCATTCTGCCCGAATTTTTAGCTCCTAGTTAGAGGCCGAATTGGCCTTGGCTTAAAACATGAAAGTTTTAGGGAATGACATTTTAGAGGTGCCTACAAAATTTCAGGTCAATCGGAGTAGCGTAGAGTGAGAAAAGTCGAAATTACTATTGCTATTCTGGTTTTACCCGAATGTAAGAATTGCGCCTGTAATTGGTTGTTTTGGCTGGAATTGCTTCCGAATTGGTTGTTGAGGCCTTCTGATGAAATTTAGCTCTGTTTCTTAGCTTTCATCTGGTCTTGGAATTTCTGGATTTGAACTTGGAGATCCTGAGTTATGATGTTTCCGCTAGAATACGTTCTGTGAATCTGTTTTTGTGATTCTGGTATGGTATCTTGCATTTTTTGACCTGGTTACACTCGAAACTGGGTTGAGTGACCTTCTGTAATGTTGTAGCCCTATCTCTTAGCTTCGAAACGGTGGGTCTTGCACCTTCATCCGATAATCGTAGTGCCTTTGGCACCATTACCGCAAAATGAGGACAAAAACTATTTTTTCAGGGCTAAAGCTAAATCATTTCCGGATTTTTCTGGTTTCCTCTATTGTTTGTGTATGCTTAGGGAACCCTGTTTTGGTAGTATGTAGAATTGGTTTATGACTTGTAATCGAGTCTTATTGTGTTTATTTGAATAGTTTAGGGCTTGACTTTCATATCCGGTCATTTCCTAACTAAATTTTGTACTTGAATGCCATTAAGCCTAGTGAACGGCTTTTGGGAATGAGATTATTTTTGTACGAGATGTTGGGACTGATTTGAGGAAATAATGAAGCCATGATGGCTGGAAATTAGGTAAACACAAGGGATATGCTGCCGAAATTTTACTTGAAGGCTAGTTGGATTTACTTGTGATTTGAGCGAAGGACTTTTGGGTTGTTTGAGCCTAGGTCTTCATTTTACCTTTTCGTTTCCAAAAATTCATGTTTTGCACCCTTGCTTTAATCATTATTTGGCGAGGCATACGACTGGTAGTCGAGCCTCACATGTGCATTCTGTATACTCGATTTTGAAAGTGGAACCTTCAATTGTTTTCTTTGGATTATCTTAGGGTTTCTTGGTGATTAAAGCTCTCTTTTGGGGAGGTATCTGTACTGACCCCGGTGAGTGTTCCACTACCTGCTACCCGTTATGTGAAATATCTGAATATCTGAATACTTGATTTATGACTGTTGGAGCCAAATACTGTTTTGATAAAAGGGAGGCGAGGGTGTACTTTATCACACTCGTTCTCTGGTCTGTTCATATGCCAATTTTGAACGCGTATCTGAATCTGCTATCTGTATCTGTATCTGTATCTGTTAACTGTATCTGGATCTGTATCTGTTCTGACATCGTTTGGAAGCTTGTGTCCAACGACCTTTCTGTGACCTCTGAGCTCAACACCTGTGGCCAGTTACTCGAGTCGGGCCGGCAAGGGCCTGGTCGATTAGATAACGAACCACGGTAGTCTGTTTTGGGATCTTTGGGTATTGAGACCCTTGATTCCGGGTATACTCGAGTATTACCATTTCTGATCTGATTGGATTTCGGGCCCGGTGGGGTATGTGAGGTGGAAGGAATCGAAGAAAGTGGAGTCTACGGTATTGGTTACTCCTTTAGCGTTGACGGAGTGTCAACTATTATTTCGATCAAGCTTCGATGATGCTAATGGGAATTTGGCTCCTGAGAGCCACCTGTATTCTTCTGATTTGAATCATTGGTTCATTTACTTTACATCTGGCATGTGTACCTAATTTGTTAAATGTGAAATGCCATGATTTTACTGCTATATGTCTGGTACCTCATTGAGCGCAAGCTCACCCCTTTCTGTTCCTTTTTGTTTTCCTTACAGGAAAATAAATACTTTTGGACTGGATTTGACAATTGGCTGCCAAATTGAGCTAGTTGAACATATCTTTTGTATACCTCATGTATTGAAACCCTAAATGTACTTTTGGGACCGTTTCCCTTTTGACTTGGCAAACCAGACATGTATCCACTTTTGAATACTTTTGTATGCCACTTTGGCTTGTAAATACTAAGTTTCAAGATGTGAATGTTTGTTTGATATTTGGTTGGGTTCTGACGGGTCGGTTACTATTCATGGCCGACTCCGGATTTCATTTTTTTTATTTTGGGTTATTTTTCCATTTTGACTTGTTTACCCGCGTTGGTAAGTTTCGGAATGTATTAGCTCGTTCTATACCGAACCGTTAGTCCTGGCGAGAGTTGGGCAGGCAGTCCGCTAACCCCTTTGGTTCGCCTTAGGGGGAGGTGGGGCTGTCACAGAGCGAATGCTCGTGAGGCCAAGAAAACATGCAAAACACGTAGTTCAAATAACAATATCATTTAAGCGAGAATTAAAGCTGTAACATTCAAGCAATTCATAATTTTCAATTAAACACATTTACTGAGGATACAGGAGCTCTCAAGAGCTAATTTCTACTTGTTTTGCCAAAATTCAATCCAATACTTTCTCGTGATGACACTCCGTCACCCGAGTAGGTAATCAAGTCCGTAGAACTTCACTTTTCCAATTATGGTTCTGAGTCGACATGAGAGGTGCCTCCCACTCGAATCGGTGTGGTACATGCTAGCGCTCAGGGAATCGATTATACGTTTATGGTTCTGAGTCGACATGAGAGGTACCTCCCACCCGAATTGGTGTGGTACATACTATCGCTTAGTGGTCGATGAGACATCGCTCCAATCGACTTATACTTTGTTTATAGTTTTGAGTCGACATGAGAGGTACCTCCCACCCGAATTGGTGTAGTACATGCTATCGCTCCGAGAACCAATTATAGCACTGAAACGGTATGAGAGGTACTTCCCACACAAATTGGTGTGGTACATGCTATCCGCTCAGAGCTCACGAGTTAAACATATTCATGTACAATTACCAATCATTGTTTATGGTTCTGAGTCGATATGAGAGGTACCACCCACCCGAATCGGTGTGGTACATACTATCGCTCAGAGAACCGATTATAGCACTGAAATGGTATAAGAGGTACATTCCACCCAAATCGGTGTGGTATATGCTTCCGCTTAGAGCTCACGAGTTAAACGTGTTCATGTACAATTACCAAATCATATGTATTTAGGTCTTAAGTACCACGTAGCTCAAAAAGAGAGAGGACAAGGGCGTCCCCACGAGTAAAATATGATTGGTCGATAAGATTTACTTCGATCGACGTCGAGTCAACACAAATGTAATTTGCAATGGCAACACTTCACTTAATTCACATAGCAATTCACTTCACACAATTCGAATATCAATTCACATAGCACAATTCAATTGTAGCATCACTTAAGGGAGAACGAGTGCGATAAAGTACACACTCGTCTCAACAATTCCATAATACCCAATTAACAATTAAAGCATTTATCAACAATTCATGCACTTGACACTCACCAAATCACAATAAGGAAGTAAGTGCAAAAGATCTTTAATGATCCGCTTCGGAATTCTTTTCAAGACCTTCTTGATCGCCTGAAGAAAATGACCAATAATCACTCACACATTTTCACAAATTCCTTGTTAAATAAGGAAGAATACACATAATCTTTAAAATTCAAGTCAATGTCCTTATAAGAGTTTCACTTTATCGAAAATCAAGATTCAAAAGTGACGATTTTAAAGTTACTAAAGAAACTCGTATTCCCTACGAAATCGAGTTCAAAACAATATATGAATATCAAGGTAAGAAGTCAAGTTTTCAAAAATTTCATTTTCCAAGAAATCGGCAAATTTCAGCTTTGCGCGTCAAACTTAGAAAAATCAGATCTTGCACTTAGTAGGTCCAAAATTGAAAAACTTAGTACCGTTGGAAACTTGGTTCAAAATACTAAAAGTTCCTAGAAGACATTTTTCCAAGATTCTAAACGGAAGACATTCAAATTTCAGTTCAAAGTGGCTGATATAAGCATACAAGACAGTTTTGATCATGTTTTTCGGCAAACTTTGGAAATTCGGCAAAATTCGCAGAAAGTGAACTAGCCTCTGAAATTCATAATAAAATAAGATTTATGAACAAAGTTTTAAACACAACAAGCGAAACTAAATTCGGAGTTTTGAGTGCCAAAATATAGCAGCCCAAAGTTGGCCCAAAAATGAAGATTGTTGGTCAATTTTCCAGATTTTGAAAAATGACTTTGGCATATCATTTGTGTATCGAAACAGTCTTAGAATGACACCAAATTTGGTACATTTCAACTTCCATATGAGAGATACTTCTCTATCAAATTTCACATAAAAAATCGTACGGGAAGGTACTTAACAAAACTACCAAAGTTCAAGAAATTTCGAAGACAAATCTGTCTTCTTGTTTTCTCTCCCTTTTTCAAACACTTTACCCCAATGAAATCAACTCCAATCTGACTCATTTGTGAAACCAAGACCCAAGAAACATTTAATATACATTTTTTAGGTGATTGAAGCCAAAATTTTCAGAACAACGTGTCTCAAGTCAAGCTAGGCCATTCGGCTAGCAAAATTAGGGTTTTCCAGCTTTGGTATAGTTCAGGAATTGGGCTATATCTCACTCAATACAACTTGAAATTGGGTGTGGTCAGTGGCGTTAGAAACTAGAATCATAAGTCTACAATTCATCAGAACAAATCATTTTGAAATTCAGTTTGCAAATGAGAGAAAATAGAGCCACAAATTGTAGCTTCTACCTTTCTCTCGGATGGGCTAACAGAACAGGGCAGCCGACTTTGATCAATCACTACAGATGAATCAGTTAGAATTAGAAGGTTCATATACACCGTTAGAAAACTACGGATGTCTAGTTTTGAATGCCGCTGACGGCACTCAATTCCGACATCCGGAAAGAGAGATATGTTCATTCAAAGAACACTGGCAGAGGACCACTGTTACACGAATTTCCAGATTTGTTCTTGCCAAAATTCAATTTTTATCCAACAAATTCAAATAATTTTTGGTAGAAACTTTCCACACATCATATACAACATATCTACATCAGTTTCAAAGTCATTTGAAGAACAAAAATTTGAACCAAAGGCCCGGCAAAAGCAGGACAGATTTCGGCCGGTCTTCCTATGCAATTTCCTTCGATTTTCCTTTCACTTTTTTAACTAACATCATCTTGTTTAACATATAATTAATACAAACAACACTTATTATCATCATATCAGCCCATACAACCAAGGTGGGAATTCATAGAGCCCACATCAACCATTCCAATCCAAGTAACAACCTCAATAATGAAGCTACAAGCTTCATAGCCAAGATTAAACTTACTAAAGCCGAGATTAAAAAATTGGATGATTACCTCCTAATCCTTGAGACAAATCAGAAATTTTTTGCACCCCTAAAGCCCCAAGAAAATCGTGAGATGATGCCTTTCTTCTAGCTTAAGTGGATCTCCAAGAAATTTTAAGGTTGGATGCAAAGTTTAAGGTGATTTGGAGTGAAATGGTGAGGAGTTTTCTTCTTCTTCCTTGCTTGGAGGTTGGCCGACTATGGTGAGTGAAGAGAGAGAGAGAAAGGCTGATGAATAAAATTCCTTCAAAAGTCAATTCTTAATAGTGCGCGCACGCGCGCGTTTCGTGTCCATTTTCTCTCGGGTTTGTTTCACTTGCACTAACCTCTAATGTACCTCCTTTAACATTATAATTATTCACTCTTAGTAGTCTAGAATAAATTTCTTAAATCTCCATTGGGTCGATTTGACGCGAAAACGCGAACTTCCAATTCGCGCGCGATAAAACGAAATTTAAAAGAAATTCTTGTAATGATAATATAAGTAACTAATACTAGGGTAAATAATTATAAAAATAACTATTTTAAGAATAAAACATGAGTCCTCAACTCTCCAAAACTATTGCACTCTCGAATCGAATATTATTTCGGAAAACGTATATTCGCCATTTCTCTCTAAACGAGCCGTAGAAAAATTAATTTTGCTAACGGGATGTTTTAAAAATGTAAGCGAGACATTGTTTCGTGCAAATGGATTTAAAATGGTTGAAATAAATTATTCGGAGAAAACGGGTGATTAAATATTTAAATAATCCAGTGAAATAGAATTAAAGTAAGTAAAAATTTGGATCCTCACACTAGTAGCGGATCCAAGCAACTAAGCTGGTCCATTTATTAGCTAATAATTCAACCCAAAAATAATGACTGAACTAACGAGATAATAAGCTGGAAGAAATTTGGAAAGTTCGATCTTCATTCTCCTTCTTCCCAAACGACTTGAACTAGATTCATGAAGCTTGAGTTCCCTTCGTCCTTCTCTTTGACTATGTTAGGCACATCAATTGAGTCTTGAACAACTTGAACCATAGCTTCTAATGACTCGTTAAGTCTCTTGACTCAAGCACGCGTCATTGGACCCATCGGAACAATTATGGGATCGACTTGAGCACTCTGATCTACTTGGACAGCTTGTGACAGTCCATCAGTTGTGCAAAAGGTTGGGTGAGGGAGAGTTTGAGCCCAGAAGGTTGTCCACAAGAGCAACCCAGAAGAAATCAAGGAGTTTTAACGTCAAGTTGATGAGTTTTTAAGCAAAGGTTGGGCGAGGAAGAGCTTGACCTCATGTGCAGTGCTAGTCATTCTAGTGCCAAAGAAAGACAGATCATGGAGGATGTGCAACATGTGATACCCCGACTTTTAGGATATTATGATTTTTATATTTTATTTTTTGTTTTAAGACATTGTTTTGTTTTAAAGATTAGAAACCCTAAATTCTAATCAAAAGGAAAAAAAAAACCCTAGTTTACTTGTGACTACCCGATTTTCCTAAATCCCTTATATTTTAATCGAAATCATAATTGTAACCAATGGAATAGTAAAATCCCTCATATTTTTCTTAAAATTCCTTTTATTTATCATTTATTCCTTTCTCATAACTTTACTACTCATTCACACCCTCAGTAATTACAATCCACCATAGAATCAAGGGTTTTCCCTTTAGATTCTTCATTCGGGTAAATTAGGATTTTTTGCGTATTTTGACCGTGTGCTTACTCGGTGAGATGTGTACACTAAATTTGGTGATTAAGAGTGAGTTTTAGATGATATTAAGTGTGTGATTAGCAGTGATAATACTAAGTTAGTGAATTATAAGTTAAAACCCTAGTATACGCGATTTAAGGAAAATCGGCTCGAATCGACGGGTACCGTTTGTTACCGGGTAAACACACCACTTGACCCATAATTTATTACCTTAATCTTCTCATTTTATTTCACCTAATTAACCCTCAAAATATCTCATACATCAGCCACAATATTTGACCAAGAAAACAAGAGAAAAGAAAAAAAATTGAGATGGATTTTGGTGGTGACAAGTGGAGGCTATCCAAGCACTTTTGACCCAAACCAAGACCAAGTCTTATAACCTTTCTTAGCCTCCAATCTTCTCCATTTTTCCAGCTGAAAACCGTGAGCTTGAGGGAGAGAGAGAGAGCAAGAGAAAGAACTCCATTCCATCTTGAGTTTGATCCATTTGAGTGAGAAAACAAGATTCTAAACCAATTAAATCCTTCTTTGAGTATTTGAAAAGCTTGGTGTGCAAAAGGATTACAAGAAGAGGTGGTGGATAACTGTTATAAGCATCTTTGAGAGGTATATGGGCTGACCATCACATTTATTTTCCTTAGTCTTGTCTAAGTTGAGTAGTAACTTGTAATCTTGCTTGTGATGCTTAATTCATATGATTTTGGATGATTGTAGTGATGAATTTTGAGTTAGGGTTTGAATGGTTCACTTGAAATTCCTATTGTTTGGATGGTATATGGTATATGTAAGTTTGTATAAGAGGTTGTGGTAGTGATTGAAGCAAGAAATGAAGAGATTTCCCTTTGAAACCCCAAATTCCAGATTTCCATTTTTCACCTCCCCTGTTTTGACCGGTTTTTTATGACTAGGTTAGAGGCCGAATTAGGCTTAGCACAAAACATAAAAGTTGTATAGAATGATGTTTTATGGTTTCCTGAAAAATTTTAGCTCAATCCGAGCACTGTATCATGTGAAAAGACAAAAATACCCCTGACTACCATAGGTAGAACGTTATGGACAGTTTTGTCATTTCACCAATCTGATTGTGTCTTTTCACCCTGATCCGTACTAAAATAGCATTTAGCCAAAATACAGAAGTTGTAGTGATATGTCTTAGCTTTCCAATGCCCCTAAAAACGCCTCAATCGGATTTCGGTAGCCTGAGTTATTGTCGTTTACGCATAGTACGGTTAATTAGCCCGAATGTGAGATTCTGGTTCTGTAATTTGAAATTTTGACCTGGATACACTACGAACTGAACTGAGTGGTCTTCATCAAAGTTGTAGGCCTTTGTCTTAGCTTCAAGACGGTATAAATTACACCCCAATCCGATAAGTGTATCTCCGATTGTGTCTGTTCCGCTAAGCGACGTCAAATCTGTCTTTTGATTTATCACTCAAACTTCATTTCCGGACATTTTCCTAGTTTGATTTTGTACTTGTATGACTTTGAGCCTATTGAACGGCTATTGAAATGAGAGTATTTTGTGTGTGACTTTGGGACTGATTGAGGAAAAGAATGAAGCCATAAAGGGCTGGAAAATAGGTAAATACAAAGGGCATGCTGCCCAAATTTACTCTCGAAAACTAGGTAGATATACTTGCGACTCGAGTAAGACTTGAGAGCGAATACCACTTGAACCATCTAGGATATTTGCGTCTTCATTTATCGAGGTATATAAGTTAGAACTTGGCCGAACTTGTTCCCTTTTCTCGTTCTTTCAACTCCAATGGGAGTTCTAAAGTTTTAACTGCTTCCTTACCGAAACTAAATGAGCGAGCATAAATTTTTCGGGATTTGATAAGTATCTTGAATACTACTTAAACGAGTTGCATTTACTTGATTTTCTTGAAGCGAAACTCCTATGTTTCGAACTCTAGAGAATTTTACATTCAGAAATGATATTTTATCGCATATTTGGACTCCAGCCAAAGAGTTGGACCTGAACGTGACTTTTGAGAGGCACTAGACCTTTGGTGAGTGCTTCTAAATACCTGATTGAACTAGATACTTGTTTTCCATACTTGACCAATGTGATTTAATGATATGTAATTTGTTTGATCGGGCAAGAGTGTACTTTATCGCACTTGCCCTAATATGATATATACTTGTTTATTGTTGCAATTGACTTGATATACTTGTACTTGAGTTGTAAGTGCGGAGCGGCAGTATGTACCACACTCAATCCGAGTGGGAGGTGCCTCTCATTCCCGTCTCCGTACTTTTATTTTGATTCAGTCGATTGGAGATGTTATCTTATCGACAATCTTGGGAACCCAAACCCCACTGGCTAGTTAATCGAGTCGAGCCGGCAAGGGTTTGGTCGATTAGATAACGAACCATGGGTAGTTAGTGATGTCGAGTGGAGTGTTATCTCCTCGACTAATCGGTATACTCGAGTATTACCACCAATGTTTATTGAGCATTTTAGGCCCAGTAAGGGGTGTGAATGGTGGACGGAGAGTAGTGTAAGTGGTGCTCTACTGGATTGGTTACTTACTTGAAGGTTGACGGAGTGTCAACTATTACTTGATCAAGCTCTGGTGATGCAATGGGAATTTGGCTCCTGAGAGCCCTCTATTTCCTTATACTTTGGAATGATTATTGCTTATTGGATTATTGTTTCTTCTGAAAAACTTTTACACTCGCTCATTTTGAGATTTGCTACTTGAAGTATTATGGTTCACTTTTATGAATTTTTGATGCTCATTAATTTGCTACTTTGATATTCGTACTTTTAAAAATGGTCAATTTGTTATTTGGAACCTCACTGGGCTTTTAGCTCATTCCACGCCATTTGTTTTCCTTACAGGAGGTACGACCGAGGCGTGAGACATGTACAGACTAGCGCAGTCTACTTGTTTGAATTTTGAATTTGTACTCGCGCTAGTACCCGACTAGGGTTGATTGTACTCGATTGTACTCAATTTTAAGATTAGGGTTGATTGTACTCGATTTGTCAACACCTTGAAGTATTTTGGTGTGTAGAAGCTTTGTATCTGGATTTGAGCAGCAATGTATATATGTAGTTGAAGTGGATGTGTTATGCATTTTTCTATGGACGTACGTTATTTTTCTTGAGCTATGAGTGAGTGAGTCCTGGCGAGAGTTGGGCAGACGCCTTAGGGGAAGGTGGGGCCGTCACACAGCAACTACTGAGTTGTTAATGCCATCACGGTAAAGTATCGTTACCCTATCCCTAGATTAGACGATATGTTACATGAACTTTACGGTGTAGTTGTGTTCACTAAAATCGACTTAAAAGTAAGTATCATCAAATTAGAGTCAAGGAATGTGACGAGTGGAAAATAGTGTTTAAGACTATGTATGGGTTGTACGACTAGTTAATGACGCCATTTGGGTTAACTAATGCACCGAGTACCTTTATGCGTCTAATGAATCATGTATTATGACCCTTCTTAGGAAAATTCGCCGTGGTTTACTTTGATGATATACTTGTTTATACTCATAGTTTAGATGAACATCTTCATCACCAGAGATCCATGTTTGATGTACTTTGACGAGAAAGGCTATACGCTAATCTCAAGAAGTGTACTTTTTACACTAACTGATTTGTGTTCCTGAGTTTTGTAGTTAGTGCATGGGGTATACAGGTGGACGAGGTAAGATCAAGGCCATACAATAGTGGCCAACACCCAAGTCCATGGGTGAGGTTTGAAGCTTCCATGGACTCGGAAGCTTCTATTTGCAATTTGTGAATAACAAGCCCGAACCTTTAGTGATTGACACGAGTTTTTAGCCACAAATTCTAGTGTCGGTAAATTCTTTTGCATTCATTTTTGTGTCATGTTTCTAGTTGTTTCTTGAGTCAATTGTTTCAGCTCAATTCCAGTAGTTTTCAGCCACAAATGTGTCCTTAAAGGTTCAGAATATTGCATCCCGAATTTCCAATTTTGGTGTAGTTTTTAGTAGTTACTTGTGTTGCTTCTCTAGTAGTTAATCATGTTGCTTATTTAGTATATTTCCAGTAAATTTCCAGCTTCAGTTTCGTCCATAGAAGTCTAGTATTTTCCACCTCAAATTTTCTAGAATCGTGTCACCTCGTGTCATTACATATACTTATTGGTTGGCCACAATTAAGAAGCTCGATTGCAGAGTTTGGTTGGAACACTTGCGAGATAATTCTAACTTATTCAAGGGAGGCGCAACCGAAGCTTGAAAGAGCTCTTGGTAAGACCAATAGAGTGAACACTTGAGTGTAAACATGAGCGTGAGCGGATACACGTGAGGGAGCGAGAAAGGAAAACTTTCTTCTTTTATATTGACATTTGCTTGCAGGGTACATAAGCAATGGCGGAAAGTGAAACTAAAGTGAATCTTACACTTAAACTTGAAGCCTTATTTGGTGATTTTGCAAGATGAATCACTAACAAAATTGAGATTTTGCATGAAAGAATGGACAAGTTGGAACTGTCTCAAACACCATCTAAGGGAAGACGAGATAAAATCAACATTGGAAGCCATCATGGCTCGATTTCTCAATGGCTTGAGACCGGACATAGTCGAGACATTGGAGCTACAACCGTACGTAGAAATTAGCGAAATGGTGGACAAGACCATCAAGATTGAGCAAAGTCTCAAGAGGAGGGGTCAATTGCCATCGAATTATGCTTTCTATACCCCAACTCCAATGCCAAACCAGCCAAGGAGTGAACATAAGCAATCGAACAACTCAATTACCTCTAGGCCGAAATGAGAGTCATCCAAGGGAGACACTAAAATCGCTTCTAAAGTGTCTTCGGAGTAGCAAAAAGGAAGGAGTGGAGACACTCATTGTTTCAAGTGTCAAGGAAGGGGACATATAGCTAGTCAATATCCCAACTATTGGGCAATGATTATGCTCCCCAATGGTGACATTGTGTTCGATGATGAGATCGGGTACTAGGGAATGCCACCACTCATTGATGAGAAGGATGAATTGGGGGAAAAGTGCACCATTAATAAGCAAGTCAAACTCAGACTTGTTGCACGAAGAGCATTGACCGCCCAACTCAAGGAGGATGATACGCAACGTGAAACTATCTTCTATACACAATGTCTAATCAAAGATAAAGTGTATAGTTTGATAATTGATAAAGGTAGTTGTATCAACGTGGTAAGTGCACTTATGTTTGAGAAGTTGGAACTAGCAACCACAGATCATTCGTGACCTTAGAAGTTGCAATGACCCAACAACAGTGGTGAAATCTGTGTCTTCAAATAGGTACTTGTTTCATTTAAAATTGGTAGATATGAGGATGAAATTCTATGTGATGTTGTTCCTATGCATGCGAGTCATGTGATACTTGATAGGCCCTGGCAATTTGATAAGATAATTACTTTTGATGGGATTACTAATAAGCACATCTTTACGCATAGACATAGGAAAATCGCATTGGTACCTCTTGTGACAGCCCCACCTACCCCTAGGGCGAACCAAAGGCTTTTGCGGGCTGCCTGCCCAACTCGTCCCAGGACTCACTCATACAATCGAATAAAATACTTCCAAAGTACTTAAATAACAATTCCACAGCTTATAACATAACTAAGTTCAACTTACAACCCGACTAATAAAATACTATCCAACGTACTTAAGATACAATCAAAGTTCATCTTACAAGCTTCCAAAATATCGAATTCAAAGTTTAACAACCCAAAACAAGATACAAAAGAAACAGGATCACACCCTAACTGATAGTGGCTTCACTCGGGTTCTCAATTCCTGTTAAGGGAAAAAAAATTGAAGGAATGAGCTAACGCCTAGCGAGTTCCCAAAAAGGCATCAGTCACATAGAGCAGTTCAAATTACACTTAAAGTTCACAATTCAAAGCGAGTAAAGAAAGCAATTAACAGCATCAAGGGGTAGGATACAGGTGGC
Source organism: Coffea arabica (assembly GCF_036785885.1). Taxonomy (NCBI): domain Eukaryota; kingdom Viridiplantae; phylum Streptophyta; class Magnoliopsida; order Gentianales; family Rubiaceae; genus Coffea; species Coffea arabica. The sequence goes on from NC_092313.1 coordinate 51,286,092, forward strand.
TCTCAAGAGCCAATGTCCACGAATCTGGATCTTATTTCACTTAGTTAATACTCCATTGACTTTCAAGTTTTATCACTATGTAGAACTCCACTTACTTCATTTTCCTTCCAATGACTCCCCTACCGGACCCAAAATCCAAAACACTTAAAATGGGTATTGCTCGAGCATACCATAGTTTTCACTTCAAAAGGGACAAGTCTAAACGCCAAGTCCAGTGAATATAAAACACTCTCTTATGACTCATCAAATCTCCTCGACCAAGTCCCATGACTGGCTCGAATCGACAGACTTACCTATAGGACTCAGGAATTCCCAAGAATTAACATGCACACTCAATCACTTATCGTCGATGGGATAACAACCCAAACGACATCACAACACTTCAACAATTCAAAATACTATTCATCTCAGTCACAACATCAAGTTCACATCTATGTCACATTTGCAAATTCAAGACAGATAACATGCATGAAAACTCACTAATAAATCAAAGTTCAGAATCCAAGTTAGGATCGGTATCACAATTTTCAATCACTCCTATAAACACGTAAAGAGAGACAATAAGTTTCGCCCCAACAATTCGCGAAACTAAATCAAATTCACTTGAATTCGACACATAAGCTCGAATTATGAAAATAATATGTATCTAGAATAGTTTTCCCCAAAATTCAATGCGTGAAAACACAAAATCAAGGGCAAAACAGTCTCGAGTTCACCATTACTGCCCGATTTTTTTTAGCCCAAAATAGTGAAATAAAAATGATTTTTAACTTTTACAGTTCCTAACTTTCAACTCCATTTCAACATATAATCATAGATTAACATAATACCCAGTCACTTGAGTGAAAATTTAGTCAAAAGAACACAAAAATGTCGAAAATGAAGGTTGAACATTAACCCTTTTCATTCGGCTAGCTCATCCGAAAATTCCTCAAGAATTTCACCAACAAAACAACCATTTAACCAACAAAAACTCACTCAAATTCCTAAGGGTTTCATCAATCATTAGCCCTTGGTTATCAATAGAAAATTTTCAAGTAAATCCAATGAATAAATCAAGAGCTATGCTAGTATTTTAACCACTAGAACATCTAATGGTATAATTTCAAGAAATTTACTAAATCTACTATAGATCTTACTTAAATCAAGTGAATCTAATATTTTCATAGCTAGAAATTAAAGATAAGGGTGATTTTCGGTTCTTACCTCAAGATCTAACTAGATATAGTATGATTCAATCTCAAAACTTCCTTCCAAGTTTCACCCCTTCAAGTTTCCTCAAGAAAGGTCAAATCTTCTAGGTTGCTTGGTGATTTCTTCCACAAATTCACAAGGAGCAAGATGGATGGTGTCCCTTCTCTCTTGGTTGCTCTCTCTCTCTCTCGACTCTACAAGAAAAGGAGAAAAAGAAGAAAAATTGTGGTAGTTGATGGCTTTCCAAGTGATCTTCAAGAATAAAATGGAGGAGGAAATGGAAAGCTCTCAAGTCTCCCCCTCTCTCACTAAATTTCGGATGGCTCAAGGAGGAGGAGAGAGAATGAACTTTCAAGTCTAGTTTCTTCCTTTAAAATGTGGTAGGGGGACCACCTCATCTACTCGCTTATGTGTCGCATTCTCACACGACATCTTATCCTTAACTAGATTTCCCTCAACCAACATTATCCTATTGTTTTCTATTTCTTTAAAGTCTCTACATGCTCTAGATTTCATCTTAAGACTAAATTTCACGTCACCACTCCAAAGTTTCACACTTAATGCTAGTCAAACGATAACCGAACAATTATTAATAAGAATTGAACTAAATTGTAAAATGACATTTTAATAGATGAAAATACCAAAAGTTTGAAAAAATCACATAATATAAATATTTTCATCATTATTATTTACCTTTCAAAAGTAATAAAAAATTTAGAGCCCTCACATCTTTCCCCCCTTAAAAGAATTTTGTTCTCAAAATTCTCACCTTTCTAAACGAACAACTCAGGATACTTTTTCTACATCTCCTCTTCTGCCTCTCAAGTCGCTTTCTCGATGTCATGATTTCTCCAAAGGATCTTAACCAAAGAAATTTTTTATTTCTCAAATTCTTTACCTCTCGATCAAGAATCTTCACAGGATGTTCTTCATACGAAAGTTACTCATCTACTTCAATATCTTCCAGCTGTATCACATAAGTTGGATCCGGATGATACTTTTTTAGCGTAGAGATGTGAAAAACGTTATGGATTTTAGACATACTAGCAGGCAAATCTAACTGATATGCCACTTTCCCAATTCATCGGAAAATCTCAAAAGGTCCAATATACCTTGTTTTCATTTATTCCCTTTTTTTGTTACAACTCCTCCTTTCATGGGTTTAACTCTCAAGAAGACCTTATCCCCCATTTCGAATTCCAAATCTTTTCTCTTATTATTCGTATAATGCTTTTGTCTACTCTGGGCGGTTTGGAGCTGTTCTCGGACTATCTTTACTTTCTCATATGCTTTCTCAACTTAGGGTATAGTGGTCGGATCCAAAATCTTTCTTTTTCCTACTTCATCTCAATAGGTCGGCGATCGATATTTTCTTTCATAAAGTGTTTCGTAAGGTGCCATTTGAATTAAAGTATGGTAACTGTTATTATGCGTAAACTCGACCAATGTCATACGGTGACTCCAACTTCCTCCGAATTCCATTATACATGATCTTAACATATCCTCCAAAGTCTGGATTGTCCTCTCTGATTGTCCATCCGTTTGAAGATGATATGCGGTACTCAATTTTAACTTGGTCCACAAAGTCTCTTGAAATTTTTTGCCAAAATCGGGAATCAAATCTCGAATCCCTATCAGAAATGATACTTATAGTAATTCCATGTAACCTCACAATTTCATCCATATAAAGTTTTATCAGTTTCTCCAAAGGATATTTCATATTTATCGGTAGAAAATGTGCGGTCTTAGTAAGTCGATCGACTACCACCCAAACCGCGTCGTGCCCCTTTTGACTCCTTGGCAACCGTTTCACGAAATGTTTGGTAAATGTTCCCACTTCCACTCAAGTATCTCTAGAGGTTGCAAAAGTTCCGAAAGTTTCTGATACTCAGCTTTAAATTGCTAGCAGACAAGACATGTTTGAACAAACCTAGCCACTTCCTTTTTCAAACCATCCCACCAACACAACCTTTTTAAATCTTGGTACATCTTATTACTCTCAGAGTGTATCGTATACTTAGATCGGTGCATTTTCTCTAATATTTTTCTTCTTATTCCTTCATCACCGGGCACTACCATATCATCACCGGGCACCACAATTTGATCTCGAAATCTCAGTACTCCTTCAGGCCCAATTTTAAAATCCTGGGTCCCCTCTTTCTGTACTTTTTTCAACCATTTATGCACCATATCATCACCGGGTACCACGATTCGATCTCGAAATCTCAATACTCTTTCAGGCCCTACTTTAAAATCCTAGATTCCCTCTTTCTGTGCTTTTTTCAATCATTTCTGCACCATATCATCCTTCTTTTGTGCCTTTTTAATGCGTTCTATCAATGGTGACTTTAATATCAAATTCTCAAATACAACCTTTTGTCCCTCTAGGCGAGGTTTCCACTCGCTCACCTTCTTCAACATACTCCAATCCCTAACCATTAACCCTGCCACTTGAGCTTTTCGATTTAATGCATCCGCAACTGCATTAGCCTTCCTAAGGTGATAATTAATGGTGCAATTGTAATCCTCAAGAAATTCTACCCATCGTCTTTGTCTCAGATTCAACTCCTTTTGAGAAAATAGATATTTAAGACTCTTATGGTCCGTAAAAACCTCAAATGTCACTCCATATAAATAATGTCTCTACTTTTTCAACGCGAAAATGACTGCAGCTAACTCCAAATCATGAGTTGGGTAATTCTGTTCATGGAATTTTAATTTTCGAGAGGCATAAGCAATAACTTTCCCATTTTACATCAAAACGCAACCCAATCCTTCCTTAGAGGCATCTGAGTAAATCGTAAATCTTTCCTTCCTATTTGGTAATGTCAATATCGAAGCCATTGTCAAACGCCTCTTTAACTCTTGAAAACTAATTTCATACTTAGGCTTCCACATAAACTTGCCATGCTTCTTGGTTAGATTAGTCAGTGGCCCAACAATCCTCAAAAAATCCTTAATAAACCGACGATAATATCCTGCTAAAGCCAAAAAAAATTCTAACCTCCGTAGGGGTCTCTAGTTGTTTCCATTGAGTAATAGCGTCAATCTTAACTGGGTCTACAGAAATCCCATCCTTAGAAATCTTATGCCCTAAAAAGAACACTTTCTCTAACCAGAATTCACACTTAGTAAATTTAGTATACAATTGGTGCTCTCTTAGGATTTGTAGCACTATTTGCAAGTGCCGAGCATGATCTTCTCGGGTCTTAAAATACACCAAAATGTCATCTATAAACATTACCACAAACTGATCCAAATATGGCTTAAAGACTCGCTGTATTAAGTCCATGAATGTGGCAGGAGCATTAGTCAATTCGAAAGGTATCATCACAAACTCAAAGTGCCCATACCTCGAATTAAAAGCAGTTCTCGGTACACCTTCCTTCCTAATTCTTAACTGATAATACCCTTGCCTGAGATCTAACTTAGAAAATACTACCGATCCTTGCAACTAATCAAACAGTTCATCAATAAGCAGTAAAAGATACTTGTTCTTTATTGTCATATTATTCAACTCTCCGTAGTCTATGCACAATCTCAAACTTCCATTCTTTTTCTTGACAAATAATACGGGCGCTCCCCAAGGCGAATCGCTTTCCCTAATGAATCCCGCTCTAACAAATCTTGTAGTTGAATTTTTAGTTTCTTAAGTTCCGCAGGGGCCATCCGATACGGGATTTTAGAAATGGGAGCTGTCTCTGACACTAAATCAATCTTAAATTCCACCTCTCACTCGGGAGGTAAGGATTCTAACTCCTCACGAAAAATGTTGGGATAATCTCTCACTATTGACACATCTTCCAACTTTGTTTTATCACTTGGAGGGTTTATTAGAAAGGCCAAATAACCTTGAGGTCTCTTACTTATTAACTTTCTAACCCGAAGTCCTGAAATGAGGGCAGATGAAACTAATCTTCCCTTCATATCCAATCTTAACGTTGCTTCTCCCAGAATGCAAAATTCCACAATTTTTGTCCTATAGTTTAAGTAAGCATGATATCAGACTAAACAATTCATCCCTATAATAACATCATACCCTTTGATGTCCAAACTTACTAGGTCTACCAATAACTTCCTTTCTCTAACCCAGATTTCACAGTTCCTATACACCAGATTCGTAATCAGGCTATGGTTTCTCGTAGGCGTTCTAACCTCTAGGTCATAAGATAATCTAGCAGGCTTTATATCTACCCCACACATAACAGCAGAATTTACAAAAGAATGCGAAGCACCAGGGTCAACTAAGACTTTAGCTAAACGATGAAAAATAGGGATAGTACTTTTGACAACCTCCTTTGGATAGGGAACTTGTTGATGATTCAGGACATAAACTGTGACAGCCCCACCTCTCTTTAGGGCGAACCCCTAGGGTATCAGTGGACTGCCTGCCCAACTCTTGCCGGGGCTCGGTCGATCAAAGAACTAGTAACTCAAAAAAAAAAAACTGATGAAATATCTTCAAAACAAAGAGTACAAACCCTAATAGAAATATAATCGCCACGCTAACTTTTCAAACTTATAATATAGAGCTAAATGTCAAACTTATCACTCCACACTTAATTTATATAACATACGTCGAACTTATAAAATTCAAACTTACAAGAGTTTAAAGTAAGATCTTCTAAACAAAAGGTTACAATCCACAAATACAAGTTCATAAAAAAGTAAAACTATGAAAGCTCTTGACCATAAGTCCATCCAAGATCTGTTAAGGAGAACAAAAGGAATGGGGTGAACTAAAACTCAGTGAGATTCCAAATAAACATGTAAGCACATAGCCAAATAGAGACGTAATATAAACAAGCAAACACAGCATTGTAAAATGACAATTTAATCACAGTTCAATTCAAGGATACGAGTGGCTTTCAAAAGCCAAATCCACTTGAGCTTGATCATACAAGAATCTGTTGACTCTCCGTCAACGTTTGCATTTAAAGAATACAATGTTCGTAGAACACCACTTTCTCCAATTCCCGTCCACCAGTCAACCCTCCTACCGGGCCAAACTCCTCAAACAGTAAGAAGGTAATACTCGAATATACCAGTTTCTAGTTTTTAGTAAAAAATCCTCAGGGTTTATCGATTTTCTCGACCAAGCCCTTGTTGGTTCGATACAACCGATTCACCTATGAGGTTGGGTACTCAAACAGTAGCTGTAGTTGATGGGGTATCACCCAAACAACTCATACACAGTCACATATAGAGAAATCACATCTCATAATAGCAGTATACCGAACCTCAGTGGAATCGAGGGAGGTCGAGTGTGATAAAATACACGCTTGCCTCAATTTTTTATCAAAACAATGTTTGGCTCAAACAGTCGCAAATCAAGTATTCAGATATTTCACATAGACAGTTAACAGGCAGTGGAACACTCACCTGTCAAGCAATGCAGTGATCAAACGTCAAGTCCTTTGGTTACGATCACCTCTGTTTCCCAATCCTAGGATAACGAGTGAAATCGTTAACAATCTAGGTTCATTTCCAACCCAAATGTGCGTTCATTAGGTGACCAAGTGAGTGTTTAAATCTATTCAATTCATCATGCAAGTCAGGCCCAAAATGCAGTAAAAGGTCATAAGAAAACAAGTTTGACAAGTGCAAGAAAGTTGGGCAAAAGAAAATTTTCATTCAAGTTCAAAGTCTTCTTCGCGGGTAAAATAGTTGCGCCCGCGCAGTCTCGGGAAAATAGCCATATCTCACTGTAGGAAGGCCGGAATCAGGTGCAGTTAGTGGCGTTGGAAACTAGACTCATAGGGCTTTCCAACGGTACTAAATATAGACTCTAGTTCATCTCCTATCAGTACCAGTGATTTGGGGAAGTTGGCTAATTTTCTAGTTCTGATCAGCCCTAAAACCCTAGCAAAGTTGCACTAGTTCTTGATGCTAACTTCACTTGTTTTGGCTCAAATTCATCCAATTCAATTTCCTATGGTTCATATATAGGGGAGCAAGTTATCTAGTACCATTGGAGCTCAGAATCCAATACACATAAATGATTAAAAGAGTCAAAACAGTCTAGCCACCAAAAGAAACCAAAACAGCCCATTTCTTACCCAAAAACAACCACTTGTCTTATTAATTTCCATTTAAACTCACACCAAACCTTAAAGCAATGTTTATTCAAGTTTCTTAGGCTTAAATAAGGTGCAAATGAACCACAAAATCAAGGAGAAACCTCTCCTACAAAACCGGTCAGCCAAGAGCAAACAAACCAGTCCATTAATTCACTTATCTCACCAACCTTCATCCTTTCATTGTGGTTAACTTAAACATCATACCAAATGTTATCTTTAACTCAAAAAGGGTCCAAAACATGTAAATACTTGAAGGAAAACTATGAACAAAGCTCAAGCAATTCATCAAACACATGGTATGTAAAACAACCAACCCTACTACCACTTGTTCAGTTCAAGAATTTTAACCACAACTAACATCCATTTGACTCCTAGTTTGCCATCAAAACTTCAAATACTTGATATAGTACAAGAAAGCTAGGATTTAAGGTTCACATATCTCTCTTATGTGAAGTTGAAGCACCAAACCAAACCACCAAAACCAAAACTCTAGGCTTGAAACACACTCTAGGGTTGAAGATGGTTCACTCACTAACTCAAGTTCCTTCTCTTATGATTTTTGCTCAAGATCAAACTAGGGCTTTAAAAGCAAGAAGATGGAGTTTTATTCCTTCTCTTGGAAGCTTCAAGAGAGTTGCCCAAGCTAGGGAAATAATGGCTCCAAGATAGTTTAAATTTCCTCTAATCCTTTGGTCAAACAAGATGTGTGACTAGGGTTTGGCCACTTGGCCCAATCCGGGTCCTTTCTTCCCTTAATCTTTTGACTTATGAAGTTTCTACCCTTCAAATGTACCAATGTCTATTTAACACCTCTAAACTATCATATAAAGTCCCAACTACTAATAAAAAGACATTTGGTCAAAGTGTATGTGGTGAAATAAAATAAAGCCAACTCAAGAAAATGTTACAATTCAAGTAAAAGTAATAATATGCAATGCATGGAATTGTTATAAGTGATTTAGCCTTAGGGTAATGCAAGAAATTTTTGGGAGAATTCATATTTTTAAGTGGGAGTTCTCACACTCTCTCCCCCTTAAAGAATTTCGTCATCGAAATTCTCACCTTGATTACTGAATAGCTTAAGATATTTTGCGCGAATGCCCTCTTCCGCTTCCCAAGTAGCTTCCTCAGCCTCATGATTTTTCTACAAAACCTTTACCAAGGGTATTTTTTAGTCCTTAACTCCTTTACTTTTCGATCTAAGATCTGCACCGGCCTTTCTTCATAAGTCAGAGATTCGTTAATGTCAATTTCTTCTGGCTTCAGTACATGAGTTGGGTCTGGATTATACTTCTTCAACATAGAAACGTGAAACATGTCATAGATCCTGGATAGACTCGTTGGTAACTCCAACCGGTATGCCACATTCCCTACTCGTTGAAGAATTTTGAAAGGTTCTAGGTATCTCGGTTGAAGCTTCTTTCATTTTCCCGTCGTGAGACTTCGAAGTGGTGTGACCTTTAAAAATACCTTATCTCCAACTTCAAACTCCAAATCCTTTCGTTGATTATCGGCGTAGCTCTTCTGTCGAAATTCTCACCTTGATTATTGAATAGCTCAAGATATTTTGCTCGAATGTCCTCTTCCGCTTCCCAAGTAACTTCCTCAGCCTCATGATTTCTCCACAAAACCTTTACCAAGGGTATTTGTTTAGTCCTTAACTCCTTTATTTTTCGATCTAAGATCTGTACCGGTCTTTCTTCATAAGTCAGAGATTCGTCAATGTCAATTTCTTCTGGTTTCAGTACATGAGTGGGTCTGGATGATACTTCTTCAACATAGAAACATGAAACACGTCATGGATTCTGGATAGACTCGCTGGTAACTCCAACCAGTATGCCACATTCCCTACTCGTTGAAGAATTTTGAAAGGTCCTACGTATCTCGGTTGAAGCTTCTTTCCTTTTCCCGTCATGAGACTTCGAAGTGGTTTGACCTTTAGAAATATCTTGTCTCCAACTTCAAACTCCAAATCCTTTCGTCGATTATCGGTGTAACTCTTCTGTCGACTCTGCGCTGTCTGAAACCTCTGACGTATCACTTTCACCTTCTCATACGCATCCTCGATCCATGGTACTGCAATTGGGTCTAAAACCTTTCTTTCCCCTACTTCATCCTAGTATATTGGTGATCGGCACTTTCTTCCATAAAGAGTTTCATACGGTGGCATTTGTATGGAGGAATGATAACTATTATTGTAGTCAAATTCGACTAACGCCATATACTGTCCCCAACTTCCACCAAAATCTAAGATACAAGTCCTTAGCATGTTCTCAAGTGTCTGAATTGTTCTTTCCGATTGTCCATCGGTTTGGGGATGATAAGTCGTACTAAAGTTCAACTTGGTCTTAAAGCTCTTTGTAACTGTTGCCAGAAATGAGACACGAACTGTGGAGCACTATCAGAAACAATGCTTACTGGAATACCATGCAATCTCACTATCTCATCCATGTATAGGTGGGTCAATTTCTCCAAGGAGCATCTCATATTTATAGGCAAGAAATGAGCAGATTTGGTCAACCTGTCTACTATTACCCAAACAGTGTCATGACCTTTTCTGGGTACGGGGTAACCCTGATACGAAATCCATGGTAACGTGTTCCCATTTCCACTCAGGAATTTCAGGGGGTTGTAGAAGACCTGAGGGTTCAGCTTTCACTTGTTGGCACACTAAACATTTTTGGACAAATTGAGCAATTTTCTTCTTCATTTTATCCCACCAATACAGTCTCCTCAAATCTTGGTACATTTTACCGCTTCCAGGATGTACTGTATACTTGGATCGATGTGCCTCTTTCAAAATGATCCTTTTTATCATTTCATCTTGCGGTACCACTATCCGATCATGAAATTTCAAGATACCCTCGGAACTCACATTAAAGTCTGAGATTTTCCCTTTTTGCACTTTTTCTACTCATATTTGCACTATCGGGCCATTCTTCTGAGCTTTTTTAATTCGGTCCAACAAATCAGATCTCATCGTGATAGTGCCCAAAATCACTCTCTATCGGTCCAACCGTGGGTTCCATTCACCCACATTTTCCAATAAATTTCACTCCTTGACCATTAATCCAGCTATTTGAACCTTTCGACTTAAAGCATCTGCTACAACATTGTTCTTCCCCGGGTGGTAGTTAATTGTACAGTCATAATTCTCAAGAAATTCCACCCGACGACGCTGTCTCAAATTTAGCTCTTTCTGAGAGAATAGTTATTTCAAACTCTTATGGTCGGTATAAACTTCAAAAGTCACCTCATAAAAGTAATGCCTCCACTTCTTTAGGGCAAAAACTACAACGGCCAATTCCAAATCATGAGTCGGGTAATTACGCACATGGGGTTTTAATTTTCTAGAGGTATAGGCCATCACACTTTCATTCTGCATTAGAACACATCTCAATCCTTCTCTTGAGGCGTCAGTATATACAGTAAGACTGTCTTTCCCGTTTGATAAGACTAAGACTGGTGCTGACGTTAACCGTTTCTTTAATTCCCAAAAACTAGGTTCACACTTAGAATTCCAGACAAATTGACTATGCTTTTTCGTCAGGTCGGTTAAAGGCCCTGCTAATTTGGAGAAATTTTTTATGAATCGACGGTAATACCCGACTAAACCTAGGAAACAACGAAGCTCAGTGGGGTTTCTGGCCGTTTCCACTTAGACACAGCTTCTACTTTCACTGGATCCTCAGAAATGCCATCTTTGGATATTACATGCCCTAGAAAAGAAATTTGCTCCAACCAAAACTCGCACTTGCTAAACTTGGCATATAACTGATGCTCTCTTAAGGTCTGCAAAACTATCCTCAAATGCCGTTCGTGATCCTCTCGAGTCTTAGAATACACCAAGATATCATTTATGAATACCATGACAAATTGGTCCAAGTAAGATTTAAAGACTCGATGCATCAAATCTATAAATGCAGCAGGAGCATTTGTTAAACCAAAAGGCATCACTATAAACTCAAAATGTCTATATCTAGATTTAAAAGCAGTTTTCGATATATCCTCCTGCTTAATTAGTAGTTGATAATAACCTTGCCTCAAGTCCAATTTAGAGAAAACCACCGCTTCTTGCAACTGGTCAAACAACTCGTCAATGTGCGGCAAAAGATATTTATTTTTCACCGTGACATCATTTAAGCCGCGATAGTCTATACAGAGTCTTAAACTACCATCCTTCTTTTTAACAAATAGAATAAGCGCTCCCCAAGGTGATTTACTTTCGTGAATAAACCCTCGCTCTAACAGATCCTGTAACTGCAGTTTTAGTTCCTTAAGTTTGGTAGGGGCCATTCGGTATAGTGTTTTCGCAATAGGAGCGGTTCTAGGTACCGAATCGATCTTAAATTCTATTTCCCTCTCTGGAGGCATCGAATTCAACTCGTTAGGGAAAATATCAGGAAATTCATTTACTACTAATACATTCTCCAATTCATCTTATCTCCAGGAGTATTAATTAAGAAGGCTAAGTAACTCTGCACCCCTTTATTCAATAATTTCTTGACTCGAATTCCCGAAACAAGTGCAGATGAGACTAGTCTACCTCTCACATCCAATCTTAGGATTGCCTCTCCAGGTATAGAGAACTCCACCACCTTAGTCTTGCAGTTCAACTAAACATTATAATGGGCCAACCAATCCATGCTTATAATCACGTCGTACCCCTTGAGGTCTAAACTTATCAAGTCTACCACCAACTTCCGTTCTCCTACCCAAATCTCACAATTTTTATAGACCATATTGGTAATTAGGATTTGATCCCCAGTAGGTGTTCTAACTTCCAAATCATAGGGCAATTTAATAGGAATCACATCAATACCACACATAAAGTCAGGATTTACAAAAGAATGGGTTGCCCCAGGGTCAATTAAAAGTTTAGCTAAGCAGTGAAATACAGGGATCGTACCTTCCACTACTTCAGAGGACTCAGGGGCTCGCTGATAGTCCAAGACAAAAACCCTAGCAGAGGCTTTCAGTCTACTCCCACTAGCAATTGGTTGTTTAGAGTTTGACTTCTCTGGCTGCACACCCTCATTCCCTTCACGATTTTTAACAGGACAGGTGGCGATCTAATACTTAGAACTTCCGCAATGAAGACATTTCCTCATTTTGCGCCAACAAACATCCTCAGTGTGGTTTGTCTTGCCACAATATCCACAGCTTGCTCGAGGAGCAGGTGGGGGACCTCCTTGGTAGACAGTCCTCTGTTGTCCCCTTCCATTTTGAGCCCCTCTGGATGGAGCTCCTCTCGGTGTCCCTGAGATTCGAACTCAACCCGTACCTTTTCCAAATTTAAGAGGTGGTACATTCTAATTGCCTCGCCCGGAAGTACTACTAGATGCATCTCGTCTTTTTGTTTGAAAAGTCCAAACCTGAAATCAGACCTGGTCCACTCGTTGAGCTTTCTCAAGAGCATCCTTAAACGTGTCGATTTGAGTTGCAGCTAAGTTCTTTTGAATCTCCACATTCAAACCTTGTATAAATTGCCTTATGCGTTTCTACTCATTAACCACTAGTTCTGGAGCAAATTTGGAGAGTTTAATGAACTGGGTCTTGTATTCCGCCACACTCGAAGTGCCTTGGCGTAGTTTGATAAATTCATCTTCTCTTTTCTCACATATTAAGGGCGGGAGGAACTTCTCGTTAAACTCTCTAGTGAAGTTAAACCAAGTACGGGGAGTTTGCTCCCTGTCCACTTTGCCCTCACTACCTTCCACCAGGAACGGGCCCTACCTTCTAACTGAAAAATTGCGAAAGTTACTTACCTTTCCTCTGTGTAGTGCAATGTAGCAAAGATATCCTCCATTCTTTCAAATCAGTTCTCGACAACTTCGGATCTAGTCCTCCAAGAAATTTAAGAGGAGCAAACTTTTGGAATCATTCCAGGGCCTTATCTTCACCCACTTCAAGGTCCCTTTGTTGGTTATCAGGTACTTGACCTTGCTGGTCAACCAATCGGGCTAATAAATCAGTCATACGATTGATAGCTGTAGCAACCTGGTCCCCTCCTTCATTTCTGGGTCTCTGGTTCTGATTGGCTACAGACCCTTGTTCCTTTTCCTGATCTTGGGTTTACCTGGGTCCACGCCCATGGACCCGACCACATTGTCTTCTACCTTCCATTATTACTCACTAGGCTAGGGTTCAACTATCATAACTAATAATGTAAGAAAGTTTTGGGTATACAATAGATACTTATTCACAATCAAAAGTCAAAGAAAAATGAAGTCGGAATCATGATAAGCAAGGGAAAACACAAAGCAGTTAAATGCCAATTCGAAATAAAGTCAAGTCAAAGTCAAAGTCAAAATCAAAGTGAAAGTCAAAATATTATACATTCAAAGTCTCATAGCAGTCATTTACAAGCTAACAAGGCCAAAAGTATCAAGTACGAGCCTCAAAAGTGCAGACACAGTTCATCAAATCATATCATGCAAAAACCAGTGTATGTAGTCAAAAGAAAATTGTACAACCACTAAGTCACCACATCCCCTATCCTTGCTATTTACAAAGGTCAAAATCATCCAAAAGTGTAACCTAACAGTCAAGGCTCAATCCGCTGCGGGACTAGCTGACCCCCCATCCTGGGCAGGTTCAGCTGCTGCCTCACCTCCGATGTGGGAAGTTTCATTGCTCACATCTCCAAGGTGGTCATCACAAATATTCAGAATGGACTCCGCTCTATTCCTCACTTTCATGGCCCCCTTAACCATGGGCTCCTGAGGTTCTCCAAGCTGCACATAGAGGTCATCAACTCTTTTCTGACCCTCAACCACATCATACTCAAGTTCTTTGATCCGATCGGCTTGCATCTTAATAGTTTCCTTTAACTGATTCACTTTAGTTTCAAGCCTAGCATTATCCTTCGCTAGAGCCTTTCTCTCCTCCACCATAGCCAGAACTACAGTATTGGGATAGGCATAAGTATGGCGGCACTCGCATCGCCGATGGCGGTTAGGATGACTCCAATATACGGTAGCTCCTCCTGGCAGAATCTGGTATCTAATCATAGGTAATGGAGCACGGGGCTGCGCGCCAACCTGACTATCGCTAGAGCTACTATGTCCGTCCATCCTACACAAAATATAGATAAAACTTAAGTACTCTTAAGGGAAAATGATCAAATATAATTCTCAAGTCAAAAATTTCTAACACGCCCAAACCAATTCAAACCCAGGCTCTGATACCACCTGTGACAGCCTCACCTCTCCTTAGGACCAACCCTAGGGTATCAGCGGTTTGCCTTCCCAGCTTTCACCGGGGCTCGGTCGATCAAAGAATTAGCAACTCAAAAAAAAAAACTGATGAAATATCTTCAAAACAAAGAGTGCAAAATCTAATGGAAATATAATTGCCACGCCAACTTTCCAAACTTAGAATGTAGAGTTAAATATCAAACTTACCAATCCACACTTAATTTACATAACATACGTCGAACTTGTAAAATTCAAACTTACAAGAGTCAAAAGTAAGGTCTTCTAAACCAAAGGTTACAATCCACAAATACAAGTTCATAAAAAAGTAAAACTATGAAAGCTCTTGACCATAAGTCCATCCAAGATCTGTTAAGGAAAACAAAAGGAGTGGGGTAAATTAAAACTCAGTGAGATTCCAAATAAACATGTAAGCACATAGCCAAATAGAGACGTAATATAAACAAGCAAACACAACATTGTAAAATGGCAATTTAATCACAGTTCAATTCAAGGATACGAGTGGCTTTCAAAAGCCAAATCCACTTGAGTTTGATCATACAAGAATCCGTTGACTCTCCGTCAACGTTTGCATTTAAAGAATACAATATCCGTAGAACACCACTTTCTCCAATTCCCGTCCACTAGTCAACCCCCTTACCGGGCCGAACTCCTCAAACAGTAAGAAGGTAATACTCGAATATACCAGTTTCCAAATTTCAGTAAACAATCCTCAGGGTTTATCGGTTTTCTCGACCAAGCCCTTGTTGGCTCGATACAACCGATTCACCTATGAGATTGGGTACTCAAATAGTAGCTGTAGTTGATGGGGTATCACCCAAACAACTCATACATAGTCACATATAGAGACATCACATCTCATAATAGCAGTATACCGAGCCTCAGTGGAATCGAGGGAGGTCGAGTGTGATAAAGTACACGCTCGCCTCAATTTTTTATCAAAACAATATTTGGCTCAAACAGTCGCAAATCAAGTATTCAGATATTTCACATAGATAGTTAATAGGCAGTGGAACACTCACCTGTCAAGAAATGCAGTGATCAAACGTCAAGTCCTTTGGTTATGATCACCTCCGTTTCTCAATCCTAGGGCAACGAGTGAAATCGTTAACAATCTAGGTTCATTTCCAACCAAAATGTGCGTTCATTAGGTGACCAAGTGAGTGTTTAAATCTACTCAATTCATCATGCAAGTCAGGCCCAAAATGCAGTAAAAGGTCATAAGAAAACAAGTTTGACAAGTGTAAGAAAGTTGGGCAAAAGAAAAATTTCATTCAAGTTCAAAGTCTTCTTCGCGGGTAAAATAGTTGCGCCCGCGCAGTCTCGGGAAAACAGCCATATCTCATTGTAGGAAGGCCGGAATCAGGTGCCGTTAGCAGCGTTGGAAACTAGACTCATAGGGATTTCCAACGGTACTAAATACAGACTCTAGTTCAACTCCTATCAATACCAGTGATTTGAGGAAGTTGGCTAATTTTCCATTTCTGATCAGCCCTAAAACCCTAGCAAAGTTGCACTAGTTCTTGATGCTAACTTCACTTGTTTTGGCTCAAATTCATCCAATTCAATCTCCTATGGTTCATATACAGGGGAGCAAGTTATCTAGTACCATTGGAGCTCAGAATCCAATACACATAAATGATTAAAAGAGTCAAAACAGTCTAGCCACCAAAAGAAACCAAAACAGCCCATTTCTTACCCAAAAACAACCACTTGTCTTATTAATTTCCATTTAAACTCACACCAAACCTTAAAGCAATGTTTATTCAAGTTTCTTAGGCTTAAATAAGGTGCAAATGAACCACAAAATCAAGGAGAAACCTCTCCTACAAAATCGGTCAGCAAGAGCAAACAAAACAGTCCACTAATTCACTTATCTCACCAACCTTCATCCTTTCATTGTAGTTAACTTAAACATCATACCAAGTATTATCTTTAACTCAAAAAGGGTCCAAAACATGTAAATACATGAAGGAAAGCTATGAACAAAGCTCAGCCAATTCATCAAACACATGGTATGTAAAACAAGCAACCCTACTACCACATGTTTAGTTCAAGAATTTTAACCACAACCAACATCCATTTGACTCCTAGTTTGCCATCAAAACTTCAAATACTTGATATAGTACAAGAAAGCTAGGATTTAAGGTTCACATACCTCTCTTATGTGAAGTTGAAGCACCAAAACAAACCATCAAAACCAAAGCTCTAGGATTGAAACACTGTGACGGCCCCACCTCCCCCTAGGGCGTACCCCAGGGTTCAGCGGGTCGCCTGCCCGGCTCTCGCCGGAACTCAGTCGTTCCTTAATCAAATCCAAAATAAATCACAAGAATAAATAGGGCAGCAATCCAAACTTAAAGCGGAACTTATATATATTGCTATCTCAAAAGAAAGTACAGCCATCAAATGTACAAAGGTTTTCACTTCACCATACAACCAGTCCGTGCCAAGCACTAGGGCGAGAACCATTACAAAAGAAACAAAAGACCTAGACTAGGCTAGTCTATGCTCTCATCCTGCTCGCTGTCCCCTGTTAAGGAAAACAAAACTAAAGGGGTGAGCTAAAAGCTCAGTGAGGTTCCGAACAGATAATCTAACAATCAATTCAATACCTTAAACATGGAGTATCAATAATTCAAGAAACATTTACAATGGAAAGCAATAGTAACATTCATTAAAAGGATACGGGCTCACATGGAGCTATTCGTTCTTTCATTCATTCCCCTGACATTTCCCCTTATTCCTCCAATTATTTGAAATTTCCTTTTTGAGAAATAAAACCCTTGTGCCTTCGTTCGTTCATTCATCCCTTTCCGGACATTGACCGGACTCCACCCATCCGGACGTTGACCGGACTCCACCCATCCGGACGTAGCTGGACTACAAGGTAATACTCGAGTATACCAAATTCACCCAGGGTCACCATATCGCCCGACCGAGTCCACTTCTGGCTCGAGTCGATCGGTAACGAAGGGCAGTGGCCAGTTCAGCCAAAAGGCTTACATTCATGCACAAGTAACATTTAATCCTTAATCATTGAAAATTTCACATTTATTTAGGTCGAGTGCGATAAAGTACACCCTCGCCTAGAAAACTCGTTTTAACAATCATTGAAAGCACTTAACACATTATCAATCAATAATAACAAGCCAATAAGTCAAGGAAATATAGCAAACAAGGAACACTCACCTAGTTATACAAAATAACGTGCAAAATATCCTTCCGGATATTACCCTTAGTCACCAATGAAACCTAAGGTTGAACAAGAGAACATATTACAGTTTATCGAGCAAAACATTTAAGGGAAACAAAGAAACCCGATTAATTAGGAGTAAAACGTGTAAAGATGACTTTTAAGTAAGAAGAGGGTTGTTTGAACCCAAGGATGAAAAATCATGTTTTAAAATGGAAAGCCGGTCATGGTATTGGCCAAACAAAAGTATACAAGTTCAAATAGAAACCTAGCCCTCGAGCGAAAATTTGGGCAGCACGCCCTTTATGTTTACCTAATTTTCCAGCCATTTTGGCTTCATTATTTTTCCTCAGCCAATCCCAAAGTCATACATATCATAGATTCAAGTAAATAGCCGTTCCATAGGCTCATAATAACATAAGAACAGAAATCAAAGTGATAACAAGTGCGGAAATAACACATCCGAGGCTACGCTTATCCGATTGAGGTGTAACTTATACTGTTTCGAAGCTAAGACACAGGGTTACAATGTTCATGAAGATCACTTAGTCCAGTTTCCAATGCAGCCTAGTCAAATTCCCCAATTTATAGAATCAAAATCCAACTAGTCGGCTAATCAACCGGACTGCACTGGAATGGTCATAACTCAGGTTACCAAGGTCCGATTAAGGTGTTCTTGGTGGCATTTAAAAGCTAAGACAGAATACTAAAACTTTCATGTTTTGGCTATAGGATGAATCCCAACGGATTATAGTGAATAAACACAACCAAGTAGACTAAACTGTCCATGCGGAACTCTGGAATGTACCCTAGAACAGCGAGGGTATTTTTGTCTTTTCATGAGTTACGTTGCTCCCGATTGAGCTGAAATTTTGTAGGCACCTATAAAATACCATTATATACAACTTTCATGTTTTAACCTAAGGCCAATTCGGCCTCTAACATGCAGCAACAAAACCAGTCAGAAAGAGGGAAATTTTCCAGAAATCTGGAATTTTCAGTTTTCAATGCAACCTTCCTTGATTTCTTACTTCCAATACTACCAAAACCCCTTATATAACCTTAAATACAACCTATATGAATCATACATCAAGTTTGGCAGCAAATCCCCAAAACCCTAACTTGTTTATTTCATCCAATAATCATCACAATCACTTGCACATCTTGAAATCAAGCCAAAACTTAAGCTAAATAACATCTTAACGCAAGATTTAAAAGATCAAGGACCATGATCAGATTTAATACCTCAAAGACAAGCTTGGATGAGTGATATTTCACCCCCTTTGAAATTTCTTAGTTCCTTAAGCTTCCCAACTCACAACCCACACTTTAATCGGTTTAGAATTGGATTTTCTCACTTGGTTGAAGCAAATCAAGAAGGAAATTTGTTTCTCTTGCTCTTCTTTTCTCTCTCTCTTTGTTCGGCTATGGGGCAGAAATAATGAAGGGAAAAGGAACAAAATTTGGGGATAAAAAGGATGACCATGTCTTGGTCAAGAAACCCTTAGGTGGCGACACTTGTCGCCACCACCACCTTTCATTTTTTTCTCTTTCTTTCTTGCATTTCTAGCCTCAAATTTTGGTCAAGCTAGCTGGAAATTGAGAAGATATTTTGCTCAAATATCAATAAGCTTGTATGGTAAGAAAGTGGTGGTCAAGTGGTGCGTTCAATTGGTAGTGCGCGGTACCCGTCGGTTCGCGCCGTTTTTCTTAAAAACACACGTACTAGGGTTTTTACTTCCTATTCACCAACTCTATATCATTGCTCCTAATCACATATTATTTCTCACTTAAAAGTCACTTTTAATCACCAAATTTGATCCTTGCTCAGTACCGAAAATTCATCCGGCGATAAATCGCGAAAATCCTAATTTTGCTCCAATCTTGAAACCAAAAGTGAAACCCTACTTTCTAGGTTTATTTACACTTATTGTGGAATAATTGGGTAGTAGGGCTTTAATAAATAATAATTTCCAAATAAAAGGGCATTTTTGAGAAAAAAATATGAGAAATTTGTGAGTCCTCACAAACACACTCTAGGTTTGAAGATGGTTCACTCACTAACTCAAGTTCCTTCTCTTATGATTTTTGCTCAAGATCAAACTAGGGCATTAAAAGCAAGAAGATGGAGTTTTCTTCCTTCCCTTGGAAGCTTCAAGCGAGTCGGCCAAGCTAGGGAAATAATGGCTCTAAGATGGTTTAAATTTCCTCTAATCCTTTGGTCAAACAAGATGTGTGACTAGGGTTTGGCCACTTGGCCCAATCTTGGCCCTTTCTTCCCTTAATCTTTTGACTAATAAAGTTTCTACCCTCCAAATGTACCAATGTCTATTTAACACCTCTAAACTATCATATAAAGTTCCAACCACTAATAAAAAGACATTTAGTCAAAGTGTATGTGGTGAAATAAAATAAAGCCAACTCAAGGAAATGTTACAATTCAAGTAAAAGCAATAATATGCAATGCATGGAATTGTTATAAGTGATTTAGCCTTAGGGTAATTCAAGAAATTTTTGGGAGAATTCATATTTTTAAGTGAGGGTTCTCACATAAACCCTAGCTGGAACTCTCGGTCGATTCCCTACTGCACTAGCCTAACTGGGGGTTGGCTTGTCCATCTGACGAACTCCACTTCTTTCTTGAGTCTTAGGACACGTAGCCAACTGATGAAACTACTCCCACACTTCAAGCATTTCACCTCTTTTTTCCAACACTTATCCTCCATATGATTAGTTTTCCCACAATAGTTACAATGGATACTAGGAATTGATGCTTGGCTCCCTTGTGGGACATTCCTTGACTGTCCCCTTTCACTTGATGTCCCTCTAGAAAATGCCCATCTTAATGTAGCTCCTCTCGTCATCGTTTCTCTTGATGATCCCGAGGTGTTCACTCCACTCATTCCTCTCCCAAACTTGGGAGGTGGAGCATTCACGTCCACTGGACCACAACTACCACTAGGAGCATCCCTTTTTCTTACATTAAAAGCCCTCACTTGAGCCTTTGTACTTTCAATTCTCTGAGCCCTCTCAATTGCATCACTAAAACTGGTGATTTGGGCCGCTGCTAGACCTTCTTGTATTTCCACATTTAAACCTTGAATAAACCTCCTTATCCTCCTCTGTTCGGTCGCCACCAATTCAGGGGCGAACTTTGACAACTTGGTGAATAGGGTCTCGTACTTCACGACACTTAGCAATCCTTGCTTATACTTGATGAAATCATCTTCCTTTTTCTCTTGGATTAGCGAAGGGAGAAATTTAACGTTAAACTCTCGAGTAAAGTTCACCTAAGACCTAGGAGTCTGTTCTCTATCCCACTTGGCCCTTATCATGTTTCACCAGGATCGGGCAGCTCTCTCGAACTGAAACACGGCAAAGGCCACTTGTCTCTCCTCTGTGTAATTTAGAGCAGCAAAAATATCAGCAATTCTTTCAAACTATCCCTCAGCCATTTCCGGATCGGACCCTCCAAAGAACTTAGGTAGGGAAAACCTCTGGAAGTGCTCTAGAGCTCTATCCTCCCCACCCTCAGGGTTTACGGGTTGGTTTATAGTTCCATGACCTGGTTGGTTAGCCAAACATTCCAAAATGTCTGTCATTCGGTTAATTGTAGTAGCCATTTGTTCCCCAACTTGCCTCTAGATCCATGATTTTGGTCGGCGCCCGACTCTCGGTCGCCTTCCACGTTATGATATTGTCTAGCTCCTCGCTCTCGACCTCTTCTACCTTTCATCGATCTTATAGAGGACAAACATTTTAAAATAAATATAAAGATAAAGTATTAGCAAGTCAAACTCTAAAAATAATCGAAATACTTTATATTCATATTAGAAAAGTGTACGAGTACATCAGATGAGCATGCTTATACAAAAGAGGTACCAAGGTCGCAACCAAAAGCAAACATGGAAGTAGCAATTAAAACAGTTACGATAGCAAGCATTTTACAGGAACAAGAACCCCTATAACGGTTTCTCTCACAAAAGAAGGGTACACAAAAGCACTACTTCTAACCCTACTAGCCTAATCCGCCTCAGACGCGGAAATCTCCGAAGACTCGGAGCTGGCAGTCTCCTCATCTTGGGGTAGATTCGCCTCGGCCACAACTGCAGCCCCAGGAGATTCGGTCATAGGATCTCCTCCCATATCCGCATCACTAGGAGGTCCAATCACAGGGTCCATCTCTTCTCGACTAGCCTCGAGTACTCCTCCAATCAATTCCTCGCACTCATTTACAATGCCACTGGCTCGATCACGAGCAACCCTCACCACTCTAGTCAATCGCTCAGTGGTCGCGCGAACCTCAGTCTCAACCTTGCGAATCCTAGCTGTCTGAGCCTTCTCCACATTCAAACGTCTATCAACCTCCTCTCATAACTCCCTATTGATCCTAGTTAGACGTCTCCTCTCATGGTAGAGTGATAGGACCACATGGTCAGGGTAGGTATGAGTCCTCCAACACTCACACTGGCGCCTAGCTCGAGTCATAGGGTTATAGGCCACACGAGGACCCCCTGGTCCCGTGCGATAGCCAATCACTGGACGATAAATCCTAGGATGCTCAACATCACCCTGTCGATCCATACCCTACAAGAATAAACTAGATTACATACCTAAACATTCTAAAGCTCAAACACCTTTAGTCCCTCTTGTCAAACCCTTCGTTCTTTCCTAATAAAAGTAAAAAATATCTTAATAACACTAACTCTGCCTAGACCATTCAAACCTAGGTTCTGATATCACCTGTGACAGCCCCACCTTCCCTTAGGGCGAACCAAAGGGTTCGGCGGGCTGTCTGCCACCTCGCACTAGGACTCATTCATACAATCGAATAAAATACTTCCAAAGTACTTAAATAACAATTCCACAACTTATAACATAACTAAGTCCAACTTACAACCCGACTAATAAAATACGATTCAACGTACTTAATATACAATCAAAGTTCATCTTACAAGCTTCCAAAATATCGAATTCAAAGTTTAACAACCCAAAACAAGATACAAAAGAAACAGGATCACAACCTAACTGACAGCGGCTTCACTCTGGTTCTCAATTTCTGTTAAGGAAAACAAAATTGAAGGATGAGCTAATGCCTAGCGAGTTCCCAAAAAGGCATATAGTTACATAGAGCAGTTCAAATTACATTTCAAGTTCACAATTCAAAGCGAATAAAGAAAGCAATTAACAGCATCAATGGGTAGGATATGAGTGGCTCTCAGGAGCCAATGTACACGAATCTTGATCTTATTTCACGTAGTCGACACTCCGTCGACTTTCAAGTTTTAGCACTATGTAGAACTCCACTTACTTCATTCTCCTTCCAACGACTCCCCCTACCGGGCTCGAAATCAAAAACACTTAAAATGGGTATTGGTCAAGCATACCATAGTTTTCAGTTCAAAAGGGATAAGTCTAAATGCCAAGTCCAGTGAATATAAAACACTCTCTTATGTCTCGTCAAATCTCCTCGACCAAGTTCCATGACTGGCTCGAATCGACAGACTTACCTATAGGACTCAGGAATTCTCAAGAATTAACATGCACACTCAATCACTTATAGTCGATGGAATAACAACCCAGGCGACATCACAATACTTCAACAATTCAAAACACTATTCATCTCAGTCACAACATCAAGTTCACATCTATGTCACATTTGCAAATTCAAGATAGATAACATGCATGGAAACTCACCAATAAATCAAAACTGAGAATCCAAGTTAGGATCGATATCATAGTCTTCAATCACTCCTATAAACACGTAAAGAGAGACAATAAATTTTGCTCTAACAATTCACGAAACTAAATCAAATTCACTTGAACTCGACACGTAACCTCGAGTTATGAAAATAATATGTATCCAGAATAGTTTTTCCCAAAATTCGACGCGTGAAAACATAAAATCAAGGGCAAAACAGTCTCGAGTTCACCATTGCTGCTCGGATTTTTTTTAGCCCAAAATAGTGAAATAAAAATGACTTTTAACTGTTAAAGTTCCTAACTTTCAACTCCATTTCAACATATAATCATAGATTAACATAATACCCAGTCACTTGAGTGAAAATTTAGTCAAAAGAACACAATATGTCGAAAATGAAGGTTGAACATTAACCCTCTTCATTCGGCTAGCTCATCCGAAAATTTCTCAAGAATTTCACCAACAAACAACCGTTTAACCAATAAAAACTCACTCAAATCCCTAAAGGCTTCATCAATCATTAGCCCTTGGTTATCAATAGAAAATTTTCAAGTAAATCCAACCAACAAATCAAGAGCTGTGCTAGTATTTTAACCATTAGAACATCTAGTGGTATAATTTCAAGAAATTTACTAGATCTACCATAGATCTTATTTAAATCAAGTGAATCTAACATTTTCATGGCTAGAAATTAAAGATTGAGGGTAATTTTTGGTTCTTACCACAAGATCTAATTAGATCTAATTTGATTCAACCTCAAAACTTCCTTCCAAGTTTCACCCCTTCAAGTTTCCTCAAGAAAAGTCAAATCTTCTTGGTTGCTTGGTGATTTCTTCCACAAATCCACAAGGAGTAAGATGGATGGTGTCCCTTCTCTCTTGGTTGCTCTCTCTCTCTCTCTCGGCTCACACACTTTCTCGACTCTACAAGAAGAGGAGATGAAGAAGAAAAATTGTGGTGGTTGATGGTCTTCCAAGTGATCTTCAAGAGCAAAATGGAGGAGGAAATGGAAAGCTCTCAAGTTTCCCTCTCTCTCACTAAATTTCGGATGGCTCAAGGAGGAGGAGAGAGAATGAACTCTCAACTCTAGTTTCTTTCTTTAAAGTGTGGTAGGGGGATCACCTCACCTATTCGCTTATGTGTCGCATTCTCATGCGACATCTTATCCTTAACTAGATTTCTCTCAACCAACATTATCCTATTGTTTTTCTATTTCTTTAAAGTTTCTACGTGTTCTAGATTTCATTTTAAGACTAAATTCCACGTCACCACTCCAAAGTTTCACACTTAATGCTAGCCAAACGATAACCGAACAATTATTAATAACAATTCAACTAAGTTGTAAAATGACATTTTAATAGATGAAAAAATAAAAAATTTGGAAAAATCACATAATATAAATATTTTCATCATTATTATTTATCTTTCAAAAATGATAAAAATTTTAGAGTCCTCACACCTCTTACACCAAAACTAATACATGAAGACCAACTTAGTCTACAAAACTAATTTGAAAAGGAAAATGAGTGAAAGAAATTAACAGTGAAGGCCAAGGGTAATGAATCTACAATTCCTAATGTAGAATCGGCCACGGTAGGGAAAACAAGAAAGAAATTGAATTTTCTAGTTAAAGCTAAGGTAGCAAGGCAAGCTCTTTGTGCGAAGCAATCTTTACTCGTATTTTATAGTAAAGAGATTTTGATGTCTACTAACGAGTTAGAACCAGTTTTACCGAGAGAGGTTGTGTCTCTTTTGCAGGAATTCACAAATGTTTTTCTAGAAGAGATACCAAATGGACTGCCATCTATTAGAGGGATTGAACATCAAATTAATTTCATCCTTGCAGCAGCCATCCCTAATCAACTAGCCTACAAGAGCAATCCAAAAGAAATCAAGGAGTTTCAACATCAAGTTGATGAGTTGCTAAGCAAAGTTTGGGCGAGAGAGAGCTTGAGCCCATATATAATGCAGATCATACTAGTGCCAAAGAAGGACAGATCATGGAAGATGTGTACTGACTGCCAAGCTTCGATACCATCATGATAAAGTATCGTCACCATTTCCATAGGTTAGATGATATGTTAGATGAACTTTATAGTGCAGTTATATTCACTAAACTCGACTTAAAAAGTGGGTATAATCAAATTAGAATCAAGCAAGGTGATGAGTGAAAAACAATGTTTAAGATTAAGTACGGGTTGTATGGCTAGTTAGTGATGCCATTTTGGGTTAAATAATGCACCTAGTACTTTTATACATTAATGAGCTATGTATTACAACCCTTCTTAGGAAAATTCGTTGCAGTTTACTTTAATGATATACTTATTTATAGTCATAGTTTAGATGAACATCTTCATCACCTAAGATCTGTGTTTGATGTACTTCAACAAGAAAGGTTATACACTAATCTCAAGAAGTGCACTTTTTGCACTGACCAACTTGTGTTCATAGGTTTTGTAGTTAGTGCATAGAGTATACAGGTAGACGAGAGTAAGATCAAGGTGTGATGCCCCGAAAAAAAAAAAAAGAGTTTGAGAACCCGGAAATTTTCTAAATTTCAAGGGTTTATTTTATTTAATCGCCCGCCTTTTCTACATTTTCTTTATTAGAAAATGTTCCCCAGATAAATTTTATGAGCAAAGATAGTTTGAAAATGATTTTTCTAGTATCGGTTAGTTTTTGAGAAATTAAGAGCGTATTTTGAACGTGGGACCCGCAAGTGCGGTAAATGCATTATATTTTTGACAACTTGTTGGAATGTTGTATTAAGTGATATTATTTTACAAAGTGTTAAGATATTTGTATTGGAGAGACAAAAAGATAAGTTTTAAACCTAAAGGTGACACGTGTCACCATCTAATTTAATCTTGGACTTTACCTTTACCTTTACCAAATAAATACAAAAAAATTGATCAAAATAAGCTTCATTTTGCAAGCTTCTTGGCCGAATGTTCTTGCTCAAGAAAGAAAGAAAAGCTCTCAATTTCTTCCTTCTATTTCTTGCTCAATCTTCAAATCCAACCAATAAAACTCCAAATCATTCCATAAAATCTCTTTGCTAAGTGGTCTTGAGGTGTTTTGTGGAGTTGTTTGGAAAGCTAAGGTGTTTTGTTGCTCTATCTCTTGTATGGCTAAGGTGAGTTGTGAAGAACCACTCTCCTCCCTTAATTGATGTTCAATTCATGATTGGAGGTGGTATAAGATGCACTTTTATGGATTATTTCTTGATTTGTGGTTGAAGTGATGAAGTTTTATTATTTTTGGGGATTTTCTGTTTTAATATAAGCATGATTGTGTGGCTATCTATGATGATTGGAAATGGTATATAATGACTCTAGGAGGTGGAAAAAGTGATTAATTGCAACCAATTTCTGGTTTGGAAGAAATTTCAGAAAACTAGGGTTCTTGAAGGAGCATTCTGTCCGAATTTTTAGGTCCCAGTTAGAGGCCGAATTGGCCTTGGCTTAAAACATGGAAGTTGTAGGGAATGACATTTTAGAGGTGCCTACAAAATTTTAGGTCAATCGGAGTAGTGTAGAATGAGAAACGTAGAAATTACTATTGCTGTTCTGGTTTTACCCGAATGTAAGAATTGCGCCTGTAATTGGTTGTTTTGGCTGGAATTGCTTCCGAATTGGTTGTTGAGGTCTTCTGATGAAATTTATCCCTGTTTCTTAGATTTCAGCTGGTTTTGGAATTTCTGGATTTGGACTTGGAGAGCCTGAGTTATGATGTTTCCGCTAGAATGCGTTCTGTGAATCTGTTTTTGTGATTCTGGTATGGTATCTTGCATTTTTGACCTGGTTACACTCGAAACTGGGTTGAGTGACCTTCGGAAATTTTGTAGCCCTATCTCTTAGCTTCGAAACGGTGTATCTTGTACCTTCATCCGACCATCGTAGTACCTTTGGTGCCATTACCGCAAAATGACGTCAAAACTGTTTTTTTCTGGTTTTGAGCTTAACTTTCATTTCCGGACTTTTCCCTAGCTTGACTTGTACTAGTACTACTTGGAGCTTGCTGAATGGCTATTGGATGAACTTGTTGTTGTGTACCTTTGGGTTGGAATGAGGAAATAATGAAGCCATGATGGCTGGAAAAGTTAGCAAATTCAGGGGAAGTGCTGTCCGAACTTTTAAAGGACTTGTTTGCATTGAGTTTGTGATCTAAGACTTGGATTTGAGCAAGGCAATGATATATGATGGATGATTTCTGAGCCGTGGAGGTGAGTGACCTCAAACTATTTCTAAAGTTATTTATGAACCGTTTCCTGCATTATTTACTTTTGAACTGTTTCCACAGTTACTTTTGAACCGTTTTCTTGCATTATTTACCTTTAAACTGTTTCCAAAGTTACTTTTGAACTGTTTTCTTGCATATCATGCGTGCTTGCATATGAGTGTTCCTTGTTGCCGTATTCCTTGATTTATTGGCTTGTTATTATTGATTGATAATGTGTTAAGTGCTTTCAATGATTGTTAAAACGAGTTTTCTAGGCGAGTGTGTACTTTATCGCACTCGACCTAAATAAATATGAAATTTTCAATGATTAATGATTAAATGCTAGTTGCGCATGAATGTAAGCCGTTTGGCTGAACTGGCCACTGCCCTTCGTTACCGATCGACTCGAGCCAGAAGCGGACTCGGTCGGGCGATATGGTGACCCTGGGTGAATTTTGTATACTCGAGTATTACCTTGTAGTCCGGCTACGTCCGGATGGGTGGAGTCCGGCCAACGTCCGGAAAAAAAAAAAAGGATCGAACGAACAAACAAATAGCTCCATGTGGGCCCGTATCCTTTTAATGAATGTTACTATCGCTTTCCATTGTAAATGTTTCTTGAATTATTGATACTCCATATTTAATGTATTGTAAATGTTGTAATTGTTTCTGGACTTATCATTTGATTTATGACATCATTGAAATGAACTATTGTGAAACCGATTTGATTACTGATTTTTCTGGTTACTCGCTGAGCTTCTAACTCACCCCAAAAATATTTTATTCCCCTCCACAGGGCTCAAAGCGAAGGAAGGGCTTGTAATACTTATTCACGTGACTGGATGGCTTATTTGGAATTGTTTCCGTTTCGCTTATGACATGTAATTATTGGAGAATTTGATGTAATATTTGAGTTTTATCTTGT
The DNA here is from genome assembly GCF_036785885.1 of Coffea arabica. NCBI lineage: Eukaryota > Viridiplantae > Streptophyta > Magnoliopsida > Gentianales > Rubiaceae > Coffea > Coffea arabica. The sequence goes on from NC_092313.1 coordinate 51,314,626, forward strand.
ATTTGTTTGAGGACTGTAGTGAGCGACTGAGTCCCGGCGAGAGCTGGGCAGGCGGCCCGCCGAACCCTCTGGTTCGCCTTAGGGGGAGGTGGGGCTGTCACAGTTGGTATCAGAGCTTAGGCTTCAGATCTCTGTAGTGTAACCTAGGCTTGAAGTTTAGGATGTCGAACTGTGGGTTTGGTTTGAAATATTAGTGATTCTTGCGGGATGTCTTGACTTGATTAGTACAAGATGGAATGTCGAGGACAACATTCTTTTAAGGAGGGGAGTTTGTGACGCCCCGAAAAAAAAAAGAGTTTGAGAACCCGGAAATTATCTAAATTTCAAGGGTTTATTTTATTTAATCGCCCGCCTTTTCTACATTTTCTTTATTAGAAAATGTTCCCCAGATAAAGTTTATGAGCAAAGATAGTTTGAAAATGATTTTTCTAGTATCGGTTAGTTTTTGAGAAATTAAGAGCGTATTTTGAACGTGGGACCCGCAAGTGCGGTAAATGCATTATATTTTTGACAACTTGTTGGAATGTTGTATTAAGTGATATTATTTTACAAAGTGTTAAGATATTTGTATTGGAGAGACAAAAAGATAAGTTTTAAACCTAAAGGTGACACGTGTCACCATCTAATTTAATCTTGGACTTTGACCATTTGACTTTACCTTTACCTTTACCAAATAAATACAAAAAAATTGATCAAAATAAGCTTCATTTTGCAAGCTTCTTGGCCGAATTTTCTTGCTCAAGAAAGAAAGAAAAGCTCTCAATTTCTTCCTTCTATTTCTTGCTCAATCTTCAAATCCAACCAATAAAACTCCAAATCATTCCATAAAATCTCTTTGCTAAGTGGTCTTGAGGTGTTTTGTGGAGTTGTTTGGAGAAGCTCAGGAATAGGCTTTCCAAATTCTTAAATACAAACTCACATATGCACCCATTTATCTTTCCCAGATTTTAACCAAACATTTGAAATTGAATGTGATGCTTCATGTGATACCCCAACTTTTAGGATCATTTTTTGTTTAGTCTCAAAGAGGATATTACGGTTTCTTTAGTTTATTTTTATTTTAAAACATTATTTTGTTTTACAGAAGAAACTAAAGTTATTTCTTTGGGTTTGATTTAAAACCTTGTTTTATTTTAAAAGACTGGAAACCCTAAAAGTCTAATCAAAACCCTAGTTTCACTTGTGACTGACCGTTTTCTCAAATTTCTCATATTTTAACCGAAACCCTAAATTCAATTTATGGAATTGTAAAACCCCTCACGTTTTTCTTAAAAATGCCCTTTTATTTGGAAATTGTTCATTTATTATGGCCCTACTACCCAATCACCCCACAATAAGTGTAAATGAATATAGAAGTAAGGGTTTTCGTTGTCCGTTTTCAAGTTAGAGCGAATTAGGGTTTTCACGTTTTTTCGTAGTGTGACTATTCGGTACGGAGTGAGGATCAAATTTGGTAGGTAAGAGTGACTTTTGGATGAGGAAATATTATATAATTAGAAGTGATAATAATAAGTTAGTGATTAGAAGGCAAAAACCCTACTATACGCGATTTAAGAAAATCGGCTCGAACCGACGTGTACCGTGCACTACCGATTGAACACACCACTTGACCACCACATACCCTTGATATTTTTGCAAAATATCCCCCCTCATACTCATCCATATGGCCAAAATTTGTGGCCAAAAATGCAAGGGAAAGAAAGAGAAATTTGCATGGCTTTGGTAGTGACAAGTGTCACCACCCTATGGCTCTTTGATTAATTTTTTTTCTTGTTCTTTTATCCTTCATTTCAGCTTATTTTCCTTCATTCTTTCTGTTTTTTTGGCTGAGCAAGGGAGAGAGAGAGAGCAAGAGAGAAAAACCTTCTTTCATCTTGATTTGCACCATTTGAGTGAAAGAAACAAGATTCTAAACCGATTAACTTGTGAGTTGTGAACTTGGGAAGCTAAGGGAACCAAAAATTTCAAGAGGAGGTGAAGTATTACTCTTGCAAGCCCTTTTGTTGAGGTATAAGGTCTGACCCATGGCTTTGGTTCTTTTATTTTTGTTTAAGTTGTTATATAACTCATGTTTTGGTTAGATTAGTAGCTATACAAGTTGTTGTGATGATTTTGGGGTGATGTATGTAAGCTAGGGCTTGGCTGATTTCCTTCTTATACTTGTTGTAGGAGTGGTATATGATGTATATAGGCTTGTATAAGAGATTGTGGTAGTGATTGAATCAAGAAAATGAAGAGATTGCCCTTGAAATCCCAAAATTCCAGATTTCTGGAATTGTATGCTTCAGTTCTGTTCAGTTTCAGTACCCTATGTTAGAGGCCGAATTAGGCTTGGTACATAACATGAAATTTGTATAGAATGATATTTTATAGATGCCTACAAAATTTCAACTCAATCGGAGCAACGTAACCTGTGAAAAGACCGAAATACCCCTGCTGCCCTGTTTCTATCCGAACATGCTAATCAGCTTTTGTAATTGGTTGTATTGACCAGGAATACTACTGATTTGGTTGTCGATGTATTTTTAAGACTTATAGCCTTGTATCTTAGCTTTCAAATGGCTTTGGAATCACTTGAATTGGAGTTGTATGTGCTGAAATATGATTGAATGAATCAGGACTGCTAGTTGAAGTGCGAACTGGAAAATCTGGGGTTGCTTTAGTAAATTTGACCTAGATACATTGCAAACTGGACTGAGTGGCCTTCTTCAACATTGTATCCCTTTCTCTTAGCTTCAAAACGGTGTGCATTTCATCTCAATCCAACTAGTGTAGCTTCAGTTGTGTTAGTTCCGCTAAGCAGCAGCAAATCTGCCTTTTGTTTTCCAACCTAAACGTCATTTCCGCACATGTCCTAGCTTGATTTGGTAATCATATAACATTGAGCCTATTGAGTGGCTATTTATGTTGTGTGTAATGTTGGGATTGATTGAGGAAAATAATGAAGCCATAAATGGTTGGGAAATAGGTAAATACAAAGGGCGTGCTGCCCAATTTTCGCTCGAGAGCTAAGTTTCTACTTGAACCTGTATATTTTCGTTTGGCACATACTATGACCATTTTTCCATCTTAAAACATGATCCTTCTTCAATTAGAAACTCCAAATGTTTACTTACTCTTACCCAAATAAAAAGGAGTGGTTTAGGGTTTTCTTGGGTATTTTGTCCTCCCTTTTACATGAATTTCATTAAGACATTTAGTCTATAATATCTACTTGAATATGAGATGATTTTGAACCACATAAACAATCCCGAAAACAATATTTCTTAGTCTATATAGTTGGATTCCGACATGTCTTTGGTTCAAGTGTTTTCCGTTGGAAATTTTATACCCCTTTTTGTTTGGTTTTACGTTTAGTTTATGAAACCCTAGCTATTTCCGTCCACCGGTCCAAATGTCCTCGTTTCACTTTAAAGTCATTTCTATACGTTTTATTCATCAATTGGTGGGATTCTTCGATTTCACCTAATTGTTTGTGCTAGATAGACTGTAATATCCTTTCTCATTTACTCTTAGGTTTTCTCGGTGACTGAGGTAATATCCGGAAGGATATTTGCACGTTGTTTTGCATAAATAGGTGAGTGTTCCTTGTTTGCTATATTTTTCTTGACTTCATGACTTGTGTTCTTGTTTGATAATGTGTTAAGTGCTTTCAAGGATTTCCAAAATGAATTTTCTAGGCGAGCGTGTACTTTACCGCGGTCGACCTAAATGAAACGTGAAATTTTCAATGATTTAATGATTGCTACATTAGTTGCGCATGATGTAAGCCTTTTGGCTGAACTGGGCCCTGCCCTTCGTTACCGATCGACTCGAGCCAGAAGCGGACTCGGTCGGACGATATGGTGACCCTGGGAGAATTTGGTATACTCGAGTATTACCTTGTAGTTTGGTGGAGCCTGGCCAATTTTCAGGAGGGGGTGAACGAAACGAAAGAACGAACGAGGGTTTTATTTACTAAAAATGCATTTTATTTAATTGACCGGAGGAATAAGGGGAATGACAGGAGAACGAACGAACGAACGAATATATGGCTCCCTGTGAGCCCGTATCCTTTTAATGAATGTGTTTATCGCTTTATTTTGTATTTGTATCTTGAATTATTGGTTATATGTAATGAATGCATTGAACTTCTTGTTGCCTATGTGTTCGGAACCTCACTGAGCTTTTAACTCATTTCTTTAGTTTTGTTTTCCTTAACAGGGGACGGCGAGCAAGGACGAGAGCTCGGTAGAGTCTAGCCTAGACTGGTTTCTTTGGTTTTGTAATGGTTCTCGCCCTAGTGTTCGGCACGGGCTGGATGTATGGTGAATTGAGAACCTTTGTATATTCGATGTTTGTACTCCCTTTTGAGATAGCAATGTATATAAGTTTTGCTTTAAGTTTTGGATCGTTGTTATGTTTAGTCTTGTGGGTTTATTCTGGTTTCAATTTCGATTGAGGATTGACATGAACGACTGAGTCCCGATGAGAGCTGGGCAGGCGGTGCGCCAAACCCTCTGGTTCGCCTTAGGGGGAGGTGGGGCTGTCACACTTCAGGTATCGGAGTAGGTGCTGTGTTGATGCAAGCTGGGAAGCCAATTGCTAATTTTAGCGAAAACTCGATGGGGTAGCATTGAACTACTCAACGTACGACAAAGAGATCTACGCCCTAGTTTGAGCGTTAGAGACATGGCAGCATTACTTGCAGTCCAAGGAATTCATGATTCATATGGATCTTGAGTCCCTTAAATACTTGAAGGCACAACACAAGTTGAGCAAGAACATGCATGGTAGATCGCTTTTGTTGAATCATTCTCATACGTCATCAAGTACAAGTTAGGTAAGATAAATATTGCTGCTGATGCACTATCGTGCATGTATGCCTTAATCATTACTTTAGATGCTAAAATTCTAAGGTTTGAATTTATTGAAGATTTGTACCAAAATGATGCTGATTTTGGGGTGATATACAAATCTTGTAAAGTGCCACACAAGAGTAAGTTTTTCATTGTCAAAAGATATCTTTACTATATCGATAAGCTGTGTATTCCCATTATTCATGAGTTATTATTGAGGGAATCACATGGTGGAGGATTAATGGGTCATTTCGGGGTAACTAAGACCTATACTATTTTGTAGGAACACTTCCACTGGTAGCACATGAAGCAAGGTGTGGAGCGGTTCATTGACAAGTGTATCTCATGCCGACAAGCCAAGTCTAAGGTACATCCACGTGGTTTATATACTCTATTGCCTATACGTAAGGAATTGTGGATAGATCTTTCAATGAATTTTATATTTGGGTTACCTAGGTCTAGGAGGAGCAATGATTCCATATATGTAATCATTGATAAATTCTCTAAAATGGCTCATTTCATTGCTTGTCATAAATCTGATGATGCGTCTCATGTAGCCAATTTGTTCTTTAGGAAAGCAGTGATATTGCGTGGTGTTCCTAGGTCGATAGTGTCCGATAGAGATGTTAAGTTCCTTAACTATTTTTGAAAAACCCTATGGGCTAAGTTAGGTACTAAGTTTTTATTTTCGATAACTAGTTACTCGCAAACTGATAGCTAAACAGAAGTGATTAATTGAACTATCTCTACTTTGTTGCATGCAATATTACGTAAAAATCTTAGAGCGTGGGAAAATTGTTTAACTCATATTGAATTTGCATATAACCGTACTATACATTTTACTACTCAATATTTACCATTTGACGTTGTTTATGGCTTTAACCTACTAACACCTTTATATTTAGTGCTTTTACCTATTTCTAAGCGTGTTAAATTAGATGGTAAGGAAAAGAAATTTGTTAGACAACTTCATGAGAAGGTGCGTGCTAACATCGAGAAGTGGACAATGCAATATGTTACCCAAGCGAATAAAGGGCGTAAGTGCGTGGTGTTTGAACCGGGTAACCGGGTATGGTTTCACCTATGAAAGGAGTGATTTCCAGTCCAATGTCACAATAAGTTGCTATCACGCGGAGATGGATCATTTCAAGTACTCGAGTGTGTCAACAACAGGTGAGTATAGAGTTAGTGCGTTCAATATATCTGACTTGAGTCTGATGGACTTAGGGTGTCCAAGCTTCAAATGATCAAGTTGTTTGAGTACCAAGTGGTCCGATCACAAGGTCTCATGCAAGGAAGTTTAAAGAGTCACTACAAGCACTTGTTTGTGCAATTCAAGATCGAGTTGGTCATAATACAAAGACCATTGAAGGGCTGACCTTTGAGGATCCTACGCCCTACATTTTACTTTAAGTCATCACAAATGGAGATCTTTCAAACAAACTAGTTTAGTTAGTTGTTTTGTTAGTAAGTGATGTCATTTGATAGTAGTGCTAGGTGAAGGGTTTAAGTGTCACTTGCTGTTTTATGTATTTTAATTATTTAGTTAAATTCAGCCAAATTAGTCCTTCAAGGGAAGCCAAATCTTAGTTGGTTTCTTCGTTATTTAAGTGATTCTAAATCACATTAGGTTTTTAAGTCATTGTAAGACTATAAACAGGAAACTTATCCAACGTTTAATGATAGTTAATTAAGAATTTCCAGCTTTATTGCGAGTTATTCACTTCCTCTTGTCTAAGAGAGCCTTGCTTGAATATTTGAGAATTTCCTAAGAGTATTCAATTCAAACTTATCAACCAAGTAACATCCTTTGTTGTGGCATTCTTCTACAAACAATTTTAGTTCTCTAAATTATTAAGTTGTGGGTTAAGAATCTTCTTAGTTCATATCTTTGTGGCTTAGAAGGGTCAAGGTATTTTGCATCTTAACTCGATATATTCGTTTAGATTCGGGGCTTTGTGAGATACAAGTTCAGGCCATCCTGGTGGGTTCATATCAGCATGGCATTAGAGCTAGTTGATGGTATCAAGTATATCTTTCTTGTGTCAATCGTAAGTTTTTATTGTTCTTCATTTCTTCGTTTAACCTAATAGATCCGCTAGGGTTTTTATTTCTTTCTTGCTGTTCGCGTTCTTTTTTCCTTGTTTAAGTCATGTTTCTTGCTCTTGTTTGTATATTGTTATCTTGTTCCTTGAATCTTGTGTCGTCTAGAGTAAAAAAAAATTACTGTCCCTTATGTTTTGTTGGCGATCCATGGGCTATTGTGTGTTTAGAGTGAATTCATGGCTGGTTGTCTTTTGTTTCTTGGAAGTGTTCGAAGTTCTTGAGGTTTCTTGATAAAATCTTGAATTTCTTGAACCTTGTTGGATACTTTCTTGAAAATCTTGAAGTTCTTGGAATGCATAATAGGGTTTCTTGATATCTTGAACCGAAATATCCAAAATCTTGAAGTCATTGAAAACCCTAATCTGTTTCTTGGGATCTTGCTTGCGGTTGATTTGATCTTGATTCTTAAGTTGGTGATCCAAATTGAAAACAAAAGAAAAAAAAGAAGAATTTGAATTCATGAAAAAAAGAGGAAAAGAAACACAAACAGATCACAAGTCTTGAACAACAAGAAGCCAAGTTGGAATTGGAAACTGAAAGCCAATTGGAATTTTGCTTCCAAAAGCTATACATAGAATCTTTGCTTGATTTGGGTTGGGTTTTTTCCAGTTATAAATCTGAAATCTACCCAGAAAAACTTCCTAGAACAGTATCTTGCTTCTTAGGATTGAATCCAAAAGCCATTCGGATTAGAACTCCAAATTCCAGCCAGCTATACAATCGAGCAGAGTGAATCTTTCGAGGTTCCAAAATTTTTGCCATTTGTTTATTGTCCAGTCGAGTCAAATAAATTATCCAGCCTTATATATTTGTGTTTTGTCATTTTTCTAGTTTATATTCGAATTTAAGTAGTCTAGTTAATCCAAATCAGTCTTGGTTCTTAAGTAGTCCATAGTTTTCTAATTTAAGTCTTGTGTCAAAGTCAACAACTTTCCAAATCTTCATTTGTTCTTTAGGAAACAAACCTAGGATTTTTCAGCATCCTTTTAGTGTCTGTTGAGTTATTATAATCAGTCCATTCTACACCAAATTCTCAGCCTTCACATGCCACAGTCTTGTTTGATTTCTTGGTGAAAGTTTGATTGAATCTCCTTGAGAAAATTTTGATTTCTTCAAGTGAGGCAACCAATGACGTGGAAAGTGATTAGTGAGATCATTAAAGTGTTTTAACATTTGAGTGATACACTAGAGAGAGAGAGAGAGAACACGTGAGGGAGTGGTAAGGTAAATTTTCCATTTTTATACTAATGTGTTTCTTACCGGTTAAAATATAAACATGTCTAACGGAGGAGAAAGTTCCCCAACTTTCAATTTTAAACTTTTTATAGAAGGATTGAAAGGTGATTTAGGACGTATTATGGATCAAAAAATTGAACCCATGCATGAACGAATTGACAAATTGGAGATGTCTCAAAGTAGTTCCAAAGGAAGTCACCGAAGCATGAGAAACCGTGATAGACCCATGCATGAATTTAGTGATTCTAACTCCGAGGACGAATTTGACAATAGACAATGAGAATTGAGGAGAAACACTAGACCGGTGGGAGATGCCATCAAAGGAATAAAAATGAAAATCCCACCTTTTCAAGGTAAATCCAATCTGGACGCATATCTTGAATGGGAGAGGAGGATTGAATTAGTCTTTGATTGCAATGACTACACGGAGGAGCAAAAAGTAAGATTGGCAGTGGTAGAATTCACAGATCACGTCATAGTATGGTGTGATCAGGTCATTACAAGCAAGAGGAGATGTGGTGAACCAGCTGTATCCACTTGGGTTGAGTTGAAATGCATCATGAAAAAGCGATTTGTACCAAGTCACTACCATAGGAATTTGTAGGGGTGGCAATTTCTGACACGACCCGAAAACACGACACGAACCTAGCACGAAATTAATGGGTTTGGGTTGAGGTTTCGCGGGTTCGGGTCAGAATCAGGTCAAACCCGAAAAGAAAACAGGTCGAATTCGGGTCAACCTGTGGGTGACCCGATATGACCCGCTAACCCATTTACGAATTAAAAATAATTTAATAAACATAAAAATTATTTTATCTAACTAAACTAAGTTATTCTTTTTCTCCAAAGGCATTAATCACTTAATCCTAAATGAATTTATTTAACTTGTGTGAAGTTGAAATTATTATATTTGGACAAATAATGTATTATATTATTTTTTACTTTTATACTGTTTTAATTTATTTTATATTTGGTTTGGGATAAAACACTTTTACGGTGTTTAATTTATTTTAGATTTGGTTTGGGATTATTTATTTAAATATTTATTACTTGATTATGCAATTAGTTTTATGCGAACTTTGTTATATTAGAAATTACAGTGGTAAATTAATAAATTAAAATTCAGTTTTGGGTCATTTCGAGTCGACCTACCAACTAGCTAGCCCGAAATTTTCGGGTTCGAGTCAAGTATCCTGACCCGTTTCGGGTTGACGGGTCAGGTTCGGGCCAGCTTCTATTATACCCGGGGCTCAACCCGACCCGCCAACCCTATTTAGGCCCGATTGCCACCCCTAGGAATTTGTATAAAAAATTTCAGACATTGTCCCAAGAGAATCTTACAGTGGAAGACTACTACAAGGACATGAAAACTTTCATGCTTAAGGGACATTAATGAGGACCGAGAGGCAACAATGGCATGCTTTTTGAATGGTTTAAGACCTGAGATTGTTGACCAATTAGAATTACCGCACTACGTTGAGCTAGGAGGCATGGTCGAGAAAGCAATAAAGATTGAGTGGAGGTTTAAGAGGAGCAACAAGAACTTATCCTCTCAATCTCTCTTCAAATCAACGAAATTTTCAGCCTAAGAGAGATGAGAAACCATCGGGTAGCTCAATCATCCCAAAACCAAAGCAAGATTTCATGTCCAACCCGTGGCCAAACTACTCCAAATCCAATTCAAAGGTTGTCCCAAAATCAGCAAATGAGACTTCCAAACCTAAGAATCGAGACACTAAGTGTTGGAGATGCCAAGGTGTTGGTCATCTTGCAAGCCAATGTCCAAATCAGAGAGCCATGATTGTGTTACCTAATGGAGAAATCATTACTGATAATGAGAAAGAGAAACTCACTGACATGCCTCCATTAGTTGAAGAAGATGAAGAATTGGAGGAAATACCAACTAGTGATAAAGTTGGATTGGTAGAAAGAAGAGCACTAACTACTCAAGCTAGTAAAGAGGAGTTTCAATGAGAAAACCTTTTTAACACAAGATGTCATGTGAATAATAAGGTCTGCAGCTTAGTGGTTGATCTAAGGAGTTGCACTAACGTTGCTAGTCCATTAATGGTAGAAAGACTTAACTTAGCCACTAGTGAGCACTCTCGACCTTACAAGCTTTAATGGTTGAACAACAGTAATGAGGTACGTGTTCTTAAACAAGTTTTAGTTTCTTTTTGCATTGGTCATTATGAAATGACATTATGTGTGATGCAGTACCAATGCAAGCTACACACATCATCTTGGATCGCCCTTGGCAATTTGACAAAAGAGTCATTTTCGATGGTTTCTTGAATAATACTCTCTTGTACATTGTAACAAAAAGATAACGCTTGCACCTCTTACGCGTCAACAAGTGCATGAGAACCAAATTAGTTTGCAAAAAGAATATGAGATGTATGGTGAGAAAAACAAAAATCTAAGAGGGAAAGATTTGATTGTGGCCGAAAAAAATAGAGAGGAAAAACGCAATGAACATTCGGCTATCGAGGTAAGAAAGAAGAGAAAAACAGGCATGATTGCCAAAGCCAAGAATGTGAGAAAAGCTTTATTTTCTAACCAATCTTTACTTGTCTGGTTTTACAAAGAAGTCTTGATCACTAACGAACTTGATGTTTCCTTACCTAGTGTTATCACTAACCTTTTGCAAGATTATCAAGATGTGTTTTCTGAGAAACTACCTAGTGGATTACTGCCTTTAAGAGGAATTGAGCATCAAATCGATCTCATTCCCGAGCTTCATTACCCAACAAAGCGCCATATAGGACTAAACTTGAGGAAATGAAGGAACAACAAAGACAAGTTGAGGAGTTACTTGGCAAAGGATGGATCTGTGAGAGATTAAGCCTATGCATTGTACTAGTTCTACTCGTACCCAAGACGGATGGAAGATGGAGGATGTGCACCAATTGTAGGGCAATCAATGCTATAAAGGTAAAGTATTGCTATCCTATATCTAAACTTGATGACATGCTTGACAAATTACATGGTACTATTATCTTTACTAGGATTGATTTAAAGAGTGGATACCATCAAATTCACATGAAAGAAGGTGATGAATGGAAGACTGCATTTAAAACTAAACATTAATTATATGAGTGGTTAGTCATGCCATTTTGGTTTAACTAATGCACCTAGTACCTTCATGAGACTTATGAATCATGTCTTACGTCCTTTTATTGATAAATTTGTGGTAGTTTATTTTGATGATATCTTGATATATGGCAAAAGCCTAGATGAGAATGTTCTGTGATACCCCGACTTTTAGGATATTACGGTTTCTATATTTTATTTTTTGTTTTAAGAAATTGTTTTGTTTTAAAAATTAGAAACCCTAGTTTTACTTGTGACTAACAGGTTTTCTTAAATCTCTCATATTTTAGTCGAAACCCTAATTTTAATCTATGAAATTGTAAAATCCATCATATTTTTCTTAAAATCCCCTTTTATTTGAAATCCATTATCTTATAATAGCTATACTACTCATTTACATCCCCAAGGGTTGGAATAAAGAATACAATTAAGAGTTTTCCCTTTTCATTCATCGTTAGGGTAAATTAAGGTTTTCACGTCTTTTCGTAGTGTGAGTAATCGGTACGGAATGTACACTAAATTTAGTGATTAAGAGTGAGTTTTAGATGATATTAAATGTGTGATTAGAAGTAATAATAATAAATTAGTGAATTGTAAGAAAAAACCCTAGTACGTGCGAGTTAAGGAAAAACGGTGTGAACCGACGGGTACCGTTCACTACCGGTTGAACACACCACTTGACCACCACTTTATTACCTTAATCTTCTTGTTTTAGTTGAGCTAATTAGCTCTTAATTAACCCTTAAGTCAGCCACCATTATTGACTAAGGAAAAGAGAGATATTTTGGTGGAAATATTTGTGATTAAGCCATTTGTCAAAAATCCAACCAAGGTCTTGACCAAGACATTTTTCTTTCTTCTTATCTTTCTTCTTGGCTCATTTTTCTTCATTTTCCTTCATATTGGTCATGACTTATGAGAGGAAAAAGAAAAGAGTGAAGACCACTTCATTTCAATCTTGATTCCTAGCTTAGTTGAGTGAAAAATCAAGAATCTAAACTGATTAATCCTGTCTTTGAGCACTTGGGAAGTTTGGTGTGCTAAAAGTTTATAAGGAGAGGTGGTGGATATCTCTTGCAAGCATCTTAGTTGTGACAGCCCCACCTCCTCCTAAGGCGAACCAGAGGGTTCGGCGGGCCGCCTGCCCAGCTCTCGCCGGGACTCAGTCGCTCACTACAGTTCTCAAACAAATATAAGATAAATCTCAATATAACTCAAATGAATTACAAGATAAATCTCAAATATTACATCAAATTCTCCACTAATTACATATCCAAAAGCGAAGCGTCCACGCTTCCACTACGCCACTCTGATCCATGATCCCAATTATTACACAAGAGGAATTCCACAACAATAAAATCACAACAAGCCTTCCTTCGCCACGAGCCCTGTGGAGGGGAATAAAATAGTTTTGGGGTGAGCTAGAAGCTCAGCGAGTAACCAGTAAAATCAGTAATCAAATCGGTTTAACAATAGTTCATTTCAATGATGTCATAAATCAATGATGGAGTATCAATAATTCAAGAAACATTTACAATGGAAAGCGATAGCAACATTCATTAAAAGGATACGGCTCACAGGGAGCAATTCATTCGATCATTCATTCGTTCTCCTGACATTTCCCCTTATTCCTCCAATCATTTGAAAATTTCATTTTGGGAATAAACCCTCGTTCGTTCGTTCATTCGTTCATTTCATTCACCCTCTCCTGGACATTGTCCAGGCTCCACCAACCTCCACCAACCTACAAAGGTAATACTCGAGTATACCAAAACGTTCACCCAGGTCACTATATCGCCCGACCGAGTCCGCTTCTGGCTCGAGTCGATCGGTAACAAGGGGCAGTGGCCAGTTCAGCCAAAAGGCTTACATTCATGCGCAACTAGCATTTCAATTATTAAATCCTTGAACATTGCACAGTTATTTAGGTCGAGTGCGATAAAGTACACCCTCGCCTAGAAAGCTCGTTTTGGAAATCATTAAAAGCACTTAACACGTTATCAATCAATAATACAAGTTATGAAGTCAAGAAGCATTTAACAAACAAGGAACACTCACATGTAAGCACGCATGATATGCAAGAAAACAGTTCAAAAGTAACTTTGGAAACAGTTCAAAAGTAAATAATGCAGGAAACGGTTCATAAATAACTTTAGAAATAGTTTGAGGTCACTCACCTCCATGGCTCAGAAATCATCCATCATATAACATTGCCTTGCGCAAATCCAAGTCTTAGATCACAAACTCAATGCAAACAAATCCCTTCAAAGTTCGGACAGCACTTCCCCTAAATTTGCTAACTTTTCCAGCCATCATGGCTTCATTATTTCCTCAGCCAGTCCTAAAGTCACACGAAATATAAATTCTTCACAACGACCGGTCAATAGGCTCCCAATAGTACAAGTACAATTCAAGCTCTAAAATATTCCAATAAGCACAATAAGACTCGATTACAAGTCATAAACCAATTCCAAATACCACCAAAATAGGGCTCCATAAGAATGTATAAGCACTAGAGTAAACCAGGAAAAATCCGGAAATGATTTAGCTTTAACCCTGAAAAAAATAGTTTTTGACGTCATTTTACGGTAATGGTACCAAAGGCGTTACGATTGTCGGATGAAGGTGCAAGATACACCGTTTCGAAGCTAAGAGATAGGGCTACAATATTACAGAAGGTCACTCAACCCAGTTTCGAGTGTAACCAGGTCAAAAATGCAAGATACTACACCAGAACCGCAAAAACAGATTCACATAATGCATTCTAGCGGAAACATTATAAATCAGGCTACCTAAGCCCAAATCCAGAAATTCCAAAACCAGATGAAAGCTAAGAAACAGGGCTACATTTCATCATAAGACCTCAACAACCAATTCGGAAGCAATTCCAGCCAAAACAACCAATTACAGGCGCAATTCTTACATTCGGGTAAAACCAGGACAGCAAGGGTAATTTCACCTTTTCTCATTTTACACTCCTCCGATTGACCTGAAATTTTGTAGAAACCTCTAAAATGTCATTCCATACAACTTTCATGTTTTAATCCAAGGCCAATTCGGCCTCTAACTAGGAGCTATAAATTCAGGCAGAATGTATTCATCATAACCCTAACTTTCCAAAATTTCTTCCAAAACAGAAATTGTTTGCAATTAACCACTTTTCCCACCTCCTAGAGTCATTATATACCATTTCCAATCATCATAGATAGCCACACAATCATGCTCATATTAAAACAGAAAAATCCCCAAAAATAATAAAACTTCATCACTTCAACCACAAATCAAGAAATAATCCATAAACTTGCATCTCATACTACCACTAATCATGATTTAAGCATCAATTAAGGGAGGAGGGTGGTTCTTCACAACTTACGTCCGGTATATGCTCTTAATTTCTCAAGAACTATCCGATACTAGAAAAATCATCCAAAAACTATATTTACTCATAAAAATTATTTTCCCAATTTCTCACATCAATAAAATGTGGAAAAACGTGCAATTATAAAAAAAAAATAAAACCGAGTACTTTAAAACCAAATTACAGGCTCTCACACTTATACTAATCATGATTTAAGCATCAATTAAGGGAGGAGGGTGGTTCTTCACAACTTACCTTAGAAACAAGAGAGAGGGAGCAATAGGTTCTCTTAGCTTTCCAAATAACTCCCCAAATCAACTCACAAACACTAAGTGAAGAGGTTTTATGGAGAGATTGCAAGATTAAATGGTTAGATTGTTGAACTTGAGCAAGATTGAAGCCAAAAATTGAAGAGTTTTCTTTCTTTTCTTGCCTTGAAGAAGTCGGCCAAGAGGAAGACAAAAATGAGGAATTTTGGTGAATTTTTAGTTATTTAAGTCAATTGGTAAGACATGGAATAGTAGTCAAATGGTCCACCCAATAGCCAAGTGACACTTGTCACTTAATTTAATGCTTGCCTAACTTTTGTCTCTCTCATACCAATCCACTTAGTATCCTCTACTTATCTCTTAACACCCGATAAATTAAATCCAGTATCCAAAACTTAACCTAGTTGGCCGAATTTTTCCGAACTTTTCGCACTAGTGGGTCCCACGTCCGGTATATGCTCTTAATTTCTCAAAAACTATCCGATACTAGAAAAATCATCCAAAAACTATATTTACTCATAAAAATTATTTTCCCAATTTCTCACATCAATAAAATGTGGAAAAACGTGCAATTATAAAAAAAAATAAAACCGAGTACTTTAAAACAAAATTACAGGCTCTCACACTTATACTTTTCGGGGCGTCACATTAGTGAGGTATTATTGTGGCGGCCCCACCACCCCCTAGGGCGTACCCCAGGGTTCGGCGGGTCACCTGCCCAGCTCTCGCCGGGACTCACTCACTACAAACCTCAAACAAAATGCAATATAAATCTCAAATTTTACATCAAATTCTCCAAGAATTACATATCATAAGAGAAGCGTCCACGCTTCCGCTGCGCCACTCTGATCCTTGATACCAGCTATTATACAGGAGGAATTCCAAAACTAAACTGTACAAAATATAGGCCATCCAGTCACGTGAATAAGTATTACAAGTCCTTTCTTCGCCACGAGCCCTGTGGAGGGGAATAAAATAGTTTTGGGGTGAGCTAAAAGCTCAGTGAGTAACCAGCAAAATCAGTAAGCAAATATATTTCAAGATAATGCACTTCAATGATGTCATGAATCAAGGATCAAATGTACGTATTTTTGCTCTCGTGAGCCAGTGAAATCATTGCACTTAAACACCCAACGCTCAAAAAGATTATTTAACGATAAACAATAAGGGGGAGCAACGTTGGTGCTCCAGATCATGTCATGAACTCACGAAAGTGGTGGAGACGTTGGTGTTCAGCACAAGACTCCCCAAGAACTCATTTAAGCCAAATCATGTCATGGACTCACATGCAAGCACGCATGATATGCAACCAAGTAAATAATGCAAGAAACGGTTCAAAAGTAACTTTGGAAACGGTTTAGGGCCACTCACCTCCACAGCTCAAGAACCATCCTTCATATATCATTGCCTTGCCCAAATCCAAGTCCTTCAACTCAAACTCAAAGCAATCAAAGGCTTTCAAAGATCGGACAGCATATCCCCTTAATTTCCTTACTTTTCCATCCTACAAGCAACACCATTTTATCTCAAATCAACCACATACACATCATAGACTATCAAATACACCTTTCGGCACAATATCCATAACTGAAGATACACTTATCGGATTGAAACGAATCTTATGGCGTTTCGAAGACAAGACACAAACCTACATTTCTTATGAAGACCTAAAAAGCCAAATCATACAATTTCATGGTCAAAAACGGAAAACTCCACGAAAACAGAAATCTGGGCGCGAAACAGTGTTCATGGACAGTCAAGGGTATTTTGGTATTTTCACAAGATACGTTGCTCCGATTGAGCTGAATTTTTGTAGGTAGCTATTTAACACCATTTTATACAACTTTCATGTTTTAACCTAAGCCTGATTCAGCCTCTAACATGCCCAAATAAATCCGGTCAGAACAGGGCAGATTCAAAACCCTAACCTGGAATTTCCGCATAAAACCGAAATTTTCCGCAAATAACCGCAATTAACGCACAAGAGAGCTATTTAACACCATTTAGAACCATCAATTCAAGGCTAACCATATCCATCATAGGAAAACAGAAAAATCCCAAAAAAACAGAAATTTAGCTAACTTCACTCTAATCCATAAAATCTTCCATAAAATCACATATCTAGCCACCACAAGTCATGAATTCACCATTATTGGAAACAAACAATGAATCTTTACACACCGTACCTTGATACCTCACAAAAGGTAATAGCTTAGTGGTTCCTTCTCCAAAATAACTCCACCAAGACCTTGGAATCTCCTTAGTAACCAACTTTTATGGAGTGATTTGCAATTCCATCGGTTAAAACTCAAGATTGAAGTAAGAAATTGGAGTGAAAGATGAAGGTTTTTCTCTCTCTCTTGCTCTCCAAGTTTCAGCCATGAGAAGGAAGAAATGGCTTGATATTTGGTCAAATTTTGATTTTAGTAAAGTTAAGGTAAGATGGTCAAAAGTCCAACTTTGAATAAGAAGGTGACACATGTCACCTTTTGGTTTAAAACTTATCTTTTTATCTCTCCAATACTAATCCATATAGGTAACATCTAATTATCTCTTAGCACCTTGTAAAATAATATCACTTAATACAAAACTCCATCAAGTTGTCAAAAATATATTGCATTACCGCACCAGCGGGTCTCACGTTCATAATACTCTTCAAAATTAACGTGGACTAACTTGTATCAAGAAAATGATTTACAAACTATATTTACTTATAAAAATGTATAGAAAATCAAAATATTCAAGAAAGGTACAAAATTATAGACGAGGAAACAAAATAATGTCTAGAAAATATACAAAATTTTTCGGGTTCTCACACTCATTCTTTCAGGGCGTCACAATTATAGTTGTCCATCCTATTTCTATCCCTTAAGCTTGTTTAAGTTTGTATAACCACTTAAATTCTTGGCTAATGCTAGTTATCTAAGTAGTTTTGATGATTTTTGGTGGATTTTGAGTTAGGATTTGGATGGTTCAGTTGTATTCCTTGTTGTTTAGAGAGCATATGATGTCTATAATCTTGTATAGGAAGTTGAAGTAGTGGTTCTGCTTTAGTTTTTGTTACACTCAAGGTTGGGTAGTTAACATGAACGTAAATTTTGACGGTATATACTGTGACGGCCCCACCTCCCCCTAAGGCGAACCAGAGGGTTCGGCGGGCCGCCTGCCCAGCTCTCGCCGGGACTCAGTCGTTCACTACAATCCTCAATTGAATTACAAGAATAAACCTCAAATATTACAATATAAATCTCCAATATACATCAAAGGTTCCCAAACTTTACATATCAAAAGCGAAGCGTCCACGCTTCCACTGCGCCACTCTAATCCAATCAATTCTAAACGTTCAATACAATCCCAATATAAATGATTACACAAAAGGAAATCCAAATTCAATCCATACATGAGATAATCCATGAATAAACACTACAAGCCCTTCCTTCGCCTTGAGCCCTGTGGAGGGGAATAAAACATTTTGGGGTGAGCTAGAAGCTCAGCGAGTAACCAATAAAATCAGTTATCAAATCAGTTTCACAATCATTCATTTCAATAATGTCATGCTTCAATAATCAATGCACTTTCATTTCTCTCGTGAGCCAGTGAAATCGTGGTACTTAGACATCCAACGCTCCAAACAATCATTTAACATTGAACATTAACATTGAACATTGAACATTGAGAATGAGCCCATTGGTGCTCTACAGGAACATTAAACGGTGGAGGAGACGTCGAGGTCTAGCACACGAATTCCAAGTACTCATTTGAGCCAAAACATGTCAAGAACTTATATGCCGGCACACAGGATATGCAATCAAAGAAACGATGCAAGAAACATTTCAAAGGTAACGTTGGAAATAGTTTGAGGTCACTCACCTCCACGGCTCATAATCCTTGTCCAATATAGCCAAATAACAAACCAGAACCGTAATTGCAGGTCTACAAATCACACTATGTTGTAATTAGTCCAACTCCGTCTATACAGGTCCAAATGCATTGATTCCAAAGGCATGCGGTAGCTAAGACATCAAGCTACATTTCATCAGAAGACACCAACATCCAAATCCAAAGCAATTCCATTCAAAACAGCCAATTTCAGACGCAGTTCGAACATTCTGATCAACCCAGAACAGCAACAGTAAAATCGCCATTTCTCACTCTACACTACTCCAAATGCCCTGTAATTTTACAGGCACCTCAAACACATCAATACCTACAACTTTCATGTTTTAAGAAAAGGCCAATTCGGCCTCTAACCATATGATACAAAACCGGACAGAAAGGGGGTTATGAAACCCTAACTTTTCACATTTCCTTCCAAATCCAAAATTGGTTGCAATTACCAATCATTTACACCTACTAGAGTCATTAACCATCAATTCCCATCATCAAAGATATCCACAACATAACATTCATATTAAACCAGAAAATTCCTCAATAAATTGAAAACTTCACCATCAATTCCTTCAACCCATGAAATACTCCACAAAATAACACACATGGCCACCACAAACCATTAATTAACCAATACTAGAACAAAAGTCACTTGTATAATCAACTCACCTCAAATTCAAGAGAGCTACCAACTTAGAGCCTCCCTTCAAAAACCAATCCATCCAAAGCTCTTCAAACCTCCCATATGAGCCCTTGTGTGGAGTGAATTGAAAATCAATCGGTGAAAACTCAAGATTCAAGAGAAAATTGCAACTAGAATTTGAAAGGCTTTTCTTTCTTTTCTCTCAAAGCTCACGGTTGAGCAGGGACAAAAATGAGGACAAAAAGCAACCAAAACAAGATATTTATCAAGAAAAACTGCTGGTCAAAAGTTGACAGCCGGACCGCCACGTCACAATCCGGCCGGATTCTTGGCCGGATTCAAGGCAGTGGCCGACTTCATTTTTTTTTCAAAATGGCAAGGCAATCCGGCCAGGTATCCGGCCAGAAGCTGGCCGGATTTCCGGCCGGATTTGGCCCTTGTGTTTTATCAAAATTTTTCGTTTCGTTTCCGAGTTGAAAAGCTGTGCTACTCCGCTCGTCCAACAAAGATATATACAAAATGAAAACCCTCCTTCATACGGGGCGTCACAATCTCCCCTCCTTAAAAGAATGTCGTCCTCGACATTCCACTTGCACTAATCAAGTCAAGAATCCCTTAGACGGCACTCAAGCCTCCAAACAAGCACTAAGAATCAAACAACACTTACTTGTCTGAATTTCAGTCCTACAAGCAATCACTTAACCATACCCACAGTCCGGCATCCTAAACTTCAAACCTAGGATACACTACAGAGATCTGAAGCCTAAGCTCTGATACCAATTGTCACGGCCCCACCTCCCCCTAAGGCGAACCAGAGGGTTCGGCGGGCCGCCTGCCCGGCTCTCGCCGGGACTCAATCGTTCACTACAATCCTCAATTGAATTACAAGAATAAACCTCAAATATTACAATATAAATCTCCAATATACATCAAAGGTTCCCAAACTTTACATATCAAAAGCGAAGCGTCCACGCTTCCACTGCGCCACTCTAATCCAATCAATTCTAAACGTTCAATACAATCCCAATATAAATGATTACACAAAAGGAAATCCAAATTCAATCCATACATGAGATAATCCATGAATAAACACTACAAGCCCTTCCTTCGCCTTGAGCCCTGTGGAGGGGAATAAAACATTTTGGGGTGAGCTAGAAGCTCAGCGAGTATGTAACAGCCCCACTTTCCCCTAAGGCGAACCAAAGGGGTTAGCGGGCTGCCTGCCCAGCTCTCGCCAGGACTACGGATCAGTTCACGTCGATCTAATACGTTCCGGAACATACCCACGCGGGCAAAAAGTCAAAATCACAAAATAAAGAAAAAAACGAAAATTGAAGCCGATGATGAACAGTACCGGCCATGTCCAAATCCGGATACTAGGCCGGGAGTAGCCAAATTTTTCTTTTGCCGTTTGAAATACAAGTAAATCAGAAATCCAACCAAATGTCAACCAACCATTAATACATTGCAATTCAACATTTACAACCAATTTGGCATTCCAAAAGCTATTCATCATGGATACACATGTTCGGTTTGCCAATCAAAAGATGAACCCAATACACATTAGGGTTTCATGCAAAGAGCTATTCAAAATAGACATATACATGGCTCAATTTGGCAACCAACAAGTATGATCTTCCAAAAATGATCATTTTCCTGTAAGGAAAACAAATGGAACAAAGTGAGCTAAAGCCCAGTGAGCAACTATCACATAAGCAACAAAGATCACTTAAGCATAACCGTTCATTGCAAGTATCCAAATAGGAAGCAAAACAAATCGGTAAAAGGATACGGACGACTCTCAAGAGCCCATTTCCACGCTTACATTCTTGATCCAATCTCATTGACTCTCCGTCAACGTTTATGAGTACCAACCGTAGAACCCACTTCACTCCCATTCCTTCCACCAAACATACCCCAACCGGGCCCGCACTCCAATCAGTAGCTTTTGGTAATACTCGAGTTTACCGGAATCAAGAGTCTCATTACTACAAGATTCCCCAGTACAGTCCCCGTGGCATGTCAACTTTCACGACCAAGCCCTCGCCGGCTCGATTCAATTGACTACCTACGGGGTTAAGCTCAGTCATACAGCAAGGTCGTTGGATATTCGTCCAAACGACACCAAATCAGTTTTCCATGAATGGAATTCAATATCTCATATAGCAAGTGCAGTATTTCAGTGAAACGGTAAACAGTCATGAATGGAATCACAAGGGGGTGAGGGCGGTCAAGTACACCCTCCCCTCAATCACGTCCAATAGCCAAATAAGCCTTCAAGGCATCACAATCACATATAGCAAAGCCACATTATAAACATCCAAGTGAGTAGTATACTCACTTATCAATTAAGTGTTGTTTCAAGCACTTCCGTCAAGAGAATGTCGTGAACCACCGTCACGCCCTAGAACACGTAAACAAGTACAATGAGACTCGATAACGAGTCATAAAGCAATGCCAATCACAACCCCCAATAGGGTTTTATAAACATATACAAGCATTATAGCAAGCCAGAAATTCCAGCAATGCACTCACGTGACCTTAACAAAAAACAGTTTTCGTCCTCCTTTTGCGGTAATGGCACAAAATGCTCTACGCTTATTGGATGAGGTTGTAAGACCCACCATCTCGAAGCTAAAAGACAGGGCTACAACAATGTAGAAGACCACTCAGTCCAAATCCTAGCACAACTAGGTCAAAAATGCAGAATACCAAACCAGAACCGTAATTGCAGGTTTACAAATCACACTATGCTGTAATTAGTCCAACTCAGTCTATACAGGTCCAAATGCATTGATTCAAAAGGAATATGATAGCTAAGACATCAAGCTACATTTCATCAGAAGACACCAACATCCAAATCCAAAGAAATTCCAGTCAAAAAAGACGATTACAATCGCAGTTCGCACATTCTGATCACCCAGAACAGCAACAGTAAAAACAACATATCTCACTCTACACTACTCCAAATGATCTGAAATTTTACAGGCATCTCAAACACATCATCAATACCTACAACATTCATGTTTTAAGAAAAGGCCAATTCTGCCTCTAACCATATGATCCAAAACCGGACAGAAAAGGGGGTCATGAAACCCTAACTTTTCACAATTCAATCCAAACCCACAATTGGTTGCAATTATCAATCATTCACACCTACTAGCGTCATAACCCCTTATTACCAACCATCATAAATAACCACAACACCATGATCACATTAAACCAGAAAATTCCTCAAAAAAATAAAAACTTCACCAATTCATCTCAAACCAAGAAATCAATCACAAATTTCAACACTTTAGCCACCACTAGGCACAAATTAAACTTCATTAAGTCTAGGAGGAAGTGTAATCACCACTTACCAAGTAAACAAGAGAGAGGAAGTTGTAGAACACCTTAGCTTCTCCAAAAACTTCACCAAACAACTCACTAGCACCTAATGGAAGACTTTTATGGAGTAGAAACTAGTTGATGCAATTGGTTTGGAAGATTGAGCTAAATGGAAGCTTGAAAATTGGAGAAATCTTCTTCCTTCTTGAGCTGAAGAGAGTCGGCCACCAAGGAGTGAAAAATGGTGATTTTTAGTCAATTTTTGAGATATTTAACTTAAGGGTAAAAAGTCAAAAAGTCCAACCAATGAGAAAGTGCCACTTGGCACTCTATTAAATGCATTTCTATCCTTTAAGTCTCTCTCACATCAATCAAATCACCTCCTCTTCTTATCTCTTAACACCCGATAAATTTCACTCAGTATCCGGAACTTAATCTTATTGGCCGAATTTTTTCGAACTTTTCGCACTAGTGGGGCCCACGTCCATAATCTATCCGTAATTTTTTAAAAACTACCCAATGCTAGAAAAAATATCTAAAAACTATAATTACTCATAAAATCCACCAAAAAAATTTTCCTACGCCAGAAAATGCAGAAAACATGCCATTAAAGGGGAAAAACCCTAGGAAAACATTTAGGGAAAATACGGGTTCTCACACTCTCTCCCCCTTAAAAGAATGTCGTCCTCGACATTCTAACTCCTATATAAATCCGGTCAAGATATCGCTCAGAAACCAATCAAGCAGTAGAATTCCATCTACTCCAACTCGTATTCACCAGGTCCAATTTGTTTTTCCCAAAGTCAGTCAAATACTAAGAAACATTCTAATCTTACTTATCACAATTCATGATCTTGTAAATCACTTATCAAATTCAAGTACTCAGTATCACGCCAATCCAACTTATCAAATAGTCATGGTCCAGTGGTCCAGTAGGGAGTTAATCGCGTAACCAGATAAAACAGGCAAAAGGCTTGAAATCGGACGTAATGTCCCAGGTATTTGGAAGACATTCAGGGTATAACAAGCTAGCACAACGGCTATGCTTTCAGTTCAGTAAGTTGGCCCTGGTGGTGCTGGACAACACAACAAGCTAGCACAACGGCCATACTTCACCAAAAGCCTTAGTTCAAGTATTTCATCCCTGGTGGTGCTGGACAACACAACAGGCATGCCTCGCCAGAAGAATGGCGGTGCTGGACAACACAACAGGCAATGCCCCACCAGAGAGGTTAAGTTCAACCGCTACAGAAACGTAGTAGCCGGTCTACAACCACATGAGTACGAAGAAGTTCAAGAGTAGGGTCAAAGATTACAAGTTCAGGGAGCATGAACACAAATAAGAGTACAAGTTCAAGTTCAAGGATCATAGTACAGGTAAGAACACACTGGCCTAACCTCTGTCCAGCAATTCACATTCGTAAATAGTCATCAAATTCAAGTCCACCTACAGGTCACATACCATATATTCGGTGAAATTAGGTCCATTAAGAGTACGTATGAACACACTCGCCTAACAGGGTCACGTCTCAAGGAAGTTCAGTCTAGTCGGTCTCAGGCAGCTCAAGATCAATCTCAGGTAGTTCGAGGTCAGTCCCAAGTAGTTCAAGTAGAGCAAATTCCAACACTTACCAATCAGGTGGTGCAAAAGTCTAGAGATCCACACCTATCGTGTGCGTAATACTCCAACTAGAAACAAAATAAAAACACAAAACAAATACACGAAAAGCACGCAAAAGCGTAGGTACCAAAAGATACGACTCGAATATATACATTTATTTACAAAACCACACCAAAAGATATACAAAGTACCCGACCTCCAGTCGGTACAAAACCCATTATGCACACGAGCACTCCGGCTCCAAAAAGCTAGTCAGTCCACCAAATAACCAAAGAAATTAGCCATGCCAGTCCTAGCAAAAGTAATCTACCAGCTACTCATAATACAAAAGCAACCCAAATCACCTCCCCTAGAGCCCCGGTTCCCAACGGAACCTAAAGTATCTATCTCGCCTAACTGCTCTGGACCAGTAGCTCGTGGTGGTGCCTCCGCAGCCATGTCTAGTAAAACCCCACAGTCAAACGTAATACTCCGGGCCCTCTCCCTAAGCTGCATCCTCATAGCGAAGAGGTGCTGGTGTGTGTGTCGAAGATCCCGCTCCAGGTCCCTAACGCGCAACACCTGCCAACGGCTAAACTCTCTAGCCTCCTCCAGCTGCGCCCTCAAAGTCTCAACTGTCCTGCCTAGGTGATAACGCTCGTCATCCATCGCTAAAACAACCTCGTCAGGATAGCCATAGGTATACCAGCACTCACAGGGTCGGCGCGACACCTGTCCAAACGGGGAATACAAACTATAAGGCTCCCCAAGCCTCCTCCGATAGCGGATCGCCCGCTTACGCAGCACCCGGTCCTCTGGGCCCCTCGCACTCGGAGGTCTCGGTCCCGGTCCCATGCCGCTAGAACTGCCCGGATCCATACCTACAAACATTAATTCGTTAGTTACCTGACATTTCAACTTAAAATATATCATTCATCTTAAAGAGAATAATGTATTCCTAAGGCCTATCACGTATGTCCCACAATTGCCCAAGTCCTCTAACCTAGGCGCTCTTATTTCGTTCGTATCCGGGCCCAAGAATCCCATCCAAGATAATTCACAACTCGAGCCGGCCGGTCCCAAGCGTAAATCATCCTTATTAAAGATTCCTACCCGACATACATACTTAACTTCCTCAAGTCCCATGATAATGATTCGTACACTTCTCACATGCCCGGTTCATAACTTATGCTCAAACGAGCACTTAGACATATTCACGAAATCAGGACCATAACACCACTGGCCCAAGCTCACTCCGCGCAGAGACCACGCGAAGTGGCTCTGATACCAACTGTAACAGCCCCACTTTCCCCTAAGGCGAACCAAAGGGGTTAGCGGGCTGCCTGCCCAGCTCTCGCCAGGACTACGGATCAGTTCACGTCGATCTAATACGTTCCGGAACATACCCACACGCGCAAACAAGTCAAAATCACAAAATAAAGAAAAAAATGAAAATCGAAGCCGATGATGAACAGTACCGGCCATGTCCGAATCCGGATACTAGGCCGGGAGTAGCCAAATTTTTCTTTTGCCGTTTGAAATACAAGTTAATCAGAAATCCAACCAAATGTCAACCAACCATTAATACATTGCAATTCAACATTTACAACCAATTTGGCATGCCAAAAGCTATTCATCATGGATACACATGTTCGGTTTGCCAATCAAAAGATGAACCCAATACACATTAGGGTTTCATGCAAAGAGCTATTCAAAATAGACATATACATGGCTCAATTTGGCAACCAACAAGTATGATCTTCCAAAAATGATCATTTTCCTGTAAGGAAAACAAATGGAACAAAGTGAGCTAAAGCCCAGTGAGTAACTATCACATAAGCAACAAAGATCACTTAAGCATAACCGTTCATTGCAAGTATCCAAATAGGAAGCAAAACAAATCGGTAAAAGGATACGGACGGCTCTCAAGAGCCCATTTCCACGCTTACATTCTTGATCCAATCTCATTGACTCTCCGTCAACGTTTATGAGTACCAACCGTAGAACCCACTTCACTCCCATTTCTTCCATCAAACATACCCCAACCGGGCCCGCACTCCAATCAGTAGCTTTTGGTAATACTCGAGTTTACCGGAATCAAGAGTCTCATTACTACAAGATTCCCCAGTACAGTCCCCGTGGCATGTCAACTTTCACGACCAAGCCCTCGCCGGCTCGATTCAATTGACTACCTACGGGGTTGAGCTCAGTCATACAGTAAGGCCGTTGGATATTCGTCCAAACGACACCAAATCAGTTTTCCATGAATGGAATTCAATATCTCATATAGCAAGTGCAGTATTTCAGTGAAACGGTAAACAGTCATGAATGGAATCACAAGGGGGTGAGGGCGGTCAAGTACACCCTCCCCTCAATCACGTCCAATAGCCAAATAAGCCTTCAAGGCATCACAATCACATATAGCAAAGCCACATTATAAACATCCAAGTGAGTAGTATACTCACTTATCAATTAAGTGTTGTTTCAAGCACTTCCGTCAAGAGAATGTCGTGAACCACCGTCACGCCCTAGAACACGTAAACAAGTACAATGAGACTCGATAACGAGTCATAAAGCAATGCCAATCACAACCCCCAATAGGGTTTTATAAACATATACAAGCATTATAGCAAGCCAGAAATTCCAGCAATGCACTCACGTGACCTTAACAAAAAACAGTTTTCGTCCTCCTTTTGCGGTAATGGCACAAAATGCTCTACGCTTATTGGATGAGGTTGTAAGACCCACCATCTCGAAGCTAAAAGACAGGGCTACAACAATGTAGAAGACCACTCAGTCCAAATCCTAGCACAACTAGGTCAAAAATGCAGAATACCAAACCAGAACCGTAATTGCAGGTTTACAAATCACACTATGCTGTAATTAGTCCAACTCAGTCTATACAGGTCCAAATGCATTGATTCAAAAGGAATATGATAGCTAAGACATCAAGCTACATTTCATCAGAAGACACCAACATCCAAATCCAAAGAAATTCCAGTCAAAAAAGACGATTACAATCGCAGTTCGCACATTCTGATCACCCAGAACAGCAACAGTAAAAACAACATATCTCACTCTACACTACTCCAAATGATCTGAAATTTTACAGGCATCTCAAACACATCATCAATACCTACAACATTCATGTTTTAAGAAAAGGCCAATTCTGCCTCTAACCATATGATCCAAAACCGGACAGAAAAGGGGGTCATGAAACCCTAACTTTTCACAATTCAATCCAAACCCACAATTGGTTGCAATTATCAATCATTCACACCTACTAGAGTCATAACCCCTTATTACCAACCATCATAAATAACCACAACACCATGATCACATTAAACCAGAAAATTCCTCAAAAAAATAAAAACTTCACCAATTCATCTCAAACCAAGAAATCAATCACAAATTTCAACACTTTAGCCACCACTAGGCACAAATTAAACATCATTAAGTCTAGGAGGAAGTGTAATCACCACTTACCAAGTAAACAAGAGAGAGGAAGTTGTAGAACACCTTAGCTTCTCCAAAAACTTCACCAAACAACTCACTAGCACCTAATGGAAGACTTTTATGGAGTAGAAACTAGTTGATGCAATTGGTTTGGAAGATTGAGCTAAATGGAAGCTTGAAAATTGGAGAAATCTTCTTCCTTCTTGAGCTTAAGAGAGTCGGCCACCAAGGAGTGAAAAATGGTGATTTTTAGTCAATTTTTGAGATATTTAACTTAAGGGTAAAAAGTCAAAAAGTCCAACCAATGAGAAAGTGCCACTTGGCACTCTATTAAATGCATTTCTATCCTTTAAGTCTCTCTCACATCAATCAAATCACATCCTCTTCTTATCTCTTAACACCCGATAAATTTCACTCAGTATCCGGAACTTAATCTTATTGGCCGAATTTTTCCGAACTTTTCGCACTAGTGGGGCCCACGTCCATAATCTATCCGTAATTTTTTAAAAACTACCCAATGCTAGAAAAAACATCTAAAAACTATAATTACTCATAAAATCCACCAAGAAAATTTTCCTACGCCAGAAAATGCAGAAAACATGCCATTAAAGGGGAAAAACCCTAGGAAAACATTAAGGGAAAATACGGGTTCTCACAGAGTAACCAATAAAATCAGTTATCAAATCAGTTTCACAATCATTCATTTCAATAATGTCATGCTTCAATAATCAATGCACTTTCATTTCTCTCGTGAGCCAGTGAAATCGTGGTACTTAGACATCCAACGCTCCAAACAATCATTTAACATTGAACATTAACATTGAACATTGAGAATGAGCCCATTGGTGCTCTACAGGAACATTAAACGGTGGAGGAGACGTCGGGGTCTAGCACACGAATTCCAAGTACTCATTTGAGCCAAAACATGTCAAGAACTTATATGCCGGCACACAGGATATGCAATCAAAGAAACGATGCAAGAAACATTTCAAAGCTAACGTTGGAAATAGTTTGAGGTCACTCACCTCCACGGCTCATAATCCTTGTCCAATATAGCCAAATAACAAACCAGAACCGTAATTGCAGGTCTACAAATCACACTATGTTGTAATTAGTCCAACTCCGTCTATACAGGTCCAAATGCATTGATTCCAAAGGCATACGGTAGCTAAGACATCAAGCTACATTTCATCAGAAGACACCAACATCCAAATCCAAAGCAATTCCATTCAAAACAGCCAATTTCAGACGCAGTTCGCACATTCTGATCAACCCAGAACAGCAACAGTAAAATCGCCATTTCTCACTCTACACTACTCCAAATGCCCTGCAATTTTACAGGCACCTCAAACACATCAATACCTACAACTTTCATGTTTTAAGAAAAGGCCTATTCGGCCTCTAACCATATGATACAAAACCGGACAGAAAGGGGGTTATGAAACCCTAACTTTTCACATTTCCTTCCAAATCCAAAATTGGTTGCAATTACCAATCATTTACACCTACTAGAGTCATTAACCATCAATTCCCATCATCAAAGATATCCACAATATCACATTCATATTAAACCATAAAATTCCTCAATAAATTGAAAACTTCACCATCAATTCCTTCAACCCATGAAATACTCCACAAAATAACACACATGGCCACCACAAACCATTAATTAACCAATACTAGAACAAAAGTCACTTGTATAATCAACTCACCTCAAATTCAAGAGAGCTACCAACTTAGAGCCTCCCTTCAAAAACCAATCCATCCAAAGCTCTTCAAACCTCCCATATGAGCCCTTGTGTGGAGTGAATTGAAAATCAATCGGTGAAAACTCAAGATTCAAGAGAAAATTGCAACTAGAATTTGAAAGGCTTTTCTTTCTTTTCTCTCAAAGCTCACGGTTGAGCAGGGACAAAAATGAGGACAAAAAGCAACCAAAACAAGATATTTATCAAGAAAAACTGCTGGTCAAAAGTTGACAGCCGGACCGCCACGTCACAATCCGGCCGGAATCTGGCCGGATTTCCGGCCGGATTCTTGGCCGGATTCAAGGCAGTGGCCGACTTCATTTTTTTTTTAAAATGGCAAGGCAATCCGGCCAGGTATCCGGCCAGAAGCTGGCCGGATTTCCGGCCGGATTTGGCCCTTGTGTTTTATCAAAATTTTTCGTTTCGTTTCCGAGTTGAAAAGCTGTGCTACTCCGCTCGTCCAACAAAGATATATACAAAATGAAAACCCTCCTTCATACGGGGCGTCACATATACTAAGGTGATTGTAAATTAGAATTTTGTCCTTTGGAATTGTAAGTGGGGAGTTTGGTTGTAATGCAAGTACTTTGTTTATGAAAGTTTATCTTTTGACTTAACCTTTAAGTTTGGAATGTTATTTGGTTTATTAATATCCTTTTGGAGTTTGAGATGTAATTTATCTGAGGACTGTAGTGAGTCCCGGCGAGAGTTGGTGTGGCGACCCCACTTCCCCCTAAGGCGAACCAGAGGGTTGGCGGGCCGTCTGCCCAACTCTCGCCTGGACTCACGCAAGCACACTAACCCAAATCCTTCCGAAGATTAACCTAAGCTATTACAATAGCGATTCTTCCAAAATAAATCGATTTCTAACACCACATTAACTTCAAAGATAACAGCATCCGAAGTTAGCCAATCGGCGGCTCCTAAACACCTCACGCGTTACATTCAAGAGGAAAAGTCTTACAGTTTCCAAAACATATAATTTCATACAGACCGAATATATACACATACAAGCCAAATATCAGAATTAGGGTTTACACTTCTCCAGTTTCAAGTGGCAATCCAAAATAAAAGATACAATGCTTACTTGGAATTCATTACAAACCGCAATTTAAATTCAAGCTGTTCAATTACATTCATAGAAAATATAACCAGCTCAAATTCTTTCAAACTTCACAACCTGTAAGGAAAACAAATGAACGTGGGGTGAGCTAAAGCTCAGTGGTGCCCCAAAACATGCAATCACATAAGCCAATTAACACGTATTGATTCTGTAGACACCAAATTTTTGGTGTAATTTCATTTTTAGTTTTTTACTTGTCGTGTTCATTTTTAGTTTTTAGTTTCCAGTTTTATTTTTTAAGTTTTATCATAGAATTTGTTGAAAAAAAGAAAAAGGAAAAAAAGCATTCAAAAAAATATGATTTAGTCGTTTGTAATTTAAATTCAATGCTTTCTTGAAAGAAAAAATGAAAAATATGAAAAATGAAAAATGAAACAAAAAAGATGGAAAATGGCCATTTTTGTTGTTTTTAGTTGTTTAGTTTTTAAATTATTTTCATTATTATTATTTACCTGGTTTTTGGCAATTTGTTATTATTATTATTATTTATATTTTATCATTTCTGTATTTATTAAGTTAAAAAAAAAAAAAAAAGAAACGCGGCATGATGCTGCGTTTTGCCGCAGCTTGCAATCTGAGAGCTTCGGGCAGCCCTTGGCTGCAAATACAGAAAAAGGACTGAAGGTTTAGGGTTGGTTTTGTCCCCCATATAAATACAAAATGAAAGCAACAGCCGCAAGGTAGAGATAATCTGGGGGAAAGACAGAAAACAGAAAAGGCAAAAGAAAAGAGCCGAAAGAAAATTTGGGGAATGGGGGGCTCAAGAAAAGAAACCTACGGGCTGAGGTCTGAGAGAGAAAGGGAGGAAACAGAGGGCTGTGCAAAAGGCTAGAGCTTTGAAGGAGGGTTTAAGTGGGCGGCGGAGAGCAGAAAACAAGAAAAGGGTTACGAAGGTTTTGGGGAGGAAGCGGCGGCAGTGAAAGAAACAAGAAAGGAAAATGGAGTGACGGGGGAAATCTGGAAAAGAAGAAAACAGAAAAGGAGAGATCGAGTGAGAGGACCGAGAGCAAGAGCTGGAGAATAGCATCAGGTGGTTGGCGGCTGAGAAAGAACCAGAAGAGTGGAGGAAGAGAAACCCATCGAAGGAAACCGTAAAGAGATGAAGCCCAAAGCTCGAAGCTCCACGGCCCTTTGTCAAAGTTCGCAGTTCGGGTTCGGCCAATCCGGGACTACCCACGGTGATTTAACTCCTGGAGCAGCGAAATAGGTAATCTTCAATCTCTTCTCTGTTCGTTTTAAAGTTTGGGTCGCAAAGCCAGTTTCGTACGTCCACCCTGACTGCATTTTTGCTATGGATTGTCTCGTGGGTTTGTTTTAAAAATCTGGTTTACTAAAGTTGAAGTCAGACAAGGTTTTGCGTTGTTCTGTTCTTTAAAGATGAAGTATAAGCCTGGGATTGCGTTTGTTGTATGTTTGACTAAATAAAGTTCTGTGCTTTGTGGTTTAAATATGTGAAGGGTAGTTCGCATCATCAGCCTGGGTATTACCAGAAGTTCATGATCGTGCCTCTGGTTTCCTTTTGTGCGTGAATCTGGATTGGGTTAGCTTAGAACCACTGAAGCTTATGTGTTTCTCTTGATTTGATCTGACTGTAAAAGGGGGGGGTTCGATGGATAAACCCACGAGCTTCATGACTCCATTTCCGTTTGCATGATAGACTGAAAATTCTGGACAAGTCATGGCTAAAAATTGCAGCAAGGTTTCTGATTTTCCAGATTTGCGTGATAAGCTTTCTTGAGTTTTTTGTTTCCTTGTTTGGGCTTGCGGTTTGGCTAGCTGTTGTTTACTCTAAAGCCTTTGATGCTTGGTTAAAAATTCTGATTCATTATGGGTTGCCGAAAGCTTCCTGGTTTTGCAGAAATTCTTGCGGCATGCTGTCTTGCTGTTTTTCTTTATCTTGGGCGGTCATCAACTTGGATTTGCCATCTTATTCTTGCAAACAAAATGTCATGTTTGATTTGGGTTAATAATTTCTGTTTTGGTGAACTTGTTTGTATGATGAATTGGGTGTAGTTGTTGCTAGACATTGCCGAAGCTTTGTGCATACAAGGAAGCAGCCTTTGTTTTTTAGTTGCAGAATTTTAAGCTTCTACGTAGCATGCATGTAAATGCTTTTAAAAAATTGCACTCCAACCCCTTGGCTTCTATCTAATCCTTCTAAGGCCCGTAAGCTTTGAAAATCAATCAATTGGGTCCCTGAAATTTGGCAGCAATATTACAAAGACTCAACTAAGTTCTAATTTTTGCAAATAGATCTTAGAATAGTTGGATTTCAAGCCATTACTTGACTTTATCTTTGCCTTTGTATTTCGAAGTGCCTAGAAGTGTTTGATAAGCTTGAGTGTTTGGTTAATGTTCGCATTTGAGTCCTTGGTAGCCTCAATTTTTCAACTCGATTGCTTGTTTGTTTTCATTTGTTTAAGTGGCACTTAATGCATGATTTTGTGAACCTTATGTCTTCATGAGCTTATGTTTGCCTTTTCTCTTTAATTTTCCTAAATCAATTTGTTGCTTGACCTTTTTCTTGCTCTGGGACCTTTAAGGTTTTTAAAACGTTTTAATTGATTTCGGTTTGATTGATTAATGGTTGCTTTTGGATCCCAAAATGCAAGTGAAACCACTCATTGACCCGTATTTGATCTTGGGCCCTTGAAATTCTATAATAATTAATTGGACTTGAGGGGTTGTTAATATTCATGTTGAGATGGTTTAGATGATCGATTGGTCTAATTTGTTTTTTATTTGATCATTTCTAAGTTGCAAAGTGAGGACGGATTCGATGCTTGATGGATTCCAATTGTCATGTTTGTATTTTATCATTATATTGGTGCATTAATCCTTTCCTTTGAATGGTTTTAGCCCAAATTAGCTTCTTCTTTAGTGACCATAGCCCAAGTTGAGTCTCGTTCACCTTACTAGCATTACACACGGGGGAGGTACAATTTCTTTTTATCTCTTTTCGTTTCTCCTATGTGCTCTTATGTGTTATGTGAATATGCCTGTCTACTTCGCTTTCCTTGCCTCCTTGCATGCATTTACTTGCTTTTACTTTTATTTAAGTTTTATGGGGTATGTGTACACCTCTTGGCTTGTAATAGATAGGGCTCGAAGAGCATTTGGTCCATTTTCCCTTCCCCTTTATGCTTTTATGGGGTATGTGTACACCTCTTGGCTTGTAATAGATAGTGCTCGTAGAGCATCTGGTCCATTTCCCCTTCCCCTTGGTTGCTTGCTTTTGTTGTTACATGTTAAATTGCTTTAGTAGGCTCTTGCATCTAGTCGAGCATGCTAAGTGTTACGTGCTACGTGTTTACGAGCGTTTTGGCATGTCTACTTGCTTTCATAACCATGAATGAATGGAATGGATGAATGTACGTCACCACACTAGTCTAACGCTAGTTGTGGCTCATTATTTCATTAGGAATTCATAGAAAGGGCTAGTCCAACGCTAGACCCAATAGGATTTTTCCTTTGTTTTTCTTCATTAATGCATTATTTGCCTGTTCACTACATATCACGCATTTTCCTTAGTTTTATCATTTGGCATGATCCTCGACCCCCCCCTTTCCCTCATTTTAGGTTTTGCATCCCATACTAGCTATAGGGTTCATTTTGCTTGAGTGTCCCCTTCCGATAAGGGAAACGAGCGAGTGTGGCTACTCGATAGCCTTAGCACGCTAGTTTCGCCTTCTAATCAAAGGGAAAATCAAGTCACGATTTAGGTCTCCCCGTACCCAATATGCATGAATTCCCTAGGCTCATGCATTCTCAATCCACTCTATCATTACACTTTCACTTTTGTCTCATTTGCACACATGCACCTTTTTATCACCTTCACTTGCACATGAACACTTTTTTGTCTCCACTTGCAGACGAACCCTTTTTATCTTCACTCGCACACGAACATTTTTATCTTCACTCGCACACGAGTACTTTCATCTACATTTGCACACCTTCACTCTTATCTTATTACTTTTATCATTTTTCTCACTTCATACAAACTCACACTTTCACATGGCATGCATTCCACTCATTTTTCACGTCATTTAGGTTTAGGTGTGACCTCTCCAAAAGGATCATTATTGGGCTTCACAATTAATGTGATTGGCACCACTCAACCTTTGAAGAGAAATTTCCCCCATATCCCCCTAGGTCTAGGTTTTTGCATTCATATAGACATATCCAATACGCGATACATACCTTGGGTAGAAAAATTAGGAAAAATTGGTTCAAGTCACGCAACTAGCCTTGGCTAGGTCGAAGGGGTGCCTTGGATTTTTATCCTTGCCTTCCCCTTCGTCAAATGTGACCCCCGATCCCTCTTTTGGTTACGTAGACCCAAAAGTTCTCAAAAAGGGTTTATTTACTTTTTTATTCAAAAACAAAAATCATTTTTGGGTGACTTGGTACACCCTAACTCTTTACCAAGTGGCGACTCCATTTTTTATACAAAAAACCCTTTTTGAACTTTATATGGCCAAACCGTCGCATTATCAAGTCCCATGGCCTTTATTTTCATTTTGCACACGTTCACACTCCCATCTCACACCACACTACTCACACGCACACACACACATCACGCATTCAAAAAGTGGGGCGCGACAGTTGGCGACTCCACTGGGGACTTCCTAAGTGGGTCCAAGCATTTGATTTGACCATTCTTTTCCCTTTTCTACCCTTTTTATGCATAGCATTTGGATATTAGGGTTGCATTTTTCTATTTTTAGGACTTTTGGCCTTGCACGCGTATTAAACTACTCCCTCACTCACGTATGTATGATTGGTTGTTTGGATGAATATTTTATTTGTTTTATTCCGCGCTCGCATTGCATTTGGGGTGGTGTGTCACCTTAGAGCCTCGCGTTGGTTCTTGATCTCTCCCCTCCAAACGAGCACTAGCATACGCGCATACGCTTTAATTATTTTTACCCCTCATTTATTTTTCTTTTAGTGGCTTGTCACGCCACTCCACCCTATTAGGATTTTAGGCGACCCACTTGGACATGTGATCGTATCACGACGTGTGCGTAGCATGATCCGAGGGGTCACTCGATCTTCCGCTTTAAACTTTAGGTTGATAACCTATTAGTTTTTAGTCGAAGGTTGAGGTTTTTTTTAGATTCGCCCAGACGGGTAGCCGTAACACGACGTGTGCGTAGCAACGTCTGGGGAATCGCTCGAGCCACCGACAAGGAACCTTGGAAGTGATGACCCTTGGTTTCCAAGTCTGAAGGCTCGGGGACCTATGACTTATCGAGTCTAGATGCATTAGTGAACCCTAACCTCATGCATCCATGATAGTTTACCTAGGATAGCGTCTGCCTTACCCTATTAGGGACACTATTCACGAGGGGAGGGGTCCAACCCCTTTCTCCTTTTATCGCTTTATTTCTTTGTGCTGATTTCGTTGCCACAATGTGTATGTGTATTTGTCTTGGCTGAACTAACTTTTCTTGATTTTGTGTCCCCATTGCATTCACAAACCCTAGCAAATAAGAGGTCTGGCATGACCTTCTTTTAGAACCTACCCTCGTAAATAGGTTATTGCACGTTTAAAGATTTTGGTATATTGCATTCATAGATTAATAATGCCATGCCATTTTTAAGCCTACCTTGGCGTATAAAAGGTCCTTTTAGGTCATGATTTCATTTCAAATTGCATGTTTTACTGCTTTAATAAATGGCATCATGCATAAACCATAGAAAGGGAATGCCACATAGGGAATCCCGTGTTTAGGAATAAGCCACCTTGTGTCTCGGATACTTAATCCAGTGAGACTTGCACGTTTACATTTTTGTACCATCCAAAGGGGTAGTGCACAAGGTAAGGTAGGATCCGATCATTTTCATAGAGTGATCTTTGGAATATGAGCATCTAATAATCACTTTTTAGCCATTTTATCAAAAATTGGTAAAAATCCCTTGCGTGAAGGACATTAATTCGAAGAAAATTCACAAATGATTCCTCATTATTGAGACGATAAATATAGAGGCCAAATTTTGATTTTAGAGGCTCATAGACCAAGGCATTGTAATGATTTCTTGAAACCACCCAGTGGGCGAATAATTCAATCGATTTTTGAACAAATCATTCATCTTATCCAATCCATTTTTTTTCAATTCATTCAATTTTAGTACAATCTAATCATTTTTGAATAAATTCATTTCATTCAATTCATTTGACCAATTTACCCTTTTTAGGGTCATTCGGTTGCTTTTGAATAAATTATCAATTCAATTGACCGATTTACCCTTTTTAGGGTCTTTTGACCAATTTACCCTTTTTAGGGTCATTCGGCCGATTTTTGAATAAATCACTAATTCAATTTCATTCATTTGGCCAATTTACCCATTTTTAGGGCAACCGAGCCCGATTTTGAATAAATCAAGTTTCGTTCCATCTATTTGATCAATTTACCCTTTTTAGGGTGATTTGATTAATTTTGGATAAATTAAATTTCATTTAATTCATTTGACCTGTTTCCCTTTTAGGGTAATCCGGTCGATTTTTAATAAATTGTCAATTTCATTTGACCAATTAGGATTTCAATGTCGAATTTCAAAATGGAAAACCTAGTCGATTTTGAGAAAAGCAACCATTGCATCCAGCCATTTGATCAGTTGAAGTTTTGACCCGTGCTTCACTGAGAAAAGTTGTCAAAACGAATTCCAATCTCTTCGATAGGAGGTCCGTCAAGGTCAAACTCCTGCCTTTTGTAAATCAAAGGTGATCAATCTATTCGGACGTTGTCCTCATTTTGACAAATCTCTCGTCACTCCAATTGACCAAATTCTTTCAAAAAATTATTTTTCACTCAATGAGTTGATCAGATCCATCAGGTATGGTATGGTGCCTACCTCAGAGGATTGCATCTTCATTCTAGGCCTACCCTTGGCACAAAAAGGGCTCCTCCATAGGACATGCATCCGAATTTTTTTGGATATTTACTAACTCTTGTCTTTTTCTTTTTCTTTTCTTTATTTTTATTGGAATAGCCAAGCGAAGGCTCAATCTAAAGATAATCTTTCAAAATTCTCAGGGATTATTTAAACATAGCTTCTCGTCGAAGCCCCGTCATAACGCAATCCCGTAGTCAAGCCCGGAGGAGTCGTGTAAACATGAGTTCACAGCCGGAACCGTCGGATAAGTCTGCTACTACAGCCCAACCTGAGACTGCAAATTTGGGGGTCCAACTGACCGAGATGCTCACGAAGTTTGGTGAGATGGCAACTGAAATGGCCGCCCAAAAGAAATTAATCGATGATCTTATCAGTAGCGGAGTTCAACCCGAGCCTGTACTCGTCAGTCAATCGGGGCCAGAATCATTGGTCATGCCCACGACCCAAACCACTTTTACTCCACCCTTCATCATTCCACCCGAAGGAACTTTCACCTATCCCACCATAAATCTGCCATACACTTACCCTCCTAATCCTTCATTTTTTCCTACTCACATGCAAGGCCCACAACCCCAAACCACTTCAAACATACCCCCCGAGCCTCATACTTTTTATCACACTGCCGCTGAGCCATTCCTACCAGACCATATTATTCAAACCAAACCAGAAATGGGGGAATCTTCTGCTCCCGTTGATGTGAAGCTGCTTAAGCGCCTTGACCGCTTTGATGAATTTATGAAGAAAAGTCAAGGGTTAAACAAGCAAGGAGTTCTGGATTACGACGAGCTTTGCCTTTTCCCGAATGTGCAGTTACCTGAGGGGTTCAAAACTCCGAAGTTTAATAAATACGATGGCACGGGCAATCCCAAGACACACCTCCGATTGTTCGCCAACAAGTTGGGTAGGCCAACAGATGATGAAAATCTGCCTTTGAGGCTATTCCCAGAAAGTCTGGAGGGGGATGCACTCGACTGGTATTCCAAGCTGAAACCCGAAGAGATAAAGACTTGGTTGGACCTGTCCGATGCATTTATAAGACAATACGAGTATAATTGCGAGTTGGCTCCGACGCGAACCACATTGGAAGGAACGAAAAGAAAACCCTCCGAGGATCACAAGACTTATGCCAAGAGATGGAGGAAAATAGCTGCCAAAGTTGAGCCACCAATGACTGAGGACGAAATCATACGAACTTTCATTAAGGCACACGATCCCCCGTACTTTGAGGAAATTTTTCGCATGACTGGATGCTCATTTGCCGCTATTGTCAATAAGCTGGAGGAATATGATGACTTCGTGAAAGCTGGAAAGATTGTTAATGTGTCTGCCCTGAAAACTCAAGTGGAAGTTTTGCAAAGCCAAAGTAGTAATGGGAGGAAGCAACAATTCAAAAAGCAAGAGGGGGAAACTGCTTTTGTTTGGGATCAAAACCCTACCCCAAAACCCAGATTTCGACGAAACCCTACCTACTCCAACCCTTACCCCCATTATCCAAACCCTCATCCTGTTTACCATACCAATACCACTCGTCCTCGACCTCACCTTAACTACACCAAATCGCCTTTAGCCCCTTTCCAAAATTCTCAACCAAATCCTCACCAAAACCGTCATCGGCCTCCACTCAATCCAAGAATGCCTCCACCAAGCAGACCCACCTACAACTATCCCCAGCATACTGAAACCTACGATCAAAATCGTTCTCAAACATTCACCAATCTTGGCAGGCCTTTGGACCAATTATATGAACAATTAAAAGCCGCCGGTAAAATCGACGAAATTCCCCCTCCAACTTATCCTCATGGCGTCCGTTCCGACTACAATCCACAGTATACTTGTGCCTATCATTCGGGAGCACCTGGCCACCCAACTACTGGTTGTAGAGCACTTAAACAGAAAGTCCAAGAAATGATTGAGGCGGGGGAAATAGTGATTAGAAGAAATGCAGAACAAGGGCCGAGCATAAGTACAAATCCCTTTCCCGAGCACAAAGGCGCCTTTGAAGCATCCACCTCCAAAGACAAAATTTGAAAGTCCTAAAGGAGCTTTGCGCAATTTGGATGATCGAGTGTTTTCCCTCTTGAAGGGACTTTCGTAAATCTGGGGATTGTCATTGGCCAAAAATTCATGAAAGTTTTCACTGGTTTTGTGTAAATAGCTTTGTTAGCTTCAAGTTTTGACTAAAACAACTTTATCAAGCTCTTGTGTTGTCAATAGCATGCATAATTATATCCTTTCATTGTTTTTGTTTGCTTGTTTGATATCATTTTGTTTATATTGGTTGAGTATCATTTTCAATTTCATTCTAAATTCTTTCGGTGGCCAAAAATAAAATGATTTGACCCTTTGAATATCACTGTTCTGGAATCCGATGAAGCCTTCATTGAAAAATCCCTTCATTGAGAAAGCCTTCATTTTCCTTCTTTGAGAAAGCTTTCAAATCCCGTCATTGAGAAATCCATTCATCGAGAAAAGCCTTCATTAAAAATTCCTTCATAAGGAAAATCCTTTTCTTGCCAGGTAGAAAGTTGATTGGTTAAAGCAGTATCATTAACGATTGATTCTGATTGATGAAAAGCAGTTTAATGCCATGTGCTGTGACCGAAGCTGTCGAAGACACTTGGCCCAAAAAGGTCCACTGGCGGCCCTTTAAAAAAGGGACAAAGCTCTAAAGCGAAGTTGCCATTGCAAGATGAGGTCAAAGGTGAATTTGGTTCCAAACTGGCAAGGTCATTTGTCGTTCAAAAGGGGCTCCCGAGCGAAGCACTTGTCCTAACAAAGGCGGATAGACAGACGTTCCTTCAGCCTATCAACTCGGACGTGTGTAAGAAGTTCTTTATTTGATTATGCAAATGCCCTCTAGGAAATGATGCAAGAGACGAGGCAAAAGTCAGGCCATCTTCCTTTCCAATCAAAATATTTCATCCCTAGTCATCCCCTTTGAGCTATCCGAACAATAATTTTCGTTTGGCAACCCCTGAGAATTGCCAACCCCACACTGGGGCAAATTCATTTTGAAAATGATCAGAAAGAAAAGAAGAACCCTACACTGGGGCAAATTTATCTCTGAAAGAGATCTGGAGGAAGAGAAAGAACCCTACACTGGGGCAGATTTATTTTGAAAGAGAGATGAAAAGGAAGAAAAAAGAACCCCACACTGGGGCAAATCTAGGTTTTGAAGAAAAATGCAAAAGTAAGAAGAATGCAATGAAGAAAATGCAAAGAAAGAAAATCCAATCAAACTGGGGCAAAATTTTCCTCAGTTTCGTTCAAAATTGGAAATAATTTCAAAATGATGCAATCTCAGGCTATTTCACACCCCTCTCATCAAAATTAGCTTTCAAGCCTCAACTTTTCTTGAAAAACACCCCACCTGACTTCATTTCAAAAGCCCAAAGTCCTGGCTTTCGTCATTTGCCGTATTTTCTATTAGGAAATTTGCTAATCAACTGGCAAGTGATGTCCATAATGCCTTCGCCTAATCTTACAAGGGAAGCGCATTTTACTGATGTCAGCAATCTTCAGTTCATACTCCTGAGTCGATTATGGTTGAGTTTTTTCCATTGTTCCTTAGGTGAAAACCCGAAAGGGCACCTCAAAAGAAAAGGAGAAAAAGAAAAGAAAAAAAAGAAAACAAAAACAAAAACAAAACAAAAGAAAAGGAGTGGGGGCAACTTTGGTGAAAACCCGAAAGGGCGCCAAGGTAGGATTTCTGCAATGAGCAAGCACAAGGAGGAACAACTGGTGGTTTGGTCCGTTTGGATTTCTCCTCATTTTTGTCATACCTCTGCCAATATTGAATTCCAGAACAAGGATATTCAGAGATTCGAATACGCGTCCTTGGGCCAAAACTGTGTCATTTTGTAAAACATTCTTTGGCAAATACATTCTTAGGAAACTCATTTTTACCAAATTTCTTGCATTCATGGCATTTTTGTAGAATTTAATCACAAATAGTTGTGAGTGCATTCTTGTGCATATTCATGCGAATTTTTCTTGCATACCTCATTCTTTATCATTGAATTGTGGTAAATGACAACCCCCGTGGTTTATTCGAAGCATACTTGGGTTCAGTCATCTCTTAAAAAGGGCTAAGGCGCAACCAAGCCAATTACGAAGGCTTCGTAATATGGCAAAATGCTTACCCGATCAGTCTGGAAAAGCAGAAACATTTGAAGTGATAAATCCAACCAAGTCAGATGCCGCGGCCAACTTTGACGAAGGCATCAAAAGGCTTATGTTTACACGATTCTCCAAAGGCAAACGGATCAAATGATGGTGGCAATTCTTTTGTTTTTTCTCTTTTGCAGAAAATTCCATGCATGGACGAAAACAATCACACCTCGCACTGGAATCGGTGTTGGAAGGAGTCCTCTGGTGAACAAAGGCAAATCGAAAATATTGCAAGCAAATTTGATCAAAAGGTGCAACAGCATGGCGATACAGAATCAACTATGGACTCAAGTTGCAAAAATCCGTCATACTGGGGCAAATTAATTTTTTGGAAAGATTCTCAAGAGTCGAAAAGAAAAGCGGAAAGAAAAGAAAAATCACCAAACAAAAATCAAAAATCAAATCAAGTTCATCAAGGCAGGCTCGGGTTTGATCCCACTGTCCGTTTGTCAAGAGCATTTCATTTTTCATAGCCACTAGCCGTGGGTCAGTCCCACTAGTGAGCATTTTCATTTACTTAGCCACTAGCCGCGGGTTAGTCCCACTAGTGTGCATTGCATTTTTCATCGCCACTAGCCGTGGGTTAGTCCCACTAGTGTGCATTTCATTTTCATAGCCGCTAGCCGTGGGTTAGTCCCACTAGTGTGCATTTCATTTTCATAGCCGCTAGCCGTGGGTTAGTCCCACTAGTGTGCATTTCATTTTTCATAGCCACTAGCCGTGGGTCAGTCCCACTAGTGAGCATTTTCATTTACTTAGCCGCTAGCCGTGGGTTAGTCCCACTAGTGTGCATTGCATTTTTCATCGCCGCTAGCCGTGGGTTAGTCCCACTAGTGTGCATTGCATTTTCATAGCCGCTAGCCGTGGGTTAGTCCCACTAGTATGCATTTCATTTTCATAGCCGCTAGCCGTGGGTTAGTCCCACTAGTGTGCATTGCATTTTTCATCGCCGCTAGCCGTGGGTTAGTCCCACTAGTGTGCATTGCAGTTTCATAGCCGCTAGCCGTGGGTTAGTCCCACTAGTGTGCATTGCATTTTCATAGCCACTAGCCGTGGGTTAGTCCCACTAGTGTGCATTGCATTTTTCATCGCCGCTAGCCGTGGGTTAGTCCCACTAGTGTGCATTGCATTTTCATAGCCGCTAGCCGTGGGTTAAGTCCCACTAGTGTGCATTGCATTTTCATCGCCGCTAGCCGTGGGTTAGTCCCACTAGTGTGCATTGCATTTTCATAGCCGCTAGCCGTGGGTTAGTCCCACTAGTGTGCATTGCATTTTCATCGCCGCTAGCCGTGGGTCAGTTCCACTAGTGTGCATTTCCTTTTTATCGCCGCTAGCCGTGGGTCAGTCCCACTAGCGAGCATCTCATTTGCATTGATAACAAACATGGGTCAGTCCCGTTAACACTTCATTTCACTTCTTTCATTTGTATCACCAATGAACACGGGTCAATCCCACCAACACTCCATTTCACTTCAATTCATCACGTTTTAAATTCTGTTCGGGCCAGTCCCGTTTAAATTCTGTTCGGGTCTATCCCGTGGGTCTATCCCAATTTTAAATTTCTGTTCGGGTCTATCCCGTGGGTCTATCCCAATTTTAAATTTCTGTTCGGGTCTATCCCGTGGGTCTATCCCAATTTTAAATTTCTGTTCGGGTCTATCCCGTGGGTCTATCCCAAATTTAAATTTCTGTTCGGATCTATCCCTTGGGTCTATCCCAATTCTAAATTCTTATTCGGGTCAGTCCCGTGTTAGAATTCCTGTTCGTTGGAGTCTTTTGCAGCCCAATAACACAGGTAAGTATTTGGTGTCTACTTCTTTGTCTCAAGTTTTTCCAAAACTCAGACAAAGAGGGGCAAACTGTAGACACCAAATTTTTGGTGTAATTTCATTTTTAGTTTTTTACTTGTCGTGTTCATTTTTAGTTTTTAGTTTCCAGTTTTATTTTTTAAGTTTTATCATAGAATTTGTTGAAAAAAAGAAAAAGGAAAAAAAGCATTCAAAAAAAATATGATTTAGTCGTTTGTAATTTAAATTCAATGCTTTCTTGAAAGAAAAAATGAAAAATATGAAAAATGAAAAATGAAACAAAAAAGATGGAAAATGGCCATTTTTGTTGTTTTTAGTTGTTTAGTTTTTAAATTATTTTCATTATTTTTATTTACCTGGTTTTTGGCAATTTGTTATTATTATTATTATTTATATTTTATCATTTCTGTATTTATTAAGTTAAAAAAAAAAAAGAAAAAAAAAAAAGAAACGCGGCATGATGCTGCGTTTTGCCGCAGCTTGCAATCTGAGAGCTTCGGGCAGCCCTTGGCTGCAAATACAGAAAAAGGACTGAAGGTTTAGGGTTGGTTTTGTCCCCCATATAAATACAAAATGAAAGCAACAGCCGCAAGGTAGAGATAATCTGGGGGAAAGACAGAAAACAGAAAAGGCAAAAGAAAAGAGCCGAAAGAAAATTTGGGGAATGGGGGGCTCAAGAAAAGAAACCTACGGGCTTAGGTCTGAGAGAGAAAGGGAGGAAACAGAGGGCTGTGCAAAAGGCTAGAGCTTTGAAGGAGGGTTTAAGTGGGCGGCGGAGAGCAGAAAACAAGAAAAGGGTTACGAAGGTTTTGGGGAGGAAGCGGCGGCAGTGAAAGAAACAAGAAAGGAAAATGGAGTGACGGGGGAAATCTGGAAAAGAAGAAAACAGAAAAGGAGAGATCGAGTGAGAGGACCGAGAGCAAGAGCTGGAGAATAGCATCAGGTGGTTTGCGGCTGAGAAAGAACCAGAAGAGTGGAGGAAGAGAAACCCATCGAAGGAAACCGTAAAGAGATGAAGCCCAAAGCTCGAAGCTCCACGGCCCTTTGTCAAAGTTCGCAGTTCGGGTTCGGCCAATCCGGGACTACCCACGGTGATTTAACTCCTGGAGCAGCGAAATAGGTAATCTTCAATCTCTTCTCTGTTCGTTTTAAAGTTTGGGTCGCAAAGCCAGTTTCGTACGTCCACCCTGACTGCATTTTTGCTATGGATTGTCTCGTGGGTTTGTTTTAAAAATCTGGTTTACTAAAGTTGAAGTCAGACAAGGTTTTGCGTTGTTCTGTTCTTTAAAGATGAAGTATAAGCCTGGGATTGCGTTTGTTGTATGTTTGACTAAATAAAGTTCTGTGCTTTGTGGTTTAAATATGTGAAGGGTAGTTC
Source organism: Coffea arabica (assembly GCF_036785885.1). Lineage (NCBI taxonomy): Eukaryota > Viridiplantae > Streptophyta > Magnoliopsida > Gentianales > Rubiaceae > Coffea > Coffea arabica. The sequence goes on from NC_092313.1 coordinate 51,359,570, forward strand.
GCATCATCAGCCTGGGTATTACCAGAAGTTCATGATCGTGCCTCTGGTTTCCTTTTGTGCGTGAATCTGGATTGGGTTAGCTTAGAACCACTGAAGCTTATGTGTTTCTCTTGATTTGATCTGACTGTAAAAGGGGGGGGTTCGATGGATAAACCCACGAGCTTCATGACTCCATTTCCGTTTGCATGATAGACTGAAAATTCTGGACAAGTCATGGCTAAAAATTGCAGCAAGGTTTCTGATTTTCCAGATTTGCGTGATAAGCTTTCTTGAGTTTTTTGTTTCCTTGTTTGGGCTTGCGGTTTGGCTAGCTGTTGTTTACTCTAAAGCCTTTGATGCTTGGTTAAAAATTCTGATTCATTATGGGTTGCCGAAAGCTTCCTGGTTTTGCAGAAATTCTTGCGGCATGCTGTCTTGCTGTTTTTCTTTATCTTGGGCGGTCATCAACTTGGATTTGCCATCTTATTCTTGCAAACAAAATGTCATGTTTGATTTGGGTTAATAATTTCTGTTTTGGTGAACTTGTTTGTATGATGAATTGGGTGTAGTTGTTGCTAGACATTGCCGAAGCTTTGTGCATACAAGGAAGCAGCCTTTGTTTTTTAGTTGCAGAATTTTAAGCTTCTACGTAGCATGCATGTAAATGCTTTTAAAAAATTGCACTCCAACCCCTTGGCTTCTATCTAATCCTTCTAAGGCCCGTAAGCTTTGAAAATCAATCAATTGGGTCCCTGAAATTTGGCAGCAATATTACAAAGACTCAACTAAGTTCTAATTTTTGCAAATAGATCTTAGAATAGTTGGATTTCAAGCCATTACTTGACTTTATCTTTGCCTTTGGATTTCGAAGTGCCTAGAAGTGTTTGATAAGCTTGAGTGTTTGGTTAATGTTCGCATTTGAGTCCTTGGTAGCCTCAATTTTTCAACTCGATTGCTTGTTTGTTTTCATTTGTTTAAGTGGCACTTAATGCATGATTTTGTGAACCTTATGTCTACATGAGCTTATGTTTGCCTTTTCTCTTTAATTTTCCTAAATCAATTTGTTGCTTGACCTTTTTCTTGCTCTGGGACCTTTAAGGTTTTTAAAACGTTTTAATTGATTTCGGTTTGATTGATTAATGGTTGCTTTTGGATCCCAAAATGCAAGTGAAACCACTCATTGACCCGTATTTGATCTTGGGCCCTTGAAATTCTATAATAATTAATTGGACTTGAGGGGTTGTTAATATTCATGTTGAGATGGTTTAGATGATCGATTGGTCTAATTTGTTTTTTATTTGATCATTTCTAAGTTGCAAAGTGAGGACGGATTCGATGCTTGATGGATTCCAATTGTCATGTTTGTATTTTATCATTATATTGGTGCATTAATCCTTTCCTTTGAATGGTTTTAGCCCAAATTAGCTTCTTCTTTAGTGACCATAGCCCAAGTTGAGTCTCGTTCACCTTACTAGCATTACACACGGGGGAGGTACAATTTCTTTTTATCTCTTTTCGTTTCTCCTATGTGCTCTTATGTGTTATGTGAATATGCCTGTCTACTTCGCTTTCCTTGCCTCCTTGCATGCATTTACTTGCTTTTACTTTTATTTAAGTTTTATGGGGTATGTGTACACCTCTTGGCTTGTAATAGATAGGGCTCGAAGAGCATTTGGTCCATTTTCCCTTCCCCTTTATGCTTTTATGGGGTATGTGTACACCTCTTGGCTTGTAATAGATAGTGCTCGTAGAGCATCTGGTCCATTTCCCCTTCCCCTTGGTTGCTTGCTTTTGTTGTTACATGTTAAATTGCTTTAGTAGGCTCTTGCATCTAGTCGAGCATGCTAAGTGTTACGTGCTACGTGTTTACGAGCGTTTTGGCATGTCTACTTGCTTTCATAACCATGAATGAATGGAATGGATGAATGTACGTCACCACACTAGCCTAACGCTAGTTGTGGCTCATTATTTCATTAGGAATTCATAGAAAGGGCTAGTCCAACGCTAGACCCAATAGGATTTTTCCTTTGTTTTTCTTCATTAATGCATTATTTGCCTGTTCACTACATATCACGCATTTTCCTTAGTTTTATCATTTGGCATGATCCTCGACCCCCCCCTTTCCCTCATTTTAGGTTTTGCATCCCATACTAGCTATAGGGTTCATTTTGCTTGAGTGTCCCCTTCCGATAAGGGAAACGAGCGAGTGTGGCTACTCGATAGCCTTAGCACGCTAGTTTCGCCTTCTAATCAAAGGGAAAATCAAGTCACGATTTAGGTCTCCCCGTACCCAATATGCATGAATTCCCTAGGCTCATGCATTCTCAATCCACTCTATCATTACACTTTCACTTTTGTCTCATTTGCACACATGCACCTTTTTATCACCTTCACTTGCACATGAACACTTTTTTGTCTCCACTTGCAGACGAACCCTTTTTATCTTCACTCGCACACGAACATTTTTATCTTCACTCGCACACGAGTACTTTCATCTACATTTGCACACCTTCACTCTTATCTTATTACTTTTATCATTTTTCTCACTTCATACAAACTCACACTTTCACATGGCATGCATTCCACTCATTTTTCACGTCATTTAGGTTTAGGTGTGACCTCTCCAAAAGGATCATTATTGGGCTTCACAATTAATGTGATTGGCACCACTCAACCTTTGAAGAGAAATTTCCCCCATATCCCCCTAGGTCTAGGTTTTTGCATTCATATAGACATATCCAATACGCGATACATACCTTGGGTAGAAAAATTAGGAAAAATTGGTTCAAGTCACGCAACTAGCCTTGGCTAGGTCGAAGGGGTGCCTTGGATTTTTATCCTTGCCTTCCCCTTCGTCAAATGTGACCCCCGATCCCTCTTTTGGTTACGTAGACCCAAAAGTTCTCAAAAAGGGTTTATTTACTTTTTTATTCAAAAACAAAAATCATTTTTGGGTGACTTGGTACACCCTAACTCTTTACCAAGTGGCGACTCCATTTTTTATACAAAAAACCCTTTTTGAACTTTATATGGCCAAACCGTCGCATTATCAAGTCCCATGGCCTTTATTTTCATTTTGCACACGTTCACACTCCCATCTCACACCACACTACTCACACGCACACACACACATCACGCATTCAAAAAGTGGGGCGCGACAGATTCGACTGAAGTAAACAAATAGGAAAGCGATAATATTCGAGTATACCTTAGACTGGTCGAGGGATCCACCCAACGACATTACGTCCAACACTTATAGACTGGTCGAGGGATTCACCCAACGACTTTACGTCCAACACTTGATTGTTATAGACTGGTCGAGGAATTCATCCAACGACTTTACGTCCAACACTTGATTGTTATAGACTGGTCGAGGGATTCACCCAACGACTTTACGTCCAACACTTGATTACCAGGACAGGATAAGAGGCCCTCCCACCCTTAAGGTGTGGTACATTTCCCTGCCTAGTAATTTAGCACCTAGCAAGCGAAAGCAAGATATTCACGAAAAACACTTCAAGCAAGTCACCACTCGAAAGGCTAGTGTGATAAAGTACACACTGCTCAGTTCGATGGATCAGCAGCCATTTTTGGCAATTATCACATAACGAGTCGATAAAGCACTTTAACCAAAAAGTCATAAAACAGGCAGGGACACTCACCAAGAGTGAAGTCACCAGTCAAGCTGGGAATCGAAGTCCACGTCCTCGCTACACCCTAGAAATCCAAGTTTTAAAACTATAAGTTTTACTCAACAAACCCTTGTTTTATATATAAAAGGTTATCTTGTATAAAACTAATTTAATTTCTCGAAACAAATCAATAGTTCCCTTGGAATTAAGGCTAGTAAAGAAATAAAATATTTCGTATGGTTTCTTTAAAGGTATTTCCCTTCTAGAGGGCAAACTAGAACCAAATTAATTCAAACAAGTTTTCTTGCCGAACAAGTTCCCTTTGTCTTTTATTTGAAATTATTCAAATCTAATGTTTTTAACAAATTTCCTTTAAAACAATTGGTCAAGGATAATTTTGTGAAAAAAAATTAAAGTTTGGAAGTTAATGCAATTATTTATTAAAGGTGAAACACTAGTTTAAATAAAGAAAAGAATTAACTAATCGGCAAGGTTTTAACAGTCCCGATATCTAGATTTTAATATTAATGTACTATACTCAATGTATATAACTTGATATTAAAGCAAAATATTCCCACAAAGCTTGATTTAAAAGTATTCGCATTCAAGGGACCAAAACGGACTTCACGATTCCAATTCATTTGCACATTATATTCCAAGTTGCCAATATAGTAAAAACACAATTCAAACATCAGTTTCACTAGGGCTTCATCAATCATTAGCCCTAGGTCTCAACAGATTCAATTCTAATCAAAATCAACCAAAGGAAGTCCAAAGTATTTAAACAATTCCAAATCACAAATCGTGGACCTTCCAAATGCATTTTGGCCAAACCACTTAAACAATTCCACCAAGAATTTAACCCTTGAAAAAATTACTCAAATGGCCAAGAGCTTCATCAATCATTAGCTCTTGACAACAATCAATCACTTTCAACCACAATTCAACCAGAAATTCAACTCAAAACAAAGAGGAAAGTCACGGCTAACTTAACTCTTAAATAACTCTAGAAATTCATATTACCACAATAGCCTTTCACTAGGCTCAATGTCATTCACACACAAGACAATTTTAGCATGTAGGCTTCACTTGAAATTCAGAAATTCAAATCACAAATAGGCCAAATATTCGCTCCAAGTCAAAATTCATTTCCCTGAAGAAACAGGACATTCAAGCAAGACAGCCTACTTTGAGGAGTCACGGACAGCAGTACACATGGAGGAAAAATATGAAATTTTTACAGAACAAAGGCCCATGATTCTAGTTTCAAATGCCACTGACGGCACCTCAATCGGATTTTTCTACACCAAGATATAAGCATTTTTCTGAGACTGGTCAGTGAACTCCGAAAATCTGGAAACTCATTTTTCAATTGTGAAAAACTCCTTTTTCTCTTTTGAACCATAAAACTTTTATTCAAACCATCCATATCTCTAAGTATGACATTCATACCAGCATCTACCAAGGCAAATAACGCTTAATTCCAGTAAATGGTTCAGCCAAGAAATCATATATATACTAATCTGTCATCAGCTAAGTATGACGGTCATCAATTGGCAATTCAACGTACGATTACTTCCTTAATTTCTCCTTTGTTAACACTAACTTGACATGCAAAGGGTGGTTATTAAGCTACAGAGTATCTTTAGCAGTGATATATAAAGTTTACGGCCAAGGAAGTCGAAGGGCAAAGCTGGTCCAGGTTCTAATCCTCTCCCTCAGCCATGTTTTCAACTCTAACAGCAACCAGTTTTAAAACACAACTTTTCTCCAATAATCCCCTCAGATTGAATACAAGTCTTTCATGCAGGATGAAATCAAGACATTATACAATATTTTACAGCTTAGTACAGAATTTTAGAACTAAAATTCACAATAGGAAGCTGGTAGTTCTTCATTTATTGTTCTCGGATGAAGCTGAGAAATTTCCAGCAACCTCTTATCAAAATTTGTATATCCAAAATTCCAGCACTTGGTTGGTCATTAATCTGGATTTTTCCTCGGCTAAATCTTTGTATTTTGTACTCAAAACTAACATGCAAGCCATAGCCAGGTTAATCACCTAGTGATTAGTCGGATAATCACCAATACATGCTCAGATTATCAAATTTAAGCAGATTACAACTGCATTTCAGATTTCTGGTTCACAAAAATTCCATTTCACTAAATCAGAATTTTCCCAAAACAACTCTATCGGCTAAGCTGGAAAATTGGTTTAACAATCCAGCAACATCCAATAAAATTTTCCAGCCATACAACCGAATTCCTAGCCATAAAGATCACATGCAAGGCCAAATAACAAACTATCTATCAGATTGGATCCAAAATCAAGTTCAAATGTCATCAAAAATCACCATTTAACCAGAAATTCATCCCAATTCTCTCGGTTGACATGCATGCAACCAGATTTTGGTATTCCTTCAATTTCCTGCTTAATCCAAGTTAATTAGCTTCATGCAAAACACAATCATCTAGCTATTAATTAACTAAACACGCAACTAAGCTCGGATCATCACAAAGTAACAAGTTAAAGCTGAAATTTCCAGCTCAAGCTCTCGGCAAATTCCAATTCCTTCACAACCAGATTTCTTGTAACTTAATTTGTCATCCAACTGCACAAACCCCACATGCATGCTTACAAGCAGCTTCATCAACCCATAATCAACTAGTTTAAATCCAGAAATTACCTCAAATGGAGCTTACTCACGCAACCAGAAAGCTGAAACGCGAGGATGGTTGGTCTGAGTTCAGTGGTTGCAGCGGTGATGGTTGTAACTGAATTGATCACGGCTGGTTGAGGTGAAGAATGAAATGGCAGTTCTCGGTGGTGATGGTGGAAGCAATGAAGCTCGCACGGTTATCTCTTGCTCTCACCCTCTCTTGGTCAGAACAGGAAAGTTGCAGCTTGCGGTTTCTCTTTTTTTTTTTTTTTCTACTCACGGATGTAGGATGCAGCTCTCTTTCTCCCGGTCGATATTAACGAGGTGGAGAGGAAATGTTGTAGTGGTCTGAGGTTTGAAGTGATATAGTAGAGAGGAAATGGGGCACGGTTAGAAGAGGTTGAGTGTTGGAGTGGAGATGAAAATGAAGTGCGGCAGAAATGGAAATGTTGCTTCTTTTATGGTTGGCCGAGGGTGTGTCTGGTTTTGCATGAAAGTTTTTGAGATAGTGGAGGGTATTTTAGCCTTTTCACGTTTCTTCCAACTTTCTACTCAAGTCCTCAATTCTAATTGAATCCCAAAGCTTACCCCAAATATAATTTAAACGCCTAATAAAATGCTAATCTCGCAAAGGTTCAATTATCGAAATTTTAACGTCCTAAGTGTAATTATAAAGGGTTTTGACCTAGAATCGATTCCATCTTAATTCTAAGGTTTCCGATGGCACTTAACATTATTAACACTTAAAATTAGCTGACGACATTCAAGGAATTAATATTAAGGTAATAAATAATCTATATCAAGAAATATTAATTTATCTTGACAAAACCAAGTACTTTAATATTTTGGCACAATTATATTATTTATCACATAAAAATTGTTTTTACGCACTTATTTAAAGACAAGTAGAAATAATGCTAGAATTTATTAAAGAGTCAAAGTGCAAGTGAAATATGCATGAATATATATATATTTATATATATATATATATATATTTTTCGGGCTTCTCACAGTTAGGCAGGCGGTCCGCCGAACCCTTTGGTTTGCCTTAGGGGGAGGTGGGGCTATTATAGGTTCAAGCTAGAAATGTGAAGTTTATACCTTGAATGCATTAAATTCCAGATTTAAGGATTTCAAATGCTCTGTTCTGACCAGTTCTATTCGTGTATGATGGAGGCCGAATTGAGCTTAGCTTAAAACATGAAAGTTGTAGTAAATGATGATTTATAACTTTCTGTAAAATTTCAGCTCAATTCTATCACTGTATCACATGAAATGACAAAAATACCCTTGACTGCCATAGGTAGAGTTTTGCGGACAGTTGACATTTCATCATTCTGCCTTCATTTTTTTCACCTTGATCCATATCAAATTAGCATTTGGCCAAAACACGAAAGTTGTATTCCTATATTTTAGCTTTCCAACACATTTGAAAACGCCTCAATCGGACTTTTGTAGCCTGAGTTATTGTCATTTGAACCCAGTGCTGTTAACCAGCCTGACAGTGAAATTCTGGTTCAGTAATCTGTAAATTCGACCTGGATAAACTGTGAACCAGGATGAGTTTTCTTCATGAAAGTTGTAGCCCTTCATCTTAGCTTCGAAATGGTATAAATTTTACCCCAATCCGATAGGTGTAGCTTCGGTTGTGACCAATACGCTAAAAGACGTCAAACCTGTCATTTTGTTCTTTGTCTTAAACCTTATTTCCGGTCACTTTTCTAGCTTGGTTTTGTAATTGAATGACTTTTAGCCTATTGAATGGCTATTGTAATGAGATTATTTGTGTGTGATTTTGAGGGCTGATTGAGGAAAATAATAAAGCCATAAATGGCTGAAAAATAGGTAAATGCAAAGGGCGTGCTGCCCAAATTTGCACTCGAGAGCTAGGTAGATGTACTCGCGACTTGAGTATGGGTTGAGGATGAAACTAAATTGAATCATCTAAGGTATTCAAGTCGTCTTTAATAGAGGCTTATAAGTTAGAATCCGGCAAAAAACTTGTACCCTTGAAAAAATGAAATTTACGACTAATAGAAATACGTTTTCTCCATTTCTTTGACTTAAATGGGGATTTCAAAGTTTTAAGAGTGAGCATAGGTTTTACGAATATTCTCCAAATGAGTTGTAATTATTTGATTTTTGTTAAATGAAACGTTTAAGTTTCGAACCTTAGTTGAATTTCAAAACTCTTAAACAATGTTTTATCGCAGACTTGGATTCCAAACAAGGAGTAATACCTGAACGTGATCCGTAAAGGCACTACATCTTTGGTGAGTGCTTCCAAATACCTGATTGAACTGGACACTTGTTTTCAATACTTGACCAATGTGATTTAATGACATGTAATTTGTTTGATCGGGCAATAGTGTACTTTATCGCAGTTGCCCTAATATGATATATACTTGCTTATTATTGCAATTGACTTGATATACTTGTACTTGACTTGTAAGTGCTGAGCGGCAGCATGTGCCACACTCAATGTGAGTGGGAGGTGCCTCTCATTCCCATCTCCATACTTTTATTTTGATTCAGTCGATTGGAGATGATGTCTCATCGACTTTTTGGGGACCCAAACCCCACTGGCTAGTTAATCGAGTCGAGCCGGCAAGGGCTTGGTCGATTAGATAACGAACCATAGGTATCTAGTGTTGTCGAGTGGAGTGTTATTTCCTCGACTAATCAGTATACTCGAGTATTACCATCAATGTTTAGTTGGTGTTCGGGCCCGGTAAGGGGGTTGAATGGTGCACGGATTGGAGTTAAGCGAAGTACTACTGGATTGGTTACTTTACTTGAAAGTTAACGGAGTGTCAACTAATACTTGATCAAGCTCTGGTGAAGCAACGGGAACTTGGCTCTTAAGAGCCATCCGTATCCTTATACTTTGAAATGATTATTGCTTATTGGATTATTGTTTCTTTTGAAAAACAAAACACTTTACACTCGTTCATTTTGAGATTTGCTACTTGAAGTGTTATTGTTCACTTTTATGAACTTGTTATGCTCGCTATTTTTCTACGTTGATACTTGTACTTTTAAATAATGGTCAACTTGCTATTTGGAATCTCACTGGGCTTTTAGCTCATTCCACGCCATTTGTTTTCCTTACAGGGGGTACGAGCGAGGCATCAGACTTGTACAGACTAGCGTAGTCTAGTTTTTGGATGTTGCAATTGTACTCGCGCTAACACCCGACTAGGGTTGATTTTACTTGGGTTGTAAATACGTTAACATTTTGGGCGTGTATGAACCTTATAACTGGATTTGAACATCAATGTATATGTTAAGTTTGAGATTGTTGTTTCATTTCTTCTCTATGGATGTGGTATCTTTCTCGAGTTACGCGTGAGTAAGTCCTGGCGAGAGCTGGACAGGCGGTGCGCTAAACCCTGGGGTACACCCTAGGAGGAGGTGGAGCTGTCACATGTTCGACACCTACATTCTATCTTAGATATACTTCGAAAGGAACGACTCTATGCCAACCTTAAGAAGTGCCCTTTTTGCACTAATCAACTTGTATTTTTAGGATATGTTGTAAGTGAACAGGGAATACAAGTTGATCAAACCAAGGTAAAAACAATAATGGAGTGGCCGAATCCTACCAATGTAAGTGAGGTGAGAAATTTTTTTGGCTTGACAAGTTTCTATTGACGCTTTGTCAAGGATTTTAGTACAATTGTAGCTCCATTAACTTCAATCGTTAAGAAGAATGCACCATTCCATTGGGGAGAACAAGCTAAGTCCTTCCAATTACTTAAACACAAGCTCAGAAATGCACTCATTCTTAATTTACCTAACTTTGATAAAAACTTTTGAAGTTGAGTGTGATGCCTCTAGTATAGGTGTTGGAGTTGTCCTACTTCAAGAAGGTCGTCCAATTGCTTACTTTAGTGAAAAGTTGAATGGAGTTTCATTGAACTATTCAACTTATGACAAAGAGTTGCTAGCATTGATTCGAGCACTTCAAACATGGTAGCATTACTTTCTTCCGAAAGAGTTTGTCTTACACACTGATCACGAGTCGCTCAAGCACATAAAGTCTCAAACTAAGTTGAGCAAGCAACATACAAGGTGGATTGCGTTCATAGATAGCTTTCCTTTTGTGATTAAATACAAAGCTGGCAAGAGTAATATTGTTGCCGATGCATTGTCTAGAAGGTACACTCTTATCACTACACATGATTGCAAATTCCTTGGATTCGAGTTACTTAAAGAATGCTATGCTAACAATTCAGATTTTGGAGAAATCTTTGTGTTTCTGCCACGGTAGTCTCGTGGGCATTATTATATTTCCCAGGGATACTTATTTTTCAAAGACAAGTTGTGCATGACAAATTGTTCCATCCAAAGTCTCTGACTCGAGAAGCTTATAGTGGTGGATTTATGGATCATTTTGGAATCGCTAAAACCTTGGCCATTTTACAAGAGCATTTCTATTGGCCTAGGATGAAATGGGATATTGAGAAGGTAGTTCAAAGGTGTGTTACTTGTCACCATATAAAATCAAAGGTAAACCCTTATGGACTATACACTTCATTGCCAGTTCCTAGTTTACCATGGGTTGATCTTTCTATGGATTTTGTTCTTGGTTTACCTAGAACTAGGAAAGGCTATGATTCCATATATGTTGTTGTTGACCATTTTTCTAAAATGGCACACTTTATTCCATGTCACAAAACTGATGATGCAAAACATATGGCTGTTCTTTCGTGAAATCATTCGATTGCATGATGTGCCTCGCATAATTGTTTCTGATAGAAATGTTAAGTTTCTTAGTTACTTTTGGAAGACTTTGTGGTGTAAACTAGGGACAAAACTATTGTTTTCTACTTCTAGTTATCCACAAACCGATGGTCAAACTGAGGTGGTTAATAGAACTTTATCTACTTTATTGCGTGCAATCATCAAAAAGAACATTAAAATATGGAAATATTGTTTACCACATGTTGAGTTTGCTTATAATCGCACTATTCATAGTACTACACAATATTCTCCCTTTGAAGTTATTTATGGCATTAACTCTCTCACTCCATTGGATTTATCTCCTTTAGCTACACATGAGAAAGTTAATTTAGATGGAAAAAAGAGGGCAGAATTTGTGTGTGACTTACATGCTAAGGTTCATGCCAAAATTGAGAAATGCACTCTTCAATACGTTCAAAATGCAACAAGGGTCAAAATGCAAACAAGGGTCGGTGACAAATGATCTTTGAACCTGGTGATTGGGTCTGGATCCATTTGAGGAAGCAACGTTTTCCAGTTCCTTTCAAGAGGCGATGAACTATTCCAGGTGGTGGAGCGCATCAACAATAACGCCTACAAGCTTGATCTTGCAGGTGAGTATGGTGTTCATGCTACCTTTAATATTGCTGATTTGAGCCATTTTTCTGCAGATGATGAGCTTGACTTAGGGACAAATTGCCTTCAAGAGGAAGGGAGTGATGAAGGGCTCAAGCTTCAAATAATCAAGTTGTTCAAGTTCCAAGTGGTTCGATCACAAGGTCTCGCGCTAGGAAACTTAAAGAGTCACTACAAGCACTTGTTTGTTCAATTCAAGATCGAGTTAGTCATAATAAAAGAACCATTGAAGGGTTGACCTTTAAGGATCCTATGCCATACACTTTACTTCAAGTCATCACAGATGGAGATCTTTCAAACAAGCTAGTTTAGTTAGTTGTTTTGTTAGTAAGTGATGTCCTTTGATAGTAGTGCTAAGTGAAGGGTTTAAGTGTCACTTTACTTGTTGTTTTAAGTAGTTTAATTATTTAGTTAAATTCAGCCAAATTAATTATTCAAGAGAAGCTGAATCTTAGTTGGTTTCTTAGTTATTTAAGTGATTCCAAATCACATTAGGTTTTCGAGTCATTGTAAGGCTATAAATAGCCAACTTATCCAACGTTTAATGATAGTTAGTTAAGAATTTCCAACTTTATTATGAGTTATTCACTTCCTCTTGTCTAAGAGAGCATTGCTTGAATACTTGAGAATTTCTTGAGAGTATTCAATTCAAACTTATCAACCAAGTAACACCCTTAGTTGTGGTGTTCTTCTACAAACAATTTTGGTTCACTAAATTATTAAGTTGTGGGTTAAGAATCTTCTTAGTTCATAGCTTTGTGACTTAGAGGGGTCAAGGTATTCCACACCTTAACTCGATACATTCATCTAGATCCGAGGTTTTGTGGGATACGAGTTCAGGTCATCTTGGTGGGTTTGTATCAGAGTCCCTTTCTTGCAGTTGATGTGGTCGATTTGAAGACAGATCCTTCTCAAGAGGAGGGGACTAATAGAGTGTCACAAGCTGTCCAAGTAGATCAGAGTGCTCAAGTTGATCCTATGATTACTCCGGTGGGTCCAATGACTGGTGCTCAAGTCAGGAGACTTAACGAGTAATTACAAGCTATGGTATGAGTTATTCAAAACTCAATTGAAGTGCCTAGCTATGGTATGATTTATTCCAAAACTCAATTGTCCCAGTTTTGTTAGGGTTTCTTATGTTAGATGTGACGTCCCCACTTCTCCCAAGGGCGAACCCAAGGGTATCGGCGGGACGCCTTCCCAACTCTCGCCGGGACTCACTACAATCCGTAATTCAAATGCTCAAAATACCACAAATATTTTTAATATATAATTAAAGTACTCCAAAATATTTCATACTTACAATTAGTTAACTTTCAAACTTAAATACAATCCAAAAGAATATGTACTACAGCCATCCACTATAATACAACTTAAGGTCTTCAAAAGGAAACAACTTAGTGCTATTCGCAAGCACTCTCGGTCTTGAACCCTATTAAGGAAAACGAAAACGTAGAATGAGCTAAACAGCCCAGTGAGGTTCCAAGACACTCTAACAGTTCTAATAAATCAAGTAATTTGAGCATAGCACATGTATGGTTCATGGTTGCACATTGGCACATTAACATGAAACAGTTATCATTCTACAGAAATAAACACATATTGAAGGATATAGTGTTCCAGTGGAACCATTTCGGTCAACTTCATCTTATAACTTTAGGTCTCCTCGGTCTATCTGGCCATCACCTTATCCCTCCAGTGGTAATACTCGAGTATATACCGAAACGGTGTCCCCGGGTTCCAACCTACCCGACCGAGCCTAGTCTTGGCTCGAGCAAGTTAGTAACCAAGGGCAGGATCCAGTTCAGCTTAGAACTTATAACATGCGCAAGTAATCAAGTAAATCGGTAAACGGTAAGTAATCAAATAGATCGGTAAACTGTAAGTAATCAAATAAATCGGTAAACGGTAAGTAGTTCAAATAAATCGGTAAATGGTAAGTAGTTCACGGTTAACGATAGAAATTTGTCATCTTAGTAGGTCGAGTGAGATAAAGTACATACTCACCTTAAAATGGTGGAAAAGTTCTTAGGAGCAATATCGGTAGCACTTAACAGTTAAACACATAATGACCACGGAGTAAACATGTCGTAAAACTATTCAAGTCACGTACTCCTATATGGAACACTCACCAAATCAAAATAGAGTGTAAGTGCTCAAACAAACTTTTAGGCGTCCGCTTCGAAATCCTCTTGAAGGTCCCCTTGAGCGCCTGAGCAAATAATAATTGGCTATAACACACTATTGTTTATAAACCCCTCGTTAACAAGGAAGTTTGTACATTTGTACAATACTAAGAAAATATCATGAAAGAGAGCCTTAATTACTCGTATATCGAGGCTCAAAAGTGGGGTTTAATAACACAAGGGAAACTGATTTTCTTCATGAAATCAAGTTTAAAACAGTCATTCAATATCATAGGGTAGTGAAGATTTTCTAAAAACTCATTTCCCATCAAATTAGAAAATTTCAGTTTTAAGGAGCAATTTTTGAAAAATCAGATCTTGCACTCGGTAAGTCCAAAATTGAAAAGTTTGGTACCGTTGGAACTAGTTTCAAAGTACTAAAAGTTCCTACAAGACAATTTTTCAAGATTCTAAATGGAAAGCATTCAATTTTCAACTCAATAGCTGATCTAAGTCAGCAAGGCAGATTCAGTCTTATTTTTCGGCAAACTTTGGAAATTCGGTAAAATTCACAAAAAGTGAACTAGCCTTTGAAATTCGTAACACAATATGAATTCCAATCAAGGTTTCAATCACAACAAATGGAATGAAATTCAGACTTTTGAGCATCAGGATATAGTAGCTCAAAATCGGCTGAAAATTACTCACTGACCAAGAGTTTCCAGATTTGAAAAACTATATTTGAAGTATCATTTGGCCATCGAAATGGCATTGAAAATACACCAAATTTGATACACTAAATATTCCATATGTTAACTATATCTCTACCAAAAGTTAGGCAAAAAATCGTACGGGAAGGTGGTTAACGAAATAACCAAAGTTCGTGAAACTCTCAAGCCTAATCTGCCTATTCGAGTTTCTCTTTCCTTTTAAAAGTTTTGTCCCACACAATCAACCTCAATTCACTCAAATGTTGAAACCAATGTTCCATAAACATCCAATGAGAAATTTAGGGGTAATTGACATCAAAGTTTTTGAAACAAAACATTCCAAAACAAGTTTGACCATTCGGCCAAGAGAAAAAGAAAAGTTTTCCAGATTTGAAAAGCAAGCTTTGGGACATCATTTGGGTATCGAAATGGTCTTAGAATAACACCAAATTTGGTACACGTAAACTTCCATATGAGTACTATTCTCATATCGAATTTCATGCAAAAACTAGTATGGAAAGACAGTTAACAAGACCACCAAAGTTTGGAAAATATTTCCTAGTAAACCTGTCTTCTTGCTTTTAGTTCGTTTCCGAACATTTTGCACAATGAAATCAGTCCCATTTCGGTTCATTTGTGAAACCAATGTCCAAGAAACACTTAAAAAGTAATTGGTAGTCAATTGACATCAAAATTTGCAAAGCAAAGCATCCCTAAATTAGCCTAACCATTCAGCCAACACAAGAAAGGGTTTTCTAGCTTTGCTGCAGTTTACAAATTGTACCATATCTCACTCAATACAACTTGGAATTGAGAATGGTCAGTGGCGTTGGAAACTAGATTCAAAAGACTACATTTCATCAGAAGATGTAGTTTTGAAAATCAGTTCATAGTTAGTTTGAATTCAAGCGACAAGACACAGCTTATCACTACTATTCGAACAGAACAGCAGAACAGAATAGGGAACATTGACGACTACTACGGTTCACTCAGTTTGAATTAGGAGATGCATGATACACCGTTAGAAAATTACGGATGTCTAGTTTTTAATGACACTGATGGCACTCAATTCCAATGTCCGGACAGAGAGATATGTTCGTTCAAAGAACACTGCCAGAGGACCACTGATACACGAATTTTTCAGATTTGTTCTTGCCAAAATTCAATTTTTATCGAACCAATTCAAATAATTTTTGGTAGAAACTTTTTACACATCATATACAACATATTTACATCAGTTTCAAAGTCATTTGAGCAACAAAAATTTGAGTTAAAGCCACGGCAAAACAGAACAGATTTTTGGTCTGCTTTCCTAGGAAATTTCCTTCAACCTTTCTTTCATTTTCTATCCATAATCTCTTCAAATAACATGTAAACAACATCAAAAAATCATTATATCATCATATCAGCCCATATATCCAATGTGGAAATTCATAGACCCCACTCCAACCATTTAAATCCAAATAACAACAACCATAATGAGGCTACAAGCCTCATAGCAACAATTAAACCCACTAAAGCCAAGATTAAATGGTTGGATGATTACCTCCTACTCCTTGAGATAAACTAGAAAATTTCGCACCTCTAAAGTCCAGGAAAAATCATGAGTTGATGGTTTTCCCTTAGCTTAAGTTGCTCTCCAAGTGAAGTGGAAGTTGGTTGCAAAGTTGGAGGTGATTTGGAACAAGAATGGAGTAGATGATGAAGAGCTTTCTTTCCTTTCTTTTCTCTAGTTCTAGCCGGCACTAAGGAGAGAGATGAGAGAGGTTTGTGTGCTGAAACTTGGAGTGGAAGAATGAAATAGTAGGTATAGGTGTTGGGTCAAAAAAGTCAACTCTTAATAGTTGTCACGCGCGCGGGTTTCATATCCGATTTTTCTTGGATTTGTTTCACTGGTGCACTTAACCTCAATTGTAATTCTTTTAACACTATAATTATTCACTCTTAGTAGTCTAGTATAAGTTTCTTAAATCTCCCTTTAACCATTCCGGCTCGATATACACGAACTTCCGATTCGCGCGCTATAAGTGCTTAATTAGAACTCATTTACCTCTACTTTCTCAATTAACTTTTCTTAGTCTACTCATTCTTAATTCTCCAAAGTTATTAATACACTCTCGATTCATTTATTGTCTCGAAAAATGTGAACTCGTTATTCCTTACTAAACGAGCCTCCGAAAAATTAAATTTGCTAACGGAACGTTTTAAAAACATAATTGGGACATTATTCCATGAAAATAAGTTTAAAATGGTTGAAATAAATTATTCAGAGAAAACGGGTGAGTAAATAATTAATTAAGCCAGTAAAATAAAATAAAAATAAGAAAAATTGCGGGTCCTCATAACCTTCCCCCCTTAAAAGAATTTCGTCTCCGAAATTCATACCTTCCATAACCTCAGATAACCCTGAACCTTGTTGGGTGATCATTTCATATGTTGTTCCAGACGCCACTGCTCGATTTCCTCCTCCATTGACTTGTCGAGGGACAGTTCTATTTTCTTGTTGAATAGTAGTCTCTCATGGATACCTCTTTGGGCAGTCATGAACTTTATGGTTGGTGCTCCTACATCCCATACACTTTTGCCTCTTCACCCAGCAGTTTTCTTCTGTATGATTCATCCTTCCACAATATCCACAGGTTAGAGGAGGCGTTGTGACTTGACTTACCAGCGAAGTTTTCCTTGATTGTATCTGTCCTACTGGAGCTCCTCTTGACATAGTCCCTTCTGGTTTCTTTATCATGAGTGGTGAAGGAAGTGATAGTTTTACTCCATCCAATCCTTTTCTAACTTTGGGTGGTGGTCCAATTTCTCTTAGTCTGCTATCGGATACATCTCTTTTCCTCGCTTGAAAGGCTCTCAGTTGGGATTTTGTGCTCTCCACCCTTTGTGCTTTCTCAAGAGTGTCACTAAATGTTTCAATCTGTGCTGCAGCAAGGGCATCTTGGATTTCTAAACTTAATCCTTGGATAACCGTCTTATTCTCTTCCATTCTGTAGCCACCAATTCTGGAGCATATGTAGATAATTTCGTGAATTGTGTTTCGTACTCAGCCACACTCAAAGTTTCTTGACGAAACTTTATAAAATCGTCTTCTCTCTTTTCTTGGACTAGTGGAGGAAGAAATTTCTCATTAAATTCTCGTACAAAGTTTATCCAAATCTTTGGAGTTTGATTTCTTTCCCACTTGTTTCTTATAACATTCCACCAACCTCGGGCTGCTCCCTCAAGTTAAAACACAGCAAAAGCGACTTGTCTTTCTTCTGTGTAGTCCAAGACATTGAATATATTCCTTATATTCTTTAACCAATTTTCAGCCACTTCTGGGTCAGGCCCTCCAGAAAATTTGGGTGGGAAGAATTTCTGAAACCGTTCCAAAACTCGATCCTCCCCTATCTCTTGGTTTCCATGTTGGTTTTCTTGTCCAACCCCCTGGCCCTATTGAGCTACTAAGAGTTCTAGTACATTCGTCATATGAGTTAAAACTAATCTCATTTGGTCATCTCCTCTCCCAGCTCTTGGCTCGTCATTTTGATCAGTTGCAGACTCATTATCTATCCTTTGGTTTCGGGGTTGTCTGGGTTGACGTCCCTTTCGTTGTGCTCTAGTTTCCATACTCACAGCTAATCTATACGCACATACATAAACCCCATACTCAACCATAATCGGACTACACACACATACCAGTAATAATTCTAAAGAAATGAAATCACTTGCACAAATAACATTATCACCATACAAGTAAACACAAACTAGAGCTCATTAAATCATAACACAAGTTATAGTCAAGTAAAGTTCATAACAAGTCAAAGTCAGTAAACAAAAGTAAACAGGTGATTATCAAAAGTACATTAATTTTCAAAGCACAAACTCTTAAGTTCTACTCCTATCGTCCCACAACAAAAGATCACAAGTAGTGCTTCACTAAATTCATTGGAACTAGATGGTTCCCATTCCCTAACACGTTCAACTTCATTCCCAACACTAGGATCCTCTGGGCCACGATCCTTTCCACCTCTCTCTCTTAAACTCAACTACATTCCACTTCTCTCTGGCCGATATTGTCCCACACTTGATTACTGAACGAAAGCATTCAATTTCACTACATTCCACTTGAAGTAAGAGACAAGGTCTTAAAGTGGCTTCTTCCAGTTCAGGAGAAGCCCAAAAGAAAATTCACTCCAAATTGGCGGGGGCGGCCATTTGTTGTTAAAAGGATATTACCTGAAGGAGCACTTATTTTTATGGAGACGGATGAACAAGTTTTTTCTCAATCATTCAATTCAGGCGTGTGCAAAAAATTTTCATTTGGTTATGAAGATTTTCTTTCGAAATTACTGCAAAAAATGGGTTTAAGGAGGGTTTCTTTCTTTTCCATTTGGACATTTTACCCCTATTTTTTCCCTTCAAACTTTCAGAATAATCTACTCTTTTTGCTTGGCAGTTTCCTGAAGATCGCAAACCCTACACTAGGGCAAATTTTTTATTTCTTTGTTTCTATTTTTTACAAAACAAAAAAGAAAAGGAAAAAATGAAAAGCAGAAAAAAAGTGAGTGAAAAAGAGAAAAAAAAAAAAAAGAAAAGAAAACCCAGTCAAAAATTAAACTGGAATAAGTTTATTAGTTCTCATCAGCCTTACACTGAGGCAAATTTTGAAAGATTGTGATCTTAGGATTATTTCAAACCTATTTCATAATCTATCTTCAACCCGTATCATTTTTTTCCCACCTTATCAGACCTCATTACAAAAGCCAAAATATTATCGACCTCCCCATTTTGCAGTATTTTTAAGAAAATTTTCTTAATCATTTAGCAAATGAGATAAATACGTTTTTTTAAAAACCTATCAGAATTATCAAAATATGACTGAATTGTTATAATTAAGGTTAAAATTGTCTTGTCTATGTCTTAGGTCTCAAGGTCAAAAACCTGAAAGATCACCTTTTCCTTAAAAAAAAAAAGAAAAAAGAAGAAAGAAAAGGGGTGGGGTAACCTTAGTGAAAACCTGAAAAGGTGCTAAGGAAGAGTTCTGAAACACAAGAGAATCATGAATGGAAAATAGGATGCTGAAACTTGAAAAGCTGGTGACTATATCGATTTGAACTTCTTTTCACAATATTGTTCTTCTACTGGCATTAAGTTTCAGATGGATGACATCAAAAGGGGCCAAATATGACATCTTTCTTTTTCAAGGGCCATTCGTTAAAATTTGATCGTTAGAAACAGATGATTTGTAATACAAAGTAAAGTATGGATAAATGTTGTTCAAAAATTGAGAGGATTCAAGACAGGTTGCCGCACAGTTCTTGGAGGGCAGTTTTTGACATCGAAAACTCTTGATTACATGGTTTTCAAGGCAAAGGGATCACATGGTTCTCAAGTTGTTTCCTCTTTCTTTTGCAAGTGGAATAATGTGATACAGCACTAGTTTAGTTAAGCATGATTTACACTAGGGCAAATTTTAAAAGGAGTGAGTTTCAATTTTGACAATGCATTCCCAATTAGTTTTTTTAATAAAAAATAAAATAAAAATAAATAAAATTTGAAAATCGAGAGGATAGTGACATATGTATGTGGTTCTCAAATCCCTTGAAGGTAGAGTTTTCACTTGTATTTTTAAGTTTCAAAACTTGTCACTTTGACTCTTTCCAAAAAAAATCTCGCCTTTCATTCATCTTCTTCTAAAGTTTGAAAAATAAAAAAGATTGGAAATCCACTGAGTAAGTTTGTCATTGTGTGCATTTTATGTTTATTATATTTGAGCAGCATGCATTTCACTCTTCAAGTCTGGCATTTCATAACTTGCATTTTATTTCTCCCACTAGTGGTCTAGACTCGGATCTAATTCCACCAACTATCTAGGTTTCGGGTACATTTTATTTCTCCCATTAGTTGTCTGGACTCGGGTCTAATCCCATCAGTTATCTAGACTTGGGGTGCATTTTTATTTCTCCCACTAATTATCTAGGCTCGAATCTAATCCCACCAACGGACTAAAATTGGGGTACATTTCATTCTCTTGCTAGGCGTTTGAACTTGGGTTCAATCCCACTGAGCAGTCTAGATTCAAGTCTTAGCGTCTGCCGTGCACTCTTCTATCTCCCTTCTCGACAATCATTTAATTTACTACTAGCGAGTCTCAGCATCCACCGTACACCCTTCTACCTCTCTTTTTGACAATCATTTAATTTACTATTGGCGAGTCTCTGCATCCGCCGCGCACCTTTCTATCTCCCTTCTTGGAGTGTAACCGCGTCCCTCTGCGTATTTTTTCTTATTATGAGAATTTACCTTTCTTGATTGGTTTGTTTAGTAATTGTGTTTTGTCACGCATTTTGTGTTCCATGTCTAGAAGTTTCGAGAGTTCAGAATTCTTTATATCTGAAGAGATCCCAGACGGGACACACATTTGTTTCATCATAGTTCATTCGTATTTGAACTATGTTTGCTCTGATTCCCATGGTGGGATACGTAGACAAGTCTACATGAGTTCGGCCACGTCTTTTGCAATATCATTGCATCATTTTGTTCAATAATTTTTAACAGGGTATTCGTTCATTTATTTTAGCTCAGATGCAGGCAAAAGAAACGAGTAAATAATTTAGTGTCTACGTCTTTATCTTGAATTTCTTCGAAACTCTAGACAAAGAGATGCAAGTTATAGACACCAAAATTTTGTTAATTTTTAATATTTGTCTTGAAATTTTCATCTATTTATGGGTCATTTATTTTCATGTATTTTAATGCATGTTTATTATTTTTGCATGTCTACAAAAAAACAAAGAGAAAAAAAAGGAAAAAAAGGGAAAGAGAAAATGGAAGAAAGAAAAAAAAAGAAAAAAAAAAGAGCAAAAAAGAGGAAAAGAAAATAAAAAATCCCCCTAATCATTTTATTTCACCAAATGTACTATTAAACCCAAATTAACACTCCATATCTTCCATATCTTTTGTTGCTTTATTTTGACAAAAAACAATGATCACTCATAACAAATCACACCCACTCCGCCAAATTTTCCCTCTCTCTTGGCTCTTCTTTTCCTGTTCTTTCAAGACACAAGAAACTACACAACCAGAACAACTCAAACCAACTCTTTTCACTTTCTCATATCACTCTCTTGGACACCCACACACACACTCAACATAACTCTTCTCTCTCGACTCCCCTCTCTCCCTCCCCCTCTCAAATTCTTATACACACACTTCACTCTTATCCTTGGCTCTCACCCACATTTCACATATATAAAAGAAAAAAGGAAGAAAAAGGGAGGACAAAGCATTGCTTGAGTTTACCGATTCCTTCACCAAATTTTTTCACAGGAGATTGAGAGACCACTGATTTGGCTAAGGTCTTATTTATTACTCCCTTTCATTTAAATGTTGTTTTATCTTCCTTGTGGCAACTTAAGTGATAATGCTTTTCCTTTTGTGACTATGGCTTAAGTTTTCCATTTATGAGCAAACAATTGATAGTATAACTTTCGCTAGAAAATGAGATTGAATATTGGAAGAGCTGTAGTAAACCGGTTGTTGTTGGGTTGCCAAGATTTTGGGAGAGGTCATAAACAAGATTAAGGAAAAGGAAATGGTTCTTATGTATGCATGTTAAGTGTTTGAAAAAAAAATGTTCAAGTGATAACTGAATTAAAAGTGTAAATTTGGTGTATATTTTTTTGCTAAAATAGATGGTTATAGCTAGTCCTAGGCCTGAAAAATGTTTGGTTACTCAAATTTTTGAAGTTTTTGAGCCTTAAAAGCAATGAAATATTTTTCTTCATTTGGGACTATTTTGCTTTAATTTATCATGTTGTTGTTGCTTTTTTTTTTTTTGTTGATCTAAGGTTATAGTTGTATTGTAGAAATCACAAGGAGTGTTTTAGAATAAATTTTATGAATTTTGGTGAAATTTTGAGTGATTTTTTAAAAAATAAAACTCGACTGTAAATTCACAATTTGACCCACTTTCATGTGTTTTTGTAAAAAACCAAGGTCGGAAATAGACTATGCAAAAAATCGAGTGGAGAAATGTATTTTGGTGAAATTTTATGACTGAAGAGGTCGCCGACGGTGGTGAGAAAGAAGAAGAGGGAGGAAGAAGATTAAAAAACAAGAGAAAGAAAAGAAGATGAGCTTTTTATTTTGGACTTGCATTTTATTATTTGTTGGGCTTGTGACTGGGTTTTGGAGTTAACTCCAATGTTTCCATTATATTTAAGTTTTGTGTAAATCTCAATTGGGTTTGTTATTTTTTATGGAATAGCCTACATTTTTCTTTTGAGTTGGAATAACCCAGCCCAAATACTAAAAAAACTGGTGCTCCAGTTTTGTTTCTTCATATTTTGCCCAAATCAGAAATGAGTTTTTTGCAATTTGGTCCCTGATCTTTTAAGTAATTTTATTGTATCCCAAAAATTTTAGTTTTCTTTCATTTAGGTCCTCAATTTCATTATACTTGGCCCCTAAACTTTATTTTGATTTAATTTGGACCCCTAATCTTTTGAAAATTTTATTTTAACCCCAAAAACTTTCTAATTTTTGCAATTTAGTCCCTATATTTTTTTTTCCTCAATTATAATTGTTCGCTCCTTTTGATTGTTAATTGTGCTTCTATTGCAAGTATTTAAATTGTAAATTTTGAGTATTTTGAGTTTGTTTACATTTTTTAATATAATAATGTGAATCTAGTTTTTTTTTATATTTTCAATAAAATTGGTGTTGTTATCCTTTTGTCGATTTTGATCGTACATAGGGCAATCTTACCTCATTTAGTCATTACTTCGAAAGGGAGGTGCCCCTACTATCCTTTAACTTCTAATTACGTGATCTTATGTATGCCTATGTGATTACATGCATTTATATGTTTGGGAAATTTGTCAAATTGGTCCCTAACATTTTAAAAAAAAAACTTTTTTAGTCCCTAACATTTAAAATCATCTAGAATAGTCCCTAACATATAAATTATGAGCCAGTTTGGTCCTAATGCTCATATTTGCTCATTTCTCCGGCTAAAAGTAGCACGCCTCTCTCATGTGGGCATAATTTTAATGGCAAAACTGGAAAGTACACTTCATTTCCCTGTAAAAGCAAAAGTGCACGAGACCACCACCCCTTTTCACCTTTCCCCCTCAATTACAGCAACAATTCTGACACTTAACATTAAATTTGTTTTGGAGAGGTCAGATGCATAAGTGCAACGCTATTCTCTGGAAAGTCCATTGGCTCAATCATTCCTTCGACCTTCTCGGCCGCAACCACTGCAGAATCGAAAAGCATATGATTAATGATAGCAGAAACATTTTCCCCTCCGCCCGCCACCTTCTCCAATTCAATGCAGTGTCCCGGACAAGAGTTTTCTCCATCAGCACCTGCAAGTGGGCTTCCGTATCCATCACCGATTTCTCGCCGCTATGAATATTAGAGTTCTCTCCACCAATCTTTTCCTCCAAAACCTCCACGTTTAGCCCCGCCACTAGAACTTCCTCTGCTACCAATCTCTCTCCACCACCAACCACCTCGGCCTCCACTTTGGCTTCCGCATCAACATCCACCGCCACCACTCTATGCATGGCCTCCGCCCCTTCGAGTCTACCTTCTAAGGAGGCCTCCACGTCTTATTCCACCACCTGGCTCTCCAATTCGACAGCTAGCGCCAACACTTTGCTCTCTTTAAATGGCACATTTGAGCTATCTGAATTAGGAACAAATTCACATTGTTCGGCGTCATTAATTTCTTCTTCACAAATCAATTATTTCTCTTCGATTATCTGATTTTCACTAGCTTGTTCAGGCGAGGGTTTATTTATATTGGACGAAAATGTTTCTCCATCGTCTTCCATAGGAAACGATTTTAGAACCCTAACCCTAGATTTTAGTATATACAGGTCTATTTTCTTTTTTATCCATGTACATACGCTTTCCAGTTTTGCCCTTAAAATTATGCCCACATGAGAGAGACGTGCTACTTTTAGTCGGAGAAATGAGCATATACGAGCATTAGCACCAAACTGGCTCATAATTTATATGTTAGGGACGATTCTGGATGATTTTAAATGTTAGGAACTAAAAAAAAAAAATTTTAAAAATGTTAGGGACCAATTTGGCAAATTTTCCTATATGTTTTCTTTTATTTATTTATTTAAATTTCTATTCAACTTTTATGGGTGTTAGTTTAAATTTTGTAATTATTTGGAGGGTATTTAAATATCTCAAGATGTAATAGATAGGTAATATTTTTTTTCTTTATTTTTACAAAAATTGTAATTAGATAGACCAATGTAATAGATAAGATAGATAGATTTATTCTATTACATTTCCCCATTTTATATTGTAGTTAGGATAGATAGATTTATTTTATTATATTTTTCCATTTTAGATTGTAGTTAGATTCTCCATTGTAATATATAGGTTTTGTGTGCTTATGTGTGTGACGACCCCACTTCCCTCTAGGGCGTACTCAAGGATTTGGCGGACCGTTTGCCCAACTCTCGCCAGGACTCACTATATTGACTACAATAAAATTCTCAAAATAACCGTTCAAGCCTCCAAAATAACATTTGACTTCTACAATACAATCAAAATTCAATCTTAATTACAAACTAAAAGTACATGTGCAAGAGGATTAGTACATACTAGTTCAAATTTATCCGCTTCGAACCTCCACTCCTGCAAGGAAAACAAATCTAAGGGGGTGAGCTATTGCCCAGTGAGGTTCCTCAAACAAACATCCAAGCAAAACACTGTAGACACCAAAATTTCAATTCTATTTAATTCCATTTGTATTTTATTTTATTTTATTTTATTTTTAGTTCACAAAATGATAGTTAGTTATTTTTATTGAATTAGGTTCATCTTCTTTTAAAAAATAATCAACAAAACAAACGTTTTTTGCATTAAATTTCTAAAAAAAAAGGAAAATTCTCACAAAAATTTATTTTTAATCTTTTTCAAATTCAATTGTTTCCAAATAAAATGAAATTTTTGCAAGGCAATCTCTATTAGGAATTCACATTTTGTTTACCCTAAATATGTTTTAAAAAACAAAAAAAATTAAAAAAAGGAAAAACAAGATAGGTGAAAGACATGCATAGTAGCTAAGTGGGATAGGTGAACATTAGCCATGTGGTTTTGGCATTTTGCACAACATATGCAAGAGGCTAGGTGGCAAGACAGGTGTAGGAAGATGAGGAAAAATCTGGAACAAGAAAGGAAAAAAGAAAGCTGCGGGCAAGAAACCAAAGGCAAAAAAGAAGGGAAGGAAAAAGGGTTTCGGGGGAGGAAAAAAAAGAGAAAAAAAAAAAGAACCAAGAGAAGGAGAGATTGAGGGAGGGTAGCGGCTGAAGGAAACAAAGGAGGAAACAAGGGAGGAGGAGAGAATCTGGGGAAGCAAGAGAGGTAGAAAGAAA
Organism: Coffea arabica; assembly: GCF_036785885.1. Classification (NCBI taxonomy): domain Eukaryota; kingdom Viridiplantae; phylum Streptophyta; class Magnoliopsida; order Gentianales; family Rubiaceae; genus Coffea; species Coffea arabica. The sequence goes on from NC_092313.1 coordinate 51,385,437, forward strand.
CTACAGAGAGATAGAGGGAAACGAGAGGAAAACTGGAAAGAAAAGGAAGAGAGAAAGAGAGAGAAAGGAAGGGAGAAAGGGGAAGAAAGAAAAGGAAAAATTGAGAGGAACAAGGAGGGAACAGGAGGAAAGGCAGCGGTGAACAAGAAACACAGAGGAAAGAGGGAGAAAATTGAGAGAGAGAAGGAAGAAAAAATTGCAGAAAATCTGATCACCAGGCTGACGAATCAGCCCTCTTTCTTGCTCATTTCTGGTCTCGATAGTACTTATTTTGAGGAGATTTTTCTTTCTCCACCTTCTTTGGATATCTAGCAACAACTTTCGTTCAGTAATCATCGAGTGAAAACACCTCTAAAGGAACTAAATTGGGGCTCAAATTCTCAGGTTCGTCATCACTGCAATTTCTGCGACAAAGTTTCCTTGGCTTCGTTCTAGGAGTCGGTACGCAGTTTCTTGGGAGATTTCATGTTCGTTTGATTTCACTAACATTTGCAAGTAACTCTAGCTTTTCTTCCTGTCATTTTAACATAATTTTGTGAAGATGAGTTCATCGCATGGGTTTCTTCCTTATGCTCGCGCATGTTATTTCTTCTCTTTGTGGTTTCATCTCTGATGCTTTAGAGACTCTCGTTTGGCTGATTCAGATACGTTCAAAAGGCTTCAGAGTAATTTGATATTTAATGATTCAATGAGTTGGCTAGAAAAACATTGACTTTAGGTGGAGCCAATTTCAATTACCGCAAGTTTCATTTTTTCTTTCTTTGCTGCGTTTTCATGTACAGATGCATTGTTAGGTCTTCTTGAAATGGTCAATCGTGTTTGGATGATGTTAATTAAATGGGTTGAAGTTTTGTTGGTTTTAGATTGATAAACTAGTGGGTTTTGCTTGAGTTTTGCATTTAATCTACCTGGTAGAATAAGGAAGAAGGTCGCAGAAGGAAAAATTGCAGAAGAAAGAAACCAGCGATGAAGAAGAAAGCTTCTTCGTACCAGGCTGCATGATTTTTTTTAAATTACACTTTAACCCCTAGTTTTCTAAGTAATTCTGCTATGGCTCAGAAAATTGAAAAATCAATCAATCTTGTCCCTTTAAAATGTTAATTTTCTTTGGCATGCTTTAATATGATTTTTGGACAGATTATGTGTGAGTTTAAGGATGAAATTTAAGGTTTAATAATTTTGATAAATTTATAGTTTTGATTTGGGTTTTAACAAAAGAATTAAAGAGTTTGGTGATTCTTTTTGTTGTTTAATTTTAGCAAGTGGAGCAAGTGGGTTTTGATTTATTTTTGTGAATTTTAGCATTGGGTTTGGTAGGCTTTATCTTTGAGCCCTTAATTTTATTTCTCTTTAATTTTTGACTCCCAAGTTTTATAATAATAATAATTTAGCCCCTAAAATTTTTTCAATGTTTACAATTAAGTCCTTGTTTGTTTGATTTCTTAGATAGAAGTTACTTTTATTTTTTAATTATTAATTATATTCCATTTGAATGCCTAAATTGATAGATTTCATATTTATTTCCATTTCCTTATGATTTATTTGTCAAATAAATTGATGCCTTGACCATTTTCTTTGTTTTGGAGAGTAAATAAGAGAAATTTCGTTTCATTAGGTCACCAATTCAAGGGAGGTACACCCTACTCCTTTATTTTGATTTTACTTGATCCTATGTGAATTTATGTGTGTAATTGCATGTTTTTTGAATGTTTTTTTATTTTATTTTATTTTATTTTATTTATTCACTTTATTTTTTTAATATTTAATTTAATTTAATATTTTATTATTTGAGAGGCATTTAAATGCCAAATTGTAATAGTTAGGGGGTTTAAAACATGTATTTAGATAGAATATGTAATAGTTAGGTAGTTATTTAAACGCCAAATTACTCTACTCCTTTTATTCTTTTTCCCCTTAGATTGTAGTTAGGACTCCCAAATGTAATAGTTAGGTCTCTATTTGCTCTTATTTACTTTGTGTGCTTGCATGCTTGTGTGTTTACGTGTTTACTCGCTTTCTTAGGATCTTGCATCTAGATATCATGCTTACGTGCTACGTGATTTATATGTTTTCTTGCTTTTACTATGTTTTATATGATTTATTTGATTATAATAAATGCATGACGTCACCACACTAGTCCAACGCTAGTTGTGGCCTTTTTTTCTGATTTCTCACTAGTCCAACGCTAGTGAGAACTTATAGACATGGGTTGGTCCAACGCTAGACCCTTAGGCCGTTCCTACGCACTAGATCATGTTTGTGTGACAAATCACTATATTTCATGCATATTTCTCTAATTTTTAGGATCCTTATCATTTTGCATGATATTTCCCCTATATATATCCCCTATCCCTATGTGTGACATATAACATTTAGACTTTTATTCCATTTAAGGAAATTAGGAGTAGATTAGTGCATTTTCTTGATTAAATTAGGAAAATTAACCCTCGAATATGGGAGATGGACGAGTATGGCTTTCTAACCTTAGCACGCTCGTATTCCCTCTATAAAAGGAAAAATTGAGTCACGAATCTTAGCCCCCATACCCGTTATGTTGCATCCCTCTCTTTTAGGTCACGTATATTTGTATATTATAATTTTTATATTTTTTTAAGTTTTATTGTTGCATATTCGTGACCTCTTCAAAGAATAACTTTTGGGCATCGCAATTAATGCGATTTGCACCAATTAAAATTCGAAAAGACATTTGACCCTTCCGATAGCCATTAGGTCTAGGTTTGCATTCATATAATAACATCCAAATGTGATAAGTTTTATAGGTTAAACTAAGAAAATTTTTCGACTAAATCACGCAATGCGATTTGCACCAATTAAAATTTGAAAAGACATTTGACCCTTCCGATAGCCATTAGGTCTAGGTTTGTATTCATATAGTAACATCCAAATGTGATAAGTTTTATAGGTTAAACTAAGAAAATTTTCTAACTAAATCACGCAACTAACTCTGGTTAGGTTGAAAGTGTATATTGGATTTTATTCTTGCCTTCCCTTTCTTCAAACGTGACTCCTATACACTTTTCTCTGATTTTCGAAGATTTGGAGTCATTTAAAAAGGGTTTTCTCTACTTTTTATTTAAAATTCATTTTAGGTAACTTGGTACACCATAATTCAATACCAAGTGGCGACTCCTATTTTTTTTATTAAAAATCCTTTTTAAACTATTATTTTGGACCAAAATCGTCGCACTTTTTGAATCCCATTATAGGCCCTTATTCGCTAACAAATCAAAAACTCATTTTTCAATCAAAATTAATCAAAATTCATTTTATAAACCGGTAAATTTTATTTTTTCAAAAATGGGACGCGATAGCTTGGCAACTCCACTGGGGACTTTAGAGAGTTCGAACATTTGATTTAGTCAATCCTTTTTTTTTCTAATCTTTTTATATATCACATTTGGAGGTTTTAGGTTGCATTTTTTCCTTTTTAGGGTTTCTTGCATTTAACTCGCACAATCGTCTCGATATCCATGTATGTGATGAATAATGTGTTTATTTTCTTTCATTCACTTATGTTTATCGCGCCAGCATTTTGGGGGGGGGCTATAGCTTGTGACGACCCCACCTCCCCCTAAGGCTTACCCCAAGATTTAGCGGACCGCCTGCCCAACTCTCGCTAGGACTCACTCACTCACTTCAAGAAAATAGGTTGCAACCTCAAGAGTAAAAGAAATAACAGTTCCCAAGTTTGGAACGTATAAATACATTCATTTCTATTTCAATCATCCATACAATCCCAAATATATCAAAAGATATGAGTTCCAGATACATTCAACCCTAATCGAGCACTAGCGCGAGTACAATTGCAAAAATTTTAAAAACTGGACTATGCTAGCCTGTACTAGTCTCACACCTCGCTCGTACCCCCTGTAAGGAAAACAAATCTAATAGAGCGAGTTAAAGCTCAGTGAGGTTCCAAATAGCAAGTTGACCATTAATTAAAAGTGAAAGTATCAAAGTAGCAAAGTAGCGAGCATAACAAGTCAAGAAAATGAGTAATAACACTTCAAATAGCAATTATCAAATGAGCGAGTGTAAAGTATTTAAAAAGAAACAATAACACGACAAGTAATAATCATTTCAAAGTATAAGGATACGGATGACTCTCAGGAGCCAAATTCCCGTTGGTTCACCAGAGTTTGATCAAGTAGTAGTTGACACTCCGTCAACTTTCGAGTAAAGTAACCAATCCAGTAGTACATCACTTAACGCCAATTTCCGTCCACCATTCAACTCCCTTACCGGGCCCAAACGCCAAGATAAACACGTGTGGTAATACTCGAGCATATCGATTAGTCGAGGAGGTATCACTCCACTCGACAAAACAAGATACCCATTGTCGCGCCCCATTTTTTAATAAAAATAAATGGTTTAAAAGGTGAATTTTGATTAAATTTTTGGTTGGAAAATGAATTTTTGATTTAAAAAGAAAATAAAAAATATGAGTCTAAATGGAACTTGAAAATGCGACGATTTGACCCAAAATGTAGTTTAAAAAGGGTTTTTGAAATAAAAATCGGAGTCGCCACTTGGTATTGAGTTGAGGTGTACCAAATCACCTAAAAATGAATTTTTAAAGAAAAAATAGAAAAACCCTTTTTAAACGACTTCAAGTCCACGAAAATCAGAGAAAAAGATTCGGGAGTCACATTTGAAGAAAGGGAAGGCAAGGATAAAAATCCAAGGCACCCTTTCAACCTAGCCAAGGCTAGTTGCGCGATTGAGTCAAAGATTTTCTTATTTTTAATCTAAAGATTTATCACATTTGGATGTATTATATGAATGCAAATCCTAGACCTAAGAGGGTATCGGGGAGTCGAAATTTCTCTTCAAAGCTCAATTGATGCCAATCACATTAATTGTGATGCCCCAATAAAGACTCTTCGAAGAAGTCACAAATAATGCAAGTCATGAGACTAGAAAGAAAAAGTAAAGAAAATAATAATTTACAGATGTGTATGACCTAAAGGAATGCATCATAATGGGTGCGGGGGACTTATACTCGTGACTTTCAATGTTCCCTTTAATAGAGGGAATACGAGCGTGCTAAGGTTAGAAAGCCAAACTCGTCCATATCCCATACGCAAGGGGTTCTCCCTAATCTAAACAAGCAAAATGTACTAATCTACCCCTGATTTCCTAAATGAGATGTAAATCTAAATGTTACATATACATAGGGGTAAGGGATATTTTATTAGGGGAAGTATTACGTGAAAATGATAAAAATCCTAAAAGTAGAAAAATATGCATGACATGTAATGTAACTATATGATCTAGCGAAGGAGGTCCCTAAAGGGTCTAGCGTTGGACTAGCCCATGTTTCTACTTCTTTACTAGCATTGGACTAGTGAGAAATCGGATAAGGGAACCACAACTAGCGTTGGACTAGTGTGGTATCGAGAAATGGATCACAACTAGCGTTGGACTAGTGTGATAACATGTCACATATTAATTATAAATAAATTAATCCTATAAAGCTTTAATTAAAAGCATGTAAACACATATATCACATAAACACATAACACATAATCATGATATCTAGATGCAAAACCCTAAGAAAGCGGTAACACATAGCACATAGCATGCGAATCACACAACACTCAATAAAGCAAATAAAGTCCTAACTATTACACTTGGGGAGGTCCTACTACAATCTAAGGGGGAAAAGGAAAAATAAATAAAATAATAACCTAACTATTACAACCTTGGCATTAAATTGCCTTTCAAATAATCAAATTGAACTAAAATAAATATGCAAAGCCAATAAATAAATAAATGAAATGAATAAAAAAAAACATTCAAGAGGCATACAATCAAACATGTAAAGTCACATAGGGCACGTAGAGTCAAATAAAGAAAGAATAAGGGATAGAGTGTACCTCCCTTGAGTTGATGCCCTAATGGGGTGAGATTACTTATTTACCCTCCAAAATAAAAGAAAAAGATCAAGGCATCACTTTAATTAACAAATAACCACAAAAGATAAAAATGAACATGAAATTGAATCAATTAAATCATGTAAACAACCCACATTTAGAAAGTCAAAAGAAGAAAGGACTTGGTTGCAAACATTAACAAAGTTTTGGGGTCAAAATTAAAGAAAAATAAAGTTTAAGGACCTACTTGCAATTATATTAAGGACCTAATTGAAAGAAACTTAAAGTGTTTAGGACCATAGTATAATTATTTAGAAGTACAGGGACCGATTTATGAATTCGTTTGCTGGTTTCTTAATGGGTCAGGCCATTGGGCCATGGTATTTATTTTCGTGGGCCAAGACTTCCCAAACCCAACCGAAAACCCAAGGTAAAAGAAGTAGGCCAGTCTACTATTTTGGCCCCAAAGATTAACCAACAAAACCGGTGGGCTTCTACCCCTTGGCCCAAACCAAAACCCCAAAATAATAAACCAACAACAAAACTTAATCTAATCCTCCAACTATTCTTACTAAACCCAACAATATAAAAATCTACTAGAATTTATTAAAAACTGATTATACTCTAAATTCTAGAAATTATTTGCTCAAAAATGGCTTTGAAATATGAAAAAGAAAATTAGATCTCAATAGGGGCAAAAATGGTTGGATTGCAGAAGTATTCGGGCCATAGTGAAATTGTGCAAAAGTTGAAGGACCAAAACGAAATTTAAAAAGATCATGCAAATCAGAATCGAAGCCCTCTTCTTCATTTTACTTTCTGCAACTTCCGAAACTCCAAGCTTTAGCAGGTTTACGCGGCAAAAACGCACTAAATCATCGCAAGATACAACAATAAAAATGGAAGAAATCAACTTCGGAAATCATGATTTTCTTTCCCTCTGCTCCACTAGCGAATGCTCAGGTTCTGGCCAGCTTTGCACTGGCCAGAACTCCTCTCGATTGCGTACAGAAATTACATACAAATCTCTTTTTTTGGTTCAAATTTCTGGTTCAGGCATTTCATCAAACAGGTAAGGGGCGTTAATGACTTCGTCAAATTTTGGCTCAACTGAAACTATAATCAGCCCCAAATTTTTATCAGAAACAAGAAATCAATCCAATCAACCCATAACCATCGTGAACAACCACCGAAAAATTGCAAGAGACAGATTCACCATAGGCAAATTTTGGGGTTGGGATTTCCAGCATTTCCGCTTGAAGAAGAGGAGAAAAAACAAAGAATTGATATTTAAAGGAAAAAAGAAAATAGCTTACCGCGCTTTTGTTTCAGTGAAAATCCGCAGGCTGCGACGGTGGAATCGGTGAAGTGGTAACGGCTATGAGCGGCGGCGGCTCTGTGTTTTCCCCGTCGTCCGCCATTCTTTCTTATCTCTGTTTTCTTTTCCTCCGCCGACCTTCCCCCAATTTTCTTTGCTCTGTTCTTTTCCAGCTCCCAAACGCAGCCCCGTGTTTTTCTTTCCCTCAGCTGAAGACCTTTTCTTCGTTTTCTTTCTTTAGCCGGAGCTTCCTCCTGTTTTTCTCCAAAGCTCTCCCTCAGTCTCTGTTCTTTTCTCACGGCTATTTTTCCTCTGTCTTCCCAGTCCTCTTTTCCAATTTTTCCGTCCACCCTCTAGCTCTCTCTCGGTGAAGCTCCGAAGCCGACAGCAACCTGCAATTCCTCCGCCCAGCTTTCCTCTGTTTTCTTATTCTCTGTTTCTTTTTTTTTCTTGCAATTCCCGGCCTTCCTGGCCTTTTCCTCGTTTTCGTTGCTTCTTGTTCCACCGCCAACTCCTTGTTCTCCTTTCCTTTTTTCTATCTTTCGCCGCCACCTTGCCTCTCTCTTTCCTCTCGGCCCTTTCTACCCTAAAAACCCCCCATGTTTTCTTTTTCCTTTTCTTTTTTTCTTTTCTTTCCTCCCCAAAAATTCCTTAAACTTATCAAGTGTCCCTAACACCTCACCCCTTAGGTGCTTAGTTGTCTAAAACATAAAAGGGACACTTGTCCAAATGCATGCCTCCCCACTTGTCATTTTCACTCTTTTTCCCTTTTCCTCTTTTTTTCCTTTTTCTTTTGTTTTTCTGAAATTTAGTATGAAGACAAAAATAAATAAAGAATAAAAAATAAAATAATCCAGAACAAAAAAAAATAAAAATAAAATAAAACCCTAGAATTGAAGCAAGTAAACCAAATAAAGTTAAAAAATCAAAAATTTGGTGTCTACAGTTTGCCTCTCTTTGTCTGAGTTTTGAAAAAACTTGAGACAAAGAAGTAGACACCAAATACTCACCTGTGATTATTCAACTGCAAACCATTTGAATGACTTGACCCTTTTGAAAATGAGGACTGATCTCTTTAACAAAACTTTTTAAAATGGGAATGACCCAGATGAGAAATTTAAAACGGGACTGATCCGAACAAGAAATTTTAAAATGGGACTCACTCATGTTTAGTGTCGATGTAAATGAAATGCTCGTTAGTGGGACTGACCCATGTTTAGCGGCAATGAAAATGAAATGCGCACTGGTGGGACTAACCCATGTTCAGTGGCGGTGAAAAATAAAATGCGCTAGTGGGACTGACCCATGTTTAACGGCAATAAAAATGAAATGCGCACTGGTGGGACTAACCCATGTTCAGTGGCGGTGAAAAATAAAATGCGCTAGTGGGACTGACCCATGTTTAGCGGCAATGAAAATGAAATGCGCACTGGTGGGACTAACCCATGTTTAGTGGCGGTGTAAAATAAAATGCTGGGCTGGTATGTATGAAAAAATGTATAAGACTTGCTCGAAAAATTATCCAAAGATTTGCCCCAATGTGATGAATTGGTCAGTGGGATTAAACCCGAGCCTGCCTTAATAACGGGTCAGTGGGATTAAACCCGAGCCTGCCTTCAATTGGTCGGTCAGTGGGATAACACCCGAGCCTGCCACTCACTTGATCATTTTCTTGGTCAGTGCGATCAACACCCGAGCCTGCCATTCGCTTGGTCGGTCAGTGGGATAGCACCCGAGCCTGCCACTCACTTGATCATTTTCTTGATCAGTGGGATCAACACCCAAGCTTGCCTTCAATTGGTCAGTCAGTGGGATAACACCCGAGTCTGAATTGGTCGGTTGGTCAGTCGGATCAACACCCGAGCCTGCCATTCGCTTGGTCGGTCAGTGGGATAGCACCCGAGCCTACCTGATAAGGATACGGGCGCACAACAACTCCAACCTTGGGTCAAGGACCCTTTGATCAACATTGGTGGTCCGATGACAAGATCAAGAACCAAGAAAGTGAAGGAAGCTTTACGAGCCTTGATCATTCACCATACAAGCAAGGAACAAGCTAGGTTTGAAGATTCGATGGACCATGAAGTTACTTTGTTCACTTGTACGTTTGAAGCGAAGGAATGATCTCATTCTTGTTAGCTTAGTTGGTAGTTGTTTTAAGACTGTCTCGTTTAGTAGTTGTTAGGCGTTTAGTATTTTATTACTTATTGGGCCTTATAGGAAAGCCTTAAAGAGCTGGCTCTTTAAGCTCTTTGTGCGGACCGAATTTCTTCCAGGTTTATGTGGGCCGGATTTTTGCCCTAGTTATTAGCCTATAAAAGGCACCTCTTGTAAGAGTAAAAGGGACAGAATATTACAACCAGAAATCGTGAGGAATTTTCCTTCAAGTTCTTAATCGAACTTACTCTTGAATTCTTGAGTTCATTGCTTAGGATTCAAACCTGACTTTATCGATTAGTTTGTTCCCTAATCGTGGTGTCTCTTCATCCATCTTTATTTGCTTAAGGTTGCTGATTACCTTTGTGTGTCAGAGGTCTTGAGTTCATGAGAACAATCGAGTTCAATTTCTGTTGGGAGAAAAGATCCAACTCTGATAATTACAAGGTTGGGAGGTTCTAGGAGGGTCTTCCCCTAGGGTTGCCTATATCAGTTGGTAATCAGAGCATCAGGTTAATTCTCTTTTAATTGAAGTTGTTCATATCTTGTTAGTTGTGTCTTTTGTCAAAAAAAAAAACTGTAGCGATTACTGTTCATCGTACTGTAGCGTACTGTTCACGTTACTGTTCATCCGAGTAAAAAAAAAAAACTATTTGGGTGTTGTCTTTTTGTGTTTTCTGTCCAAGTTCTTGGGTTTGTTATATTTGTGTTTGGGTTGTTAGGGTTTAAAGAGAAAAAAAAAAAAGAGTCACGTACCTTATATTGTTTAGTGATCAAGTTGCTAGAGTATTGCTGGAATTTTCTTTTGAATATTGCTGAAATTCTGTTTTGACTATTTCTTGAGAATTGGTTGTTGTTTCTGCAAACCCTAGACACCGCAACATAATTTGGGAAAATTCTTATGTTTCTTGAACAAATTCTTGAAGTTCTTGGACCACCAAGTCTTGTTTTGAAAATTCTTGAACAATAAACCAAGAACTAGGGTTTTCTTGGAATTGGCATAACCTTTCATCCATTTTCTTGAACTTGTTGGTGTGATCTGAATTTGTGTTCCTTGAAGAGCCGAAAAAAAAAGAAAAAAAAGAAAAAAAAAACGAAAGAGAAAAAAAAAAGGAAGAAGAGAAGGAATTGGCTCTCATACAAAGGAAATCAAGTTTCCAAAAAAATCGTGAGTCTCCAATTCTTGGTGGGTTTCCAAATCTTGGTTAATCTCCAAATCTTGGTTGATTTCCCAAAACTTGAGTTTCCTAATCTTGATTGGTTTCCAACTCTTGAGTTCCAATCTTGATTGAATTCCAAAGACCCCAAACGACCTAACCAGCCCCAAACACACCCAATTCCGTTTTCAAAACCAAACCAAACACCTTAGCCCAAATCGCCTTGGGAGTTCTTGAGTTTCTAAAATCGGTTGAGCTAGTTTTGCGATCCGATTTGACTGAAATTTGAGGACTGGTTCGTACATTATTTGAGCACCCCAAAAGCACCATTTATACTCCAAAATACTGACCAGAAATTCAGCAAAGCAACAGCTCAAAAAAAAAAAAAAGAGTTTCAGCTTCGGGTAGAGTTTTTCTAAGATTTGCAAAATTCTGCTTGATGTCTTGTTACTTGCTTATAGAGTCATTAATTCTGGAATTTTTGAGAGTTTGAGTTGTTTTAAGAACTTCGAGAAGGAAAATTGAGAGTGAGTGTGTTTCCTTGAGTGATACACGAGTGCTTGCAAGGTAGACTAGGATACATTTGTTTTGCAGGTTTGACAATATGTCTCAAGAGGGGAACATGGCCGAGCCGTCTGAGACCGACGTGTCACTCAAATTGGTGCTCCAAACCCTCCAACAACTATCCGACAGGGTGGCTGCCATTGAGATGCGAGGTACTGGAGATATTCCCCATAGGGCTTCAAGTGCTCAGAGTGTTGCGCATGATGCGGATGATGAGGGGTATCATTCTAACACCTCATTCCGATCAAAGAAAAGCCACAGGGAAGTGAGGGAAGGTCGAGACCGACCTAGGAGAACCGATGACAATCTTGGTTCCATCAAGACTAAGATGCCTACCTTTCATGGGAAAAATGATCCTGAAGCTTATTTAGATTGGGTTAGGAGAGTTGAGCAAGTGTTTGAAGTCCACAATTACTCTGAAGAGAAAAAGGTGAAACTTGCAGCTATTGAATTTGAAGATTATGCATCCATTTGGTGGGAGCAAGTATGTGCCACAAGGATGAGAAATAGGGAACAACCAATTGACACTTGGGCTGAAATGAAGCAAGTGATGAGGAAATGATTTGTACCCTTCCATTACACCACGGACTTGTACAATCGGCTCCAACGACTCACCCAAGGGTCCAGTTCGGTTGATGAGTACCACAAACAAATGGAGGTAGCAATGATAAGGGCCAATATACAAGAGGATTCAGAAGCAACCATGGCAAGATTTCTTAATGGATTAAATCCTGAAATTCGGAAGAAGGTTGAGTTTCAAGACCACTTTGAGCTACAACAAATGGTGTCTTATGCAGAGAAGGTGGAAAGGCAAGCCTTACCTATAAAGACACCTAGTGGCCGAACCACTACATCCTCTTCCACACCTTGGAGAAGTGATCAATTGCCAACATCCAATGCTTGGCCAAGGCAAGGCAATAAAGAAAGGGAAAACAGGCGAATGGAGCAACCGTTCCATCCTAGTGCAACTCCCTCTAAACCAACCCCGCGACCAACTCTTCCAAGGCCAAATACGTCTACCAACCAGCCAAAGGCATGCTTCAAATGCAAGGGAATTGGCCACCTCATGGCTCAATGCCCTAACCGAAGCATCATGTACATGAATGAAGAGGGAATGTGGCAAAGCGAAGGAGAGGAGGAATATGCGGACATGCCACCACTTGAAGAAGAGGGGAAGGATGCTGACCTGGTTGAAATAGAAGAGGACCCCGTGGCTCGAACTATGGTGACTATGAGAGTGCTAAATGCACAAGCTCAAGAAGATGATCTCCAACGGACCAACATTTTTCATACGAGATGCAAAATTGGAGATGAGGTATGTCTCATGATCATTGATAGTGGCTCTTGTACTAATTGCGTAGCTGCTGACTTTGTCGAGCAAAAGCACCTTTCATGGACTTACCACCCTAAACCCTATCGACTATCTTAGTTAAATGATGGGGGGGGAAGTCAAGGTGACCAAACAAGCTTTAATCGCTTTTTCTATTGGTCGATACAAGGACCAAGTTTTATGTGATGTAATTCCTATGCAAGCTAGTCATGTCTTGTTAGGGCGTCCGTGGGAGTATGATCGGCAGGCTGATCATATTGGACTCACTAATAAGTATAAGTTCATTATGGACAACCTCAAGATCACTCTTTCACCCTTGACACCTACACAAGTGTATGAGGAACAATTGCATCTAAGAAAAGAGCGAGAGAAAAGGCAACTGAGAGAGGCAAAGAAAAAGCCGAATGTGCCTGAAGATGAGGAAAAAAAGAAAGTAGAGGCCGAGTTGAGTGTAAAAGAAAATTCGAGTGGAAAAAAACTTAGTGAGGCCGAGAGCTTGAAAGTGAACAAAAAGAGCTTCTATGCAAGTGTGCGTGAGGTTGGTAGGGCTTTGAATGCACAAAGTCTTCTCATAGTACTTCTGTACAGGGAAGCTGATTATTCTTCTTTTTACACACTAGGCATAACCGATTCTCTTCCTAGTGCAATCTACTCTCTTTTGCAGGAATTCAAGGATGTGTTTCCGGAGGAACTACTAAAAGGATTACCTCCAATTCGAGGTATCGAACATCAAATCGACTTTGTTCCTGGAGCAATTCTCCCAAATCGACCAGCCTATAGAGCAAATCCGGAGGAAACAAAGGAAATCCAAAGGCAAGTCGATTCCCTCCTTGAAAAGGACCAGGTACGTGAATCTCTTAGTCCTTGTGCAGTTCCAGTCATTTTAGTGCCTAAGAAAGAAGGGACTTGGAGAATGTGTACAGATTGTCGTGCAATTAATAAAATTACTGTTAAGTATCGTCATCCTATTCCTAGGTTAGATGATATGTTAGAAGAATTGCATGGGGCAATCATTTTCACTAAAATTGACTTAAGATCTGGTTATCATCAAATAAGGATAAAGGAAGGAGACGAATGGAAAACTGCTTTCAAAACAAAGTATGGTCTTTATGAGTGGCTTGTGATGCCTTTCGGCTTAACAAACGCTCCAAGCACTTTCATGAGGTTAATGAACCATGTTTTAAGGCATTTTCTTGGGAAGTTTGTTGTTGTTTATTTTGATGATATATTGATCTTTAGCAAGTCTTTAGATGAACATGTTGAGCATTTGCGACTTGTTTTAAGTGCCTTGCGTGAAAATAGGTTGTTTGCTAACATGGAAAAATGTGTCTTCTGCACTCCTGAAGTTAATTTCCTTGGATATATTGTTGGTGCAAATGGCATACGTGTTGATCCCGCCAAGGTAAAAGCCATCTTAGAGTGGCCGACTCCAACCAATGTGTCTCAAGTAAGGTCTTTTCATGGTCTTGCAAGTTTCTATAGGAGATTTGTTAAAGACTTTAGTACTATTGCAGCACCTTTGAATGAGACAATTAAAAAGAATGTGGGGTTTCAATGGGGAAAAGAGCAAGAAGAGTCATTTAATAGGCTTAAGGATTTGTTAACTTCAGCACCTATTCTTGCTTTGCCTAATTTTGATGTGACGTTTGAAGTTGAATGTGATGCTAGTGGGATCGGCATAGGGGCTGTCTTACATCAAAATCATAGACCCTTGGCTTATTTCAGTGAAAAGTTGAGTGGGGGAGCTCTTAATTACCCTACTTATGATAAAGAATTGTATGCTGTTGTGCGTGCTCTTGAAGTATGGCAGCATTATCTTATGCCTAAGGAATTTGTGATACATACTGATCATGAATCAATTAAATTCCTTAAGGGTCAGGGAAAGTTGCATAAAAGACATGCGAAGTGGATTGCATTTATTGATTCCTTTCCGTACATCATTAAGTATAAGAAGGGGAAAGATAATGTCGTTGCGGATGCATTGTCTAGGAGGTATACTTTGATCACTAACATGAGCACTAAGCTACTTGGTTTTGAGCACATTAAAAACATGTATGCACATGATGACGATTTTTCTAATGTGTTTCAAGCTTGTGAACATGCTGCATTTCAAAAGTACTATAGGCATGAAGGTTTCTTGTTTAAAGAAAATCGCCTATGTATTCCCAATTGTTCGCTTAGGGAATTACTTGTTAGAGAAGCTCATGGTGGAGGGTTGATGGGACATTTCGGTATTGATAAAACTCTTGACATTTTGCATGAACATTTTTATTGGCCTAAAATGAGGCGTGACATTGCTAACATTTGTGATAAGTGTTTAAAGTGTAAGCAGGCAAAGTCAAGGAGTAACCCTCATGGATTGTATACTCCTCTACCCGTACCTCATGCTCCTTGGACAGACTTATCCATGGATTTTGTGCTTGGTTTACCAAAATCTTCTAGAGGTATGGATAGTATCTTTGTTGTCGTGGATAGATTTTCTAAAATGGCTCATTTTATCCCTTGTAGGAAAACAAATGATGCGCGCCATGTTGCTGATTTATTCTTCAAGGATGTGGTTAGATTGCATGGAGTACCGCGTACTATTATAAATGATAGGGATGTGAAATTCTTAAGCTATTTCTGGAAATCACTTTGGGGAAAGTTGGGAACTAAGTTGCTGTTTTCTACTTCTAGTCATCCCCAAACGGATGGTCAGACTGAGGTAACCAATCGAACCCTTGGTGCTTTACTTCGAGCCATTGTTCAAAAAAATTTGAAGAAGTGGGAAGAATGTTTGCCTATCGCTGAGTTTGCATATAACCGAACCACTCATTCTACTACTAATCATTCTCCTTTTGAAATTGTTTATGGGTTTCAGCCGCTAACCCCTCTAGATTTATCACCTATTCCTGTTGATGAGTGTTTAAGCGCAGATGGTGTCAAAAAGGCAGAGGCTGTTCGGACATTGCATGAGAGAGTTCGAGCTCAAATTGAGAAGAAAAATGCGTAATATGCACAACATGCGAATAAGGGTAGAAAACATGTTGTATTCGAACCTGGTGATTGGGTTTGGGTGCACATGAGGAAGGAAAGGTTTCCAGCATCTCGACGGACCAAGTTACATCCCAGAGGCGACGGACCTTTTCAAGTCCTAGAGAGGATCAACGACAATGCATACAAATTGGGACTTTCAAGTGAGTATGGCATAAGCGCATCTTTTAATGTGTCTGACCTATCCCCTTTTGACTTTGATACAGACTTTGAAGATTCGAGGACGAATCCTTTCGAAGAGGGAGGGAATGATAAGGATACGGGCGCACAACAACTCCAACCTTGGGTCAAGGACCCTTTGATCAACATTGGTGGTCCGATGACAAGATCAAGAACCAAGAAAGTGAAGGAAGCTTTACGAGCCTTGATCATTCACCATACAAGCAAGGAACAAGCTAGGTTTGAAGATTCGATGGACCATGAAGTTACTTTGTTCACTTGTACGTTTGAAGCGAAGGAATGATCTCATTCTTGTTAGCTTAGTTGGTAGTTGTTTTAAGACTGTCTCGTTTAGTAGTTGTTAGGCGTTTAGTATTTTATTACTTATTGGGCCTTATAGGAAAGCCTTAAAGAGCTGGCTCTTTAAGCTCTTTGTGCGGACCGAATTTCTTCCAGGTTTATGTGGGCCGGATTTTTGCCCTAGTTATTAGCCTATAAAAGGCACCTCTTGTAAGAGTAAAAGGGACAGAATATTACAACCAGAAATCGTGAGGAATTTTCCTTCAAGTTCTTAATCGAACTTACTCTTGAATTCTTGAGTTCATTGCTTAGGATTCAAACCTGACTTTATCGATTAGTTTGTTCCCTAATCGTGGTGTCTCTTCATCCATCTTTATTTGCTTAAGGTTGCTGATTACCTTTGTGTGTCAGAGGTCTTGAGTTCATGAGAACAATCGAGTTCAATTTCTGTTGGGAGAAAAGATCCAACTCTGATAATTACAAGGTTGGGAGGTTCTAGGAGGGTCTTCCCCTAGGGTTGCCTATATCACTGCCACTCACTTGATCATTTTCTTGGTCAGTGGGATCAACACCCGAGCCTGCCTTCAATTGGTCAGTGGGATAGAACCCGAGCCTGCCTTGATAATTGGTCAGTGGGATTAAACCCGAGCCTGTCATAGCATCGGCCAGCGGATAATATCCAAACTGCCATTCCATTGGTCAGTGGGATCCATACCCGAGCCTGCCATCAATTGGTCAGTGGGATCAACACCCGAGCCTGCCTTGAATATCAGTCGATCAGTGGGATAGAACCCGAGCCTGCCGTGAGAATCGGTCAGTTGGTCAGTGGGATCAACACCCGAGCCTGCCTTGACAATTGGTCAGTGGGATAACACCCGAGCCTGCCTTTGACAAATTGGTCAGTGGGATTAAACCCGAGCCTGCCGTGATAATTGGTCAGTGGAATAGCACCCGAGCCTGCCGTAAAATTAGCCCCAAAATTAAGTGTGATTGTCAAAAGGGAAAGATAGAAGGGAGCGCGGCGGATGCTAAGACATTGCCAACAAGAATTCAATTTGATTTTTCAAGAAACAAGAAACAAGAAATTGAATTTGATTTTTGATTTTTCCTGATTTTTCCTGACCTTTGATTTTTGATTTTTGGATTTTTTTTTTTGGATTTTCTAATTTTTTGGATTTTTTTTTGTTTTGGATTTTTTCTTTGATTTTTTTGGAATTTTTTTTTTGGAATTTTTTTTTATATTTTTGAGAAAATCCTTTCAAAAATAATTTGCCCCAGTGTAGGGCCCTTCTTTCTTTTCTTTTCCCGATATCGGTCTTCCACATTACTTGATGCTTCTCCATCGATTTCAGCCATGAATACCTGCACAGGGGGCTTGTCAAAGTACAACATGCACTTAAATTTCTTATTTTAAAATCAATGCAACTACAACTCATGAAAAGAGCAGTGTGTTTGGTTTGACATCCTCAAATGTATTTACAAAAAAAATTTGTCCCAATGTGGGATTATTTTGTGAAATTTCACAAATAAAAATTTGCCCCAGTGTGGACCCATTTCATTGCGAAATTTTGTTTGGATGACTCTCCATTTATTAAAGTAAGAAACTGTGCTTCCTAACAGAAAATTTCATGATGAATCTTTCGAAATAATACCACATTACAGAAGATTTCTTCCTCATCTGAGTATCGATGCTTAGAGTAATGGGTCACCACTTCTTGTTAGCTCGTCTTTCAGGACCAATCAAGTGATCTTATTTCTGATTTTGAGGTGGCTAAGGAAAAATGAGAGGTTAGGATCTGTCTTATTCTTGCGCCCAAATTGTATGTAATCCATTCAATATCACATCTTAGTGAAAGCAAATAGTTTGTCACCCTCATTTCTTCAGAAAACTTAGTCAACATATAAGCTCTAAACTTGCAACATATGAAAACTGGTTATACCCTTATGATCACGAATGGTTGATGGATTTCTTATGAGCATAATCCTCACTTTGGGTTGTCATGAAGGATAAGTCAGCGATGGACTTTATGAGCTTGTAATGTAGCTTGAAAACAATAGTTAAAGAATAAAACTTTCAAGGACATTGCACCGAAGATCGTATTTTTTCCAAAATTGCCCCTATTTTGAACTCAATGATCTTAGACTTGGTGATCATCACTCAACAGGGACTTCAGCATCGAATCTTTTTGCATTTCATTTGCATTTATTTTGCTTGCTTTGTTACTTCTTTTCTCTCTTTTTTTCAAAGGTGCCCTTGCGGGTTTTCACATGATGAGCGCTGTCAACTTCACAGTTAATCAGCTTAGAAATACATCTAAAAAATTTATTGGCATCAGTATAGGAGCATCACTTGCCAACTAGAAAATTTCTTGACAGAGATATTGCAAAGAAACAGAAGTCAGGACTTTCGGCTTTTGTAATGGGGTCTGGTGGGGTGCTTAGAAAAGTTAAAGCTGGAAAGTGGATTTTTTAAAAGTGGTTTAAATGATCTGAGATCGCATTATTGTATCAACCCCCTTTTAGGGTTAAATCAGAACTGGCCCCAGTTTATTCTCAACTGAGGCTCTTTCGCTTTCATTTTCTTTCCTCTTTTGATTTTTCGGCCTTCTGCCATTCTTTTGGAACTTTTCAAAATTTGCCCCAGTTTATACTCAACCGAAGTTCTCTTTTCTTTTTTTTTTCTTTTGATTTTGTTGCTTTATCACTTTTCACCTCTTGGGACTTTTCTTTCTTTTTCAACTTAAACTTGCCCCAGTGTGGGGTTTGCGATTCTCAGGGGTTGCCAAACGAAATAATTTATTCTGAAAGCTCAAAAGGGATAACTAGGGATAGAATGTTTGATTGAAAAAGAAGAGGGACTGACTTCTTATTCCGTTCCCTACATTAACTCTGAAAAGAAACTTTCGTTAATGCGAAATTTTTTTGCATGTACCTGAATTAATTAACTGAGGATGACTCCCGTTCATCTATCTGTGAAGCAAAAGTGATCCGCTGGACAAAACTCTTTCTTTTTCTTTTTCTCTCTTCTTTTTCAAAATTGAAGCCCAGATATTAATGGTAGAACCAAAATTTCCCCAATTTGCAATTCCCTCTCTTCTTTTTTTTTTTTCAATCTCCTTCCCCAATGTGGGGTGCGATCATAGGTGCTTTGAAAAGAACCGCCCATTTTAGCTCAAATAAGGATGCAAGGGATAAATAGTGTTTAGGTTGTAGAAATGATGGCCAAAGTATCATTCTTACACCTCATGACAACCAAAGTAACGAAATGGTCATTGAAAATCCACTCCCTTTTTGATATCTAAGAATTTTCCAATGTAGGGTAGTGATCATTAAGGCGCTTATTTGAAACGAAATTATTCTTTTATAAGCTCAAATGGGAGAGCAAATGATAAAATCTGTATAGGTAGAGAAACGAACGCTCGAAGTATCATTCCAAATTTTCCAAACAAATAAGAATAATGCACATTTTTGCTTTCACTTAGATGTGGATTGAACTAGATTAGACGCAATGAACATTTTCAAGCAAAAGTTGCCCCAAATTACAATTTATCAATCAATGTGACTGATTTTTATTTTGGGGTTAAATAGAGGTGGGCAAAAATAGGAATTGTACAGTGAAGAAGAAAAAGGTATCTCATTGGGTCTTATTGTAAGGATTTTAGAAAGCATACACTTGTGAATTTTCAGGCTAGAGGTTGAAAAAATCTCAATTCGGTCTTATTTCTTAAAATTCATCATGAAATCCCTCAAATAGCCAAAAAAGAATGAAATATACATTATCAACAATTGTATAAATAAAAAAATTTATTGCTGAAAAAGTTTGAAACAAAATTTCGGCAAATGAGAAGAGAAAGACTTCTGAAGAGCTCCACATATACACACTTGTTTGCCTCCTTTTCGGAACAGAATTTTTCTTTTCTTTGACAAATAATGATGAAGACTCTTAGAGGCTTTAGCCTAGCGCTTCCAAATAGATCCTTCATGTTTTCATTGCAGGGTCTGCCCAAGAATCAAGTATTACCTTTCAAACTTTATCGGATCAAAATTGTTATCAGATATAGAAAAATATTTCCACCTTATTGAAACATTTTTATGAATGCAGGGGAAGGAGAAAAAAGGAAAAATACCCCGAGTCAGTAAGCAAGAATAAAAGTTCGGTATGCATGTCCTATGGGGGAGCCCTTTTATGCCAAGGGTAGGCCTAGCATGAAAATGCAATCCTTTAGGGTATACACCATACAATACCTGATGACCCGATCAACTGATTGGGTGAAAAATGATTTGAAAAATTTGGCCAATTGGAGTGAGAAGAGATGTTTGTCCTAAAAAATGAGGACGAAGTCCGAATGGATTGCGTGTTTTGATCGACACATAAAATGATGTGAGAAAGAGCCTACTCTTGAAAGGATTGCAATGTCTCGACTAATTTATTCAGTGAACTTTAGACTTACACCCTAAAAAGGAATAAGCGGATCAAGAGGATAGGATGAAATTGATGATTTATTCAAAATTGACTAGATTACCTTAAAAAGGGCAAAATGGTCAAATGCATTGAATGAAATTTGATTATTTATTCAAAATTGAATGGATAACCCTAAAAATGAATTAAACTAATCAAATGAATTGAATGAAATCAATTGATCAAACAGATCAAGTGAAATGATGATTTATTCAAAATTGACCGAATTGCCCTAAAACTAGGCAAATCGGTCAAATGGATCGGACGAAATTGATGATTTATTCAAAATCGATAAGATTGCCCCAAGAATGGGTAAACTACTCAAATGAATTGAATGAAATTAGTGATCTATTCAAAATCGACTAGATTGCCCTAAAATGGGTAAACTTGTCAAATGAATTCAAAATCGCCCTAAAAATGAACAAATTGATAAAATGGACTGGATGAAATTGACGAATAAAATGGTCCAATGGATGGAATAGAATTGATGATTTATTGACTAAATTGTCCTAAAATGAATGAATTGACAAAATGAAATTGATAAATAATTTGATCAAATGAATTGAATGGAATTGATGGTTTATTCAAAAATCGATGGAATTATCTCCCCGTTGGTAGTTTCAAAAATGCATTACTATGCATTAGCCTATGAGCCTCCTACAATCAAGATTTGGCCTCAATAAGTTTACCATCTCAACAATGAGGAATTATTTGCGAATTTCTTCAAGTTAATGTCCTTTAAGCAAGGGATTTTTACCAACTATGTTAAAAATGGCCAAAGAATGATCGTTAGATGCTCATATTCTAATGTACCAAAGATCGCCCCAGGGTCATGGAAAGGATCGGATCCTACCTTACCTTGTGCACTACCCCTTTGGATGGTACAAAAGTACAAACGTGCAAGTCTCCTTGGATTAAATATCCGAGACACAGGGCGGTTTTATTCCTAACACGGGATTCCCTATGTGGTATTCCCTTTTTAGGGTTTATGCATGATGCCGGTTTATTAAAGCAGTAAAACATGCAATTTGAAATGAAACATGACCTAAGGGACCCTTTATCTACCAGGGTAAGCCTAAAATGATATACCATTGAATGAAATAAACCATAATTTCTAAACGTGTAATAGCCTATTTACAAGGGCAGGTCCTAAAAGAAAATCATGCCAGACCTCTTATTCCTAACGTTTGTGAATGCAAAAGACAAAAAGACAAAGAAACGTTAGTTCAACACATAATCACATAACACGTTGGGCAATTAAAAGCAAAAAGATAAATAAGGGAAAGAGGGGTGGGATCCCTCCCCTCGTGTCTAGTGCTCCTAGTCGGGTAGGTTGACTTTATCCTAGGCACTTCTAACATGGATGCATGAGGTTGGGTTTACTAATGCATCTAGACTCGATCAGGCTTCAGGCTCCCAAGCCTTCAGACCTAAAGGCGAAGGGTCATCAATTCCAGGGCCTTCGGTCGGAGGCTCGAGTGATCCCTTAGGTATCGCTATGGGCGCAGTGCACACCATCCGCATACCTAAGGCAATCGATCCTAATCCTACAGGGAGATGTGGGATGGCGCCCACGATAAAGAAAAATGGGATAAATAAAACTATGCATGCACGTATAAAGTGCTTTTCTTTTGAGGGGAGGGATTATACCATCAGATGCAGTCGAAAGTTCTAGGGTAACTACCCCCCATCCCAAAATGCAATCGCGAAACAAGTAAAAGTAAACAAATAAATGAACCATCCATTCATCACATACATAGTGTGCGAAGAGCGATTAGGGGCGTGACGGATGAAAAATCCCTAAAAAGAGAAAAAGGGCAAAAGGGAAAGAAGAATGCAACCCTAAACATCCAAATGCGATATATGAGAAGGTTAAAAGAAGAAAAAGATTGACTAAATCAATTTTGCTCGGACTCTCAAAATCCCCAGTGGAGTCGCCAGCTGTCGCGCCCCATTTTTTAATAAAAATAAATAGTTTAAAAGGTGAATTTTGATTCAATTTTTGGTTGGAAAATGAATTTTTGATTAAAAAAAGAAAATGAAAAATATGGGTCTAAATGGGACTTGAAAATGCGACGATTTGACCCAAAATGTAGTTTAAAAAGGGTTTTTGAAATAAAAATTGGAGTCGCCACTTGGTATTGAGTTGAGGTGTACCAAGTCACCTAAAAATGAATTTTTAAAGAAAAAATAGAAAAACCCCTTTTAAATGACTCCAAGTCCACGAAAATCAGAGAAAAAGATTCGGGAGTCACATTTGAAGAAAGGGAAGGCAAGGATAAAAATCCAAGGCACCCTTTCAACCTAGCCAAGGCTAGTTGTGCGATTGAGTCAAAGATTTTCTTATTTTTAATCTAGAGATTTATCACATTTGGATGTATTATATGAATGCAAACCCTAGACCTAAGAGGGTATCGGGGAGTCGAAATTTCTCTTCAAAGCTCAATTGATGCCAATCACATTAATTGTGATGCCCCAATAAAGACTCTTCGAAGAAGTCACAAATAATGCAAGTCACGAGACTCGAAAGAAAGAAAAAGTAAAGAAAATAATAATATACAGATGTGTATGACCTAAAGGAATGCATCATAATGGGTGCGGGGGACTTATACTCGTGACTTTCAATGTTCCCTTTAATAGAGGGAATACGAGCGTGCTAAGGTTAGAAAGCCAAACTCGTCCATATCCCATACGCAAGGGGTTCTCCCTAATCTAAACAAGCAAAATGTACTAATCTACCCCTGATTTCCTAAATGAGATGTAAATCTAAATGTTACATATACATAGGGGTAAGGGATATTTTATTAGGGGAAGTATTACGTGAAAATGATAAAAATCCTAAAAATAGAAAAATATGCATGACATGTAATGTAACTATATGATCTAGCGAAGGAGGTCCCTAAAGGGTCTAGCATTGGACTAGCCCATGTTTCTACTTCTTTACTAGCATTGGACTAGTGAGAAATCGGACCAGGGAACCACAACTAGCGTTGGACTAGTGTGGTATCGAGAAATGGATCACAACTAGCGTTGGACTAGTGTGATAACATGTCACATATTAATTATAAATAAATTAATCCTATAAAGCTTTAATTAAAAGCATGTAAACACATATATCACATAAACACATAACACATAATCATGATATCTAGATGCAAAGCCCTAAGAAAGCGGTAACACATAGCACATAGCATGCGAATCACACAACACTCAATAAAGCAAATAAAGCCCTAACTATTACACTTGGGGAGGTCCTACTACAATCTAAGGGGGAAAAGGAAAAAATAAATAAAATAATAACCTAACTATTACAACCTTGGCATTAAATTGCCTTTCAAATAATCAAATTGAACTAAAATAAATATGCAAAGCCAATAAATAAATAAATGAAATGAATAAAAAAAAACATTCAAGAGGCATACAATCAAACATGTAAAGTCACATAGGGCACGTAAAGTCAAATAAAGTAAGAATAAGGGATAGAGTGTACCTCCCTTGAGTTGATGCCCTAATGGGGTGAGATTACTTATTTATCCTCCAAAATAAAAGAAAAAGGTCAAGGCATCACTTTAATTAACAAATAACCACAAAAGATAAAAATGAACATGAAATTGAATCAATTAAATCATGTAAACAACCCACATTTAGAAAGTCAAAAGAAGAAAGGACTTGGTTGCAAACATTAACAAAGTTTTGGTGATACGAATCTCGTTGGTGAGGAGATTCGCGACCCAAGATCGCTTGTTGGATTTGACGTCGGATGCAAGAAACGGTGGCAGCGGAAACCCTACGACCCCTCTAATCCCCGTAACTACGAACTTGTTGATATTATCTCAACCCGTAATCAAACGAATTAGCGAACCTCAGGCAAGTGTAGAAGGCACCACAATTCAAGTGCGATTCTTGAATTGATAAGCCGAACAAGAACACTAGAGTATAACTCTAAGTTGTTCAAGGTTTGCTCGAAAGCTATGGAGAAAACTCTCTCAATATTTTTATCATAAAAGTGTCTCCCTGAAATTATCAAAGCTTGGCTATTTATAGCCTTACAAAGAAGCAAACCTAATCTAAGTTGGAAACAATTCAAGTTTCCTTATTCGATTTGACAACTAAACTAATGACTCACTAATCATAGTTAGGGCTAACTAATGGACAGCTTATAATCGACCCAATGAAGGCTTTAAGCTGGCCCAACATAACCCAATAAAAGCCAATTAACCAACTTAAGTAATAGTGAGCCTAGACTCTATAAATCGGATCCAACTCAACATGAGGTCTTGGACCGAACTTATTCCTACCAAATAAAATAGAAATTTGAAAAATAAACTACTAAACTATTACTAAAAGATTCATTCTCTTGCAGCCCGAAACATGGCCCCTAAGCGGCCCATATTTCGTATCATTCCCCTCCTCTTGAAAAAGATTTGTCCTCAAATCGTGGTTGGAAATGAATGGTACTAACAAGAGTTGGCAGGATGAAACCTCAAATCTCCACATATTGGCTCTCTTAGAATGAATGATACTGGCATACGTCATGATTATTATTATTTGGTGCGCATGCCTCTTGGTCAGCTTGAAAATGCTCACAATCAGCCATGGAAAACTCAAGGCTTTACTCCAACGACTCCTCGAAGATAACGCATATAGCTTCGGTTCCATGATGCAATGTAAAATGTATGGTACATTGGCAGCAAGCTCACATCTTCTTGGATCCTCCATAATGCAACTGACAAACTGAAGAACACTTTGAACATGATCGACTTCATGAGATGGATCATCACTTGGGACACTTGTTGCAAAATGGTAAGGAGGCAAAGGACAAAATTCAAGTGCAAGGACTCCCTTTGAAACTTCATTACTCCTCCCAACAAGCAAAGCAGGCTCATGGGTGAAGTTGTATATCAATGGATAGTAAAGGGATACAACACTTAAGATGCAAACTCCATGAAAATTCTGATATTCGCCAATGGATATAGGGATAGAACATGCCATGATCAACTCAATCTCTCCTTGCTTAACCTGTATAAAAGAAGAAAAGCTAAACATAACAAAGGTAAGTTCGTTAGAAAAATAAGCCCTCGCATTGTTTCCCAAAGTCGGCGCACTTTTTCCCTTGTCTTCCTTCTCAACTAGCTCAAGACAACTAACTTGTGTAGATGGGACTTCAAGGTTTTCAATCTCAATTTCATTGCTAGCATTCGTAGATATTTCTTCAATCAATGGCGGACTAGAAGGAACATCTTTACCACCATTGGTTGACACATGAGTAAATTGCTCAAAATATGATTTCAGCACTTGGCTAATTTCTCCCATCATAGAGTCAAATAATTCTTTAGTTCGGCTTCGGAAATCAGCCTTCGATTCATGAGGCTTTGATTCAATTCGAGAATTCATTACTCGATTGTCACAACACTCCTTAGATGATGCTCGTTTGCTTGATGAAGACCTTGGCTTAGATGCTCGACGTAAACTCCTTTGCTCCTCCTCATACTCATTACAAGTACGCTTATATCTTTCATATACGCACAAGGCACGAAAATGATCCATGTCCTCCTAAAGTGGATGAAACTCATGTTGTGAATGCTCGGAGATTGAATGCGTGGAACTAGAGTACTTGGAAGTAGTTCGCTTGGAACCCCTCCTCTTGAGAGGCTCGTTCTCTAAGAATTCGTGATGATATGAATGAGATGCAACTCCACGAGGCATGGTTAAGTGACCTGTAAAATTGGTTAGCAGAGAAAAGAAGTTTCTCACAACACACAAGCTCACGTGTATCCATTTTTCACTCGTGTTTTCACTCTAATGTTCTCACCAAAGATTTTCTCACAGCCCCTTGCAAACCTTGAAGAAAGTAGAATTCCTCAAGTGCCCAAGATTAGGCCTAAAAATCAAGTTCACGCTAGAAGTTGAGGTTCGTAAGAGTGGAGATTTTCTTGGAAAACAAAATTAAGACACTAAGAATGGAGTGGTAGAATATATTCAAGAATAAAAACTGGAAAAAGAATTGACACAAAAGCCGAAAAAATTAAGAACGACACTAAAAAAATCTAACCGACAAGGAAAATGGGTCTTTCGCTTGTGCTGGATTCCTTGGTCAGCTTACCAACCAAGGTCACCAAATGCGTGTTAGTGGAATGGAGAAAAATGAGCGACTCAATAAATGACTCAAAGGCTGACCACAGCTCAATAAACGACTCAAAAAAAAAAAAATGACTCAAGGCTGAATTTTAGCGAAGCCTAGACGAGACACTATGGACGTTGGTTTGCTGGAATCTGGTCTTGCTACTGCTCTGGGTTTGGACTGGGGGTTTTATGGGGTATTGGTGCTTGTTTGGAATGCTCAGGCGTAGGGAGGTGGTATTCCTAGATGGTAATTGATAATGGTTCACAAGGTGTGGTAACCGACGTGGGGAACAAGAGCTAGTGGCCGGTTGGTCTTTGTTTTAGGGGACTACTTTGTAGTGCGGCTGTCTAGGTAATAAGGTATTAGGTGCGGCTGGTTGGGCTGTTTCAGGGTCTATTTGTTGTGCAGAGGTGTGGTTCAATGCCAAGGTATGAATATGGGTAAGTGGGGGCTACAAATCAGGAAGCAATAAGAATGGAAACTCCTTTGGATTTAGAAATCAATCAGGATTGGAAGTCCTCAGCGGCTGTTTCTCTTTCCTTTTTTTTTTGTTTCTTTTCTTTTCTAAATGTTCAGCCGACCATATTCCTCTTCCCAAGTGCTCTAGGATTGCACCATAACTAAGATACAAACGTTCCTCTGGCTGCTGGGTTCATTTTTTTTTTTTGGCGCAACAGCAACTTCAAATGAACACAGGCTTCGTTGGGCAGAATTTCCCAGGTCTGTCCGGGTTTAAGTGCGGCTTGTGTTGATGGTTTTTTTTTTTTTTTACTCAGATTGGACTCAATCACGAGAACAATAAGATAGCAAGCTGCTGAACAATTATCATGCACAAACAATGAGGAGACAATTCTGACAGATTTATCAATGCAAGTGCGGCAAGACAGAAATTCCTAATGTCTCAATATCTTATGTGCGACGTGGGACACGACTATCAACACTGGTTGATTCTGTAATTTGCTGGACACAAACGGTGGAAACAAAGACAGCAAGACACGAGCAGATTGCGCACAAGACTCAATAGTAATTAACAATAAACAAGACACGGACAGGTTGCACAATTCCAAGGTCGCAGCTTCGCGACTTGGAAGAAGTCACCGACCAGGAAGCTCTTCTTTTTTTTGTGTGTAACAACTAATGAGATACTCGCACAAACTAAGTCAAACTCGACACAATTAATTTCCAGAAATTCCAGGGGTTCAAACGACACCAAGACAGGACCAACAATGGTGACCAGAATTGAAAACGAGGGAAACTCGCGGCCAGGAACTCGCGGACAGAAGCGACGTGCAACAACAAAATTTTTTTTTTTTTGGAACTAACGAAACAGACACGAATTAAAACATGAAAAGAGGGATAAACGATGTTACCAACAAGCTAGCTCTGATGCCAGCTGATACGAATCTCGTTGGTGAGGAGATTCGCGACCCAAGATCGCTTGTTGGATTTGACGTCGGATGCAAGAAACGGTGGCAGCGAAAACCCTACGACCCCTCTAATCCCCGTAACTACGAACTTGTTGATATTATCTCAACCCGTAATCAAACGAATTAGCGAACCTCAGGCAAGTGTAGAAGGCGCCACAATTCAACTGCGATTCTTGAATTGATAAGCCGAACAAGAACACTAGAGTATAACTCTAAGTTGTTCAAGGTTTGCTCGAAAGCTATGGAGAAAACTCTCTCAATATTTTTATCATAAAAGTGTCTCCCTGAAATTATCAAAGCTTGGCTATTTATAGCCTTACAAAGAAGCAAACCTAATCTAAGTTGGAAACAATGCAAGTTTCCTTATTCGATTTGACAACTAAACTAATGACTCACTAATCATAGTTAGGGCTAACTAATGGACAGCTTATAATCGACCCAATGAAGGCTTTAAGCTGGCCCAACATAACCCAATAAAAGCTAATTAACCAACTTAAGTAATAGTGAGCCTAGACTCTATAAATCGGATCCAACTCAACATGAGGTCTTGGACCGAACTTATTCCTACCAAATAAAATAGAAATTTGAAAAATAAACTAGTAAACTATTACTAAAAGATTCATTCTCTTGCAGCCCGAAACATGGCCCCTAAGCGGCCCATATTTCGTATCATTTGGGGTCAAAATTAAAGAAAAATAAAGTTTAAGGACCTACTTGCAATTATATTAAGGACCTAATTGAAAGAAACTTAAAGTGTTTAGGACCATAGTATAATTATTTAGAAGTACAGGGATCGATTTGTGAATTCGTTTGCTGGTTTCTTAATGGGTCAGGCCATCGGGCCATGGTATTTATTTTCGTGGGCCAAGACTTCCCAAACCCAACCGAAAACCCAAGGTAAAAGAAGTAGGCCAGTCTACTATTTTGGCCCCAAAGATTAACCAACAAAACCGGTGGGCTTCTATCCCTTGGCCCAAACCAAAACCCCAAAATAATAAACCAACAACAAAACTTAATCTAATCCTCCAACTATTCTTACTAAACCCATCAATATAAAAATCTACTAGAATTTATTAAAGACTGATTATACTCTAAATTCTAGAAATTATTTGCTCAAAAATGGCTTTGAAATATGAAAAAGAAAATTAGATCTCAATAGGGGCAAAAATGGTTGGATTGCAGAAGTATTCGGGCCATAGTGAAATTGTGCAAAAGTGGAAGGACCAAAATGAAATATAAAAAGATCATGCAAATCAGAATCGAAGCCCTCTTCTTCATTTTACTTTCTGCAACTTCCGAAACTCCAAGCTTCAGCAGGTTTACGCGGCAAAAACGCACTAAATCATCGCAAGATACAATAATAAAAATGGAAGAAATCAACTTCGGAAATCATGATTTTCTTTCCCTCTGCTCGACTAGCAAATGCTCAGGTTCTGGCCAGCTTTGCACTAGCCAGAACTCCTCTCGATTGCGTACAGAAATTACATACAAATCTCCTTTTTTGGTTCAAATTTCTGGTTCAGGCATTTCATCAAACAGGTAAGGGGCGTTAATGACTTCGTCAAATTTTGGCTCAACTGAAACTATAATCAGCCCCAAATTTTTATCAGAAACAAGAAATCAATCCAATCAACCCATAACCATCGTGAACAACCACCGAAAAATTGCAAGAGACAGATTCACCATAGGCAAATTTTTGGGTTGGGATTTCTGGCATTTCCGCTTGAAGAAGAGGAGAAAAAACAAAGAACTGATATTTAAAGGAAAAAAGAAAATAGCTTTCCGCGCTTTTGCTTCAGTGAAAATCTGCTGGCTGCGACGGTGGAATCGGTGAAGTGGTAACGGCTATGAGCGGCGGCGGCTCTGTGTTTTCCCCGTCGTCCACCATTCTTTCTTATCTCTGTTTTCTTTTCCTCCGCCGACCTTCCCCCAATTTTCTTTGTTCTGTTCTTTTCCAGCTCCCAGACGCAGCCCCCTGTTTTTCTTTCCCTCAGCCGAAGACCTTTTCTTCGTTTTCTTTCTTTAGCCGGAGCTTCCTCCTGTTTTTCTCCAAAGTTCTCCCTCAGTCTCTGTTCTTTTCTCACGGTTATTTTTCCTCTGTCTTCCCAGTCCTCTTTTCCAATTTTTCCATCCACCCTCTAGCTCTCTCTCGGTGAATCTCCGAAGCCGACAGCAACCTGCAATTCCTCCGCCCAGTTTTCCTCTGTTTCTTTTTTTTTTCTTGCAATTCCCGGCCTTCCTGGCCTTTTTCTCCTTTTCGTTGCTGCTTGTTCCACCGCCAACTCCTTGTTCTCCTTTCCTTTTTTCTATCTTTCACCGCCACCCTACCTCTCTTTTTCCTCTTGGCCCTTTCTACCCTAAAAACCCCCCATCTTTTCTTTTTCCTTTTCTTTTTTTCTTTCTTTCCTCCCCAAAAATTCCTTAAACTTACCAAGTGTCCCTAACACCTCACCCCTTAGGTGCTTAGTTGTCTAAAACATAAAAGGGACACTTGTCCAAATGCATGCCTCCTCACTTGTCATTTTCACTCTTTTTCCCTTTTCCTCTTTTTTTCCTTTTTCTTTTGTTTTTCTGAAATTTAGTATGAAGACAAAAATAGATAAAGAATAAAAAATAAAATAAACCAGAACAAAATAAAATAAAATAAAAATAAAACCCTTGAATTGAAGCAAGTAAACCAAATAAAGTTAAAAAATCAAAAATTTGGTGTCTACACCCATGATTCGTTATCTAATCGACCAAACCCTTGCCGGCTCGACTCGATTAACTAGCCAGTGGGGTTTGGGTCCCTAAGAAGTGAGTATAGTCAATGAGATAACATTTCCAATCGACTTGATCACAAGAAAAGTACGGAGCGGGAATGAGAGGCACCTCCCACTTGGATTGAGTGTGGTACATGCGGCCACTCAACACTTACAAGCACAAGTATATCGAGTCAATTGCAACAAATGAACAAGTATATATCACATTAGGGCAAGTGCGATAAAGTACACCCTTGCTCGACCAAACCAAGCAAATATTATCCGATCATGTTGGTAAAGAATTTAAAACAAGTATCAAGTTCAATTCATGTATTTGGAAGCACTCACCAAAGGTCTAGTGCTTTTCAAAATCACGTTCAGGTCCAACTCCTTGGTTGGACCTCAAATCTGCGATAAATATCATTTAAGAATGTAAAACTCTCTAGAGTTCAAAACGTAGGAATTTCGCTTCAAGAAAATCAAATAAATGAAACTTGTTTAAGTGGTGGTAATATGGCTTATCAAACTCTAGAAAACTCATGCTCGCTCTTTTAGTTTCGATAGAGAAGTGAGTTATAGTCTTGAAGTCACACTTAGTATAAAAACTCGAGAAAATCGTCTTTTAAAGGGTCTTACTTTTACTTGTTAAAGGGTATGAGTTTCGGCAAACTTTTCAACTTATGTATCTCTTGCTAAAGAAAACTCAAATACCATAAACAAGCGAAGTTTGCTTCAACCTCGAGTCGTCGCTCAAGTCTCAAGTTCGCTCGTCTAACCATGGAGCAAAAATTTGGCAGCATGCCCTTTGTATTTAGCTATTTTCCAGCCACTTATGGCTTCATTATTTTCCTCAACTCAGCTCAAATTCAACACATAAGTAATCTTACCACAATAGCTCTTCAACTAGGCCCAATATCATCCAAATACAAGTCAATTCTAGCAAGGAAACCACCCAGACCAAAGCTGGAAACTAGTATTAAAGAAGAATGTCTAAGTGACAGGTTTGTCATCTTTCGGTGTTTTGGTCACAACTGAAGCTATACTTATCGGATTGGGGCAAATTTTATGGTGTTTCGAAGCTAAGACAGAGACCAACATTTCCTATGAAGACATCGATACCCAGTTCTTGCATTTTCAAGGTTAAAATTTGAAATCTTAGAGAAAATAGAAAGCTGTTGGTTAAATAGGGAATTTGGGCAGTCAGCGGTATTTTAGTCATTTCATAAGATACATTGAACTGAAATTTTACAGGTAGATAGCTAACTCAATTCCCTACAACTTTCCTGTTTTGAAAAAGAGCTGATTTGGCATTCATCATAGACAAATATGCAGGTCAGTTTGGTTCCAAAAACAGGGCAGAATCACTATCTATGCTAGAAATTCAACTTTTACTCTAAAAATTTATAACCAAGCACTTCACCACATTCATATCCTAACTCAATACCGTCATATACTAGATAAACAACATTAACCAAAACTGAAAATTACAAACCCTAGCTGAAAATTCCACCTTACCATCAAAAACTAGGAAATTAACCATTACAAGCCAAGATTAAGAACTTCTATACCAACTTTAGCAAGATTAAACAAGAGAAAAGCAAGTTCAAGCCTTATACCTTCCAAAAGCTCCTTGTAAGTGAGAAACAAACCACTATCTTCCCAAAATTTTAGCACACCAAGCCTTCCAATCACCAAGAGGTAAGTTTAATCGATTTGGTTTTGTTGATTTCACTCAAACAAGCTTGATTCAAGGGTTGAAGTTGCAAGTTTCTCTCTTGTTTTTTTTTTGTCCTAAAGCTCGGCCAACCAAGGGAAAAATGAAGAAGAAATGAATCCAAGGTAAAGATAAGAAGAAAGGAAATTGGTTTAGTCAAAGTTTACTAAATTTCCAACAAGTGTTATACTTTGATTGGTGGTCAAATTTTTTCTTTTCTCTCTTGTTTTTTAGTCCAAAATTTCGGCTGGTATAAGGAGATATTTAGGGCTGATTTTGCTCAAGTAAGAACAAGGAGATTAAGGTAATAAAGTGTAAGTCCCAAAGACAACCAAGAGGGGGGGTGAATTGGGTTATTCAAAATCTTAATCAGATTTAGGCAATTTTTGCTAAATTAAAATTTCCTTCTTTTCTAGTAATGATCAACCAAGTGGATTAGAAGACAAGAGCAATATTGATCAGAAACACAAGTATAAACAAGCAATGAGAATTTTATTAAACAGAAAAGTAAATTGGGGAATCAAACCAAGTGTCTACCAAGCTATCCTCAAACTTGAAGACCACACACTAGGAAGAGCAACTTCTCTTTGATGGAAGACGATCAACTAGATGTACAATGGAGGGAGCACTTCCTCCTTGCCCTAAGCCTCACTTAGTCAAGCTAAGAAGTTTTACAATCACTCAGAAAACCCTCAACAAAGCTACACTAAAGATCCTTTCAATCACAAAAGAAATGCTCACCAGAAATTCACACCACTTTAAAACAAATCTAGCTTTGGAGACTATTTTCTAGCTAAAATATCTCTTGAGATCTTGTAAACAAAGTGTGCAAAAGTCCTCCTTTCGTTCAGAACAGTTTGTTTTTAAAGGGGAACAGAAATGAGCTTCATTAAAGCTTCAGAAGGCAGATGAAGGGTCAGCTAGCCGTTGGGGCTTTCGGACGTCCGACGATCAAATCATCGTCCGAACCAATCGTCCGAAAATAGCCAAGTTGAAGTTCGGACGTCCGATGAGATTTTTGTCGTCCGACAGCACAGCGTCCGATCGTAGGCCGAGAGCTAGCAAGTTATCTTGGAATTTTTCGGACGTCCGATTTGGTTGATATGCGTCCGAGGTATGCGTCCGATCCTTCCGGACGTCCGACAGTTTCCTTTCGGCCGTCCGACCTGATTGTCCTGTTTTTGCTTCTCATTTTGGTTGTCTTGCATTTCATGACATATTTGAACCTGATTCTTGGATAGACAGAAACACTTGTATTTGAAAGAGGTTAGATAAACATTTCAAAGTACCAAGAATGACCAACTAGACATACTTAAAGGACAGTATCTTTGATCGGAACAAAACAATGACTAAATTCATTTATATTATTTCAATCTTGTTTGCCACATCCAAAGCATCGTAGACTGGAGTCAATCAAACATATGCTTTCCTTGTTCCATCAGGCCTGATCAATCTTGGTCAGTATAAACGAACTTTTGTGATCATCAAAACCAAGAATAACATTCTCCCCCTTTTTGATGATGACAAAACAAAAGTTTGAAATGAAATTTTATGATTGCAATGAAAACTCCCCCTTTCAAAATAGACAAGAACTCCCCCTGTCTTAGTGAATCACAAAATTTGAAAATTTTGAAAAACTCCCCCTCACAAAGCTGCCCATCCGAGTTAAACAATTAAGCATATCAGCCACTCCAAATTTAAACAATCAATCCAACATATCCTAACATAACCAATCATCAATCATGCCAACATCACCAATTATCAATCATCACTCAATCCAATCATTTGATACCATATCTCCCCCTTTTTGTCATCACAAACGGGCAACCAATCACATCAACATATCCACAAATTCACAAATTTAGACAAGTTCACACATCAAAACTTAGACCATCAATCAGAATAGACAATCCACGAATTCATTACATTCACATAAGCAGAATAGACAATCATTCATCAAAATATTCAGACATCCATCAAAACAGTACTTAAACATCCAAAACGAAACTTAAAATATCCATTACATTACATATTCATTGTTGAATACCACGAAAACATAAAAGAGACAAACAAAATGCAAATGTCCTAAATGATGAACTAAGTGGATCCAGGTGTCCTCCGAGAGAGCTGATATTGATCAAGATCCTCCTCTTCAGTTTCTTCATCATCTTCAGCAGCCTCTTCAACTGGTGCCTTGCCTTTATCTGATGTAGAGGTGCCATGAGGAGTCACAGGGGTTGAAGAACCAGGATCCGGAATTGATGAACTTGGATCAGTGGGGTGTGACTCTTTGTCATGGGAAACTTCCTCAACTACAGGGGGGGGAAACAGGAGGTTCTTTTTGTCTAGGAAGGCAGTTTGTTGCTCAGAGGACATAGTGAGCATTAGACCATGTTCTAGAAGAAGAACATGCTGTTTGAGTTCACGAAGGAGCTCAATTACTTCATCACTGGAAGAGGAAGATGCCTTAGAGGCAGATTTCCTAGGATGAATGGGAGCGAGTGGAATAGATGAAGGATCATGTGCAGCCTTAGACCTAAGTTCACTAGAAGATGCACCCTTATAAGCCCACAGATTATCTTTGAAAACAAGATTTTTCCTTTCAAAATACCCTTTTGTAAAGGCATAAGAAGATGCTTCTTTAGGACAAACACCTAGAATAGGGACTTTGTTAAACTCAAAAATCTTTTGAAGAAACTTTCCATAAGATAATTTTCTGCGAGAATCAGTGGCATAGCGAAGTAAGAACTTGCACATGACAAAACCAAAATCAATACGAATTTTTTCTTGAAAACAATAAAAGAGGTACAACTCCATTTTGTTTGCATCAGTTCTATGGCCATCAGTAGGCACAAGCAGGTTTGAAATGATAGAAAAAGCAATTAAATTCACAGGGGCCAGATCATTCAATTTAGCATCAGCAGGTGAGGAAAAACTTCTTTTGAAATAGGTTAACATTTTTGTCCCATCAAAATGATTTGCCACAGTCGGGAGCTCTTCATAGGAAAAGAAATTAGCAATCTTATCTTTGCATAAACGTTCAATGGTAGTATTTAAAATGGAGTTCACAATTTCAGAGTCAATGATTAAGTCTACCCCATTAACCCTGGAAAATATTTCAGTTGGGTCAGAACCTTTCCTTAGATTGGCAAAAAATTGATGCAACATATCAGGATAGTAGACATTTGGCATAGAAATAAGATGTGACTATTTCTGGAAAGCAAATAGACTCAGAATGGATTCTAAACCTATGGAGCGAAATTCAGAGGGGTTTACAGTTCTTTGAGGGATGACACCCTTCTGGGATATCCAGGAGTATTTGTCTTTCGCAGCATCATCAAAGAATGTAGGAGGAGGGGCTGATTTTGGAGGCGGTTGAGAAGATGTCCCCTGTCCAGATTCAGGCTGAGAGGAGGGTTGTGATGTAGGCCGTGACATTTGACCCTTGATAGCTCCTCTTTTGAAGCGTTTGGATGTCCGTTTGACAGTGGGAAGACTCTCATCCTCATCCCTGAGTGGATGCTTGCGTCCGGCAGTAACTTTTCCTCCCCTTAGATTCACCATTGTGCGAAATGTGTGGAATGAGGGATGCAAATGATGCACACAGCAGTAGGGAAGTGAATCGCACAGAAATTTTGGGACACAAAGTTCTTGAACAAGATTTGGCAGAGCGGTTATGAGAAAGTAGGGTTTTGAGGGAAATTTGGGAATTTACGAAATGTTTTGCGATTCGATGAAATAATTAGGAGAAATGAATCGCAATCAATCAGGAAAAGTTTTGTTTGAGTCAATTTGGGAATGAGAGCTTCAGAATGGTATGAATTTGAGAGGGTTTTCGTCCGAGAGGAAATAGAAAAGAAGAGTTTGAAGCAAATAAGGGAGAAAGTTAATTTAAAAAGTGAGCCGTTGCACTGTCGGACGGCCGAACGAAGTTGTGCGTCCGACAGTTGCGTCCGAACAGGCGCAATTCTGGAAAATGGCTGAAGAACATCATCGGACGTCCGTTCATCTTCTTTCGGACGTCCGAAGACTTTGAGAAATTTTAGGATGATTTTTCGATTATTCCTAATTTTGATCTTAGATGAATGAACTGATCTAATGGCAGAGCTTTGGTAAAAATATCAGCAAATTGATCTTTAGAACAAACATAATTTACACATATGTCACCTTTTTGAACAAGATCACGAATAAAGTGATGCTTTATATCTATGTGCTTTGTCCTAGAATGATGAATAGGATTTTTGGTCAAATTTATAGCACTAGTATTATCACAGAATACAGGCATGCAGTCATACATCAATCCAAAATCATTCAAAGTGTGCTTCATCCATAAAAGTTGAGCACAACATGCACTAGCGGCAATATATTCCGCTTCGGTTGTAGACAAAGATATTGCATTTTGCTTTTTGCTAAACCAAGAGACTAAACAATTTCCAAGAAAATGACAAGTTCCACTAGTACTCTTTCTATCCACACGACAACCTCCAAAATCAGCATCCGAATAACCGTATAGTGCAAACTCATTAGATCTAGCATACCAAAGACCATAGTCTAATGTACCTTTCAAATACCTAAAAATTCTTTTTACAGCATTCAAATGTGATTCTTTTGGACAAGATTGAAATCTAGCACACAAGCAAACAGCAAACATAATATCAGGTCTACTTGCGGTTAAATAGAGTAGGCTTCCGATCATACCTCTATATTGCTTTTCATCCACATGATTACCTTCTTCATCTTTGTCAAGCTTTGTAGAAGTGCACATTGGAGTTCCAACTTGCTTTGAGTCCTCCATGCCAAACCTTTTCAGCAACTCCTTGGTATATTTTGCTTGATTTATAAAAATTCCCTCAAGAGCTTGATGTATTTGAAGTCCAAGGAAGAAATTTAATTCTCCCATCATACTCATTTCAAATTCACTTTGCATAGTGGTGGAAAAATCCTTGCATAGATACTCATTAGTAGCACCAAAAATAATATCATCAACATATATTTGCACAATAAGAAGGTCATTCAACACTTGCTTAGTAAAAAGTGTGGTGTCCACAACACCCCTTTTGAAACCATTTTCAATCAGAAAACCACTTAGTCTTTCATACCAAGCTCTTGGAGCTTGTTTTAGACCATATAAAGCTTTAGATAGTTTAAACACATGACTTGGAAATTTTGTATTTTCAAAACCGGGGGGTTGATCCACATATACTTCTTGATCAATAAAACCATTTAAAAAGGCACTTTTAACATCCATTTGAAACAATTTGAAGCCTTTAAAGCATGCAAAAGCAAGAAGCATTCTAATAGATTCTAATCTTGCTACGGGAGCAAATGTTTCATCAAAATCAATTCCTTCTTCTTGTGCATATCCTTTAGCAACTAATCTGGCTTTATTTCTTACAACAACACCTTTATCATCTAACTTATTTCTAAAAATCCACTTTGTGCCAATGATAGGTTGATTTTGAGGTCTATCAACAAGTGTCCAAACTTCATTCCTCTCAAATTGATTAAGTTCCTCTTGCATTGCCAAAATCCAGTTTTCATCCTTTAAAGCATCATTGACATTTTTGGGTTCAAAAAGAGACACTAAAGCAAAATTGTCAATCAATTTTCTAGATGAGGAACGAGTGTTTACCTTCTCGAATGGATCACCAATTATAAGCTCTTTTGGATGATTTTGGCTGAATTTCCAAGCCTTGGGAAGATCTTTGAGTGGATCATCATTTTTGTCTTCATCTTCCTCTTCTTGATCATTATGAACTTCATTTTCCATTTCAGTTGCTGCTGGTTTAGAACTTCCTTCATTTCCAATTGACAGCTTTTCCATTCCTGCTCGAACACCTACATCATCATCCTCACACGGACTTTTGGAATTATCATCATTGGTTTCATCAAATGTTATATGTATAGCTTCTTCAATCACAAGAGTCCTTCTATTAAAAACTCTGTATCCTCTTTTATTCTCACAATACCCCAAAAATATTCCTTCATCAGATTTTTTATCAAACTTACCAAGATGTTCCTTTAGATTCAAAATAAAACATTTACAACCAAATACTTTGAAATAACCAACTGTAGGTTTCTTATCAAAAATCAGCTCATAAGGAGTTTTCTTTAAGATAGGTCTCAAGAGAATTCTATTCATCACATAACATGCAGTGTTTACCGCTTCAGCCCAAAGATATTTAGGCAACCTACATTCATTTAACATAGTTCTAGCAGCCTCTTGGAGAGTTCTGTTTTTCCTTTCTACAACACCATTTTGCTGTGGAGTTCTTGCAATAGAAAACTCATGAGTTATGCCATTATGATCACAAAATTCTGGAAAACCACAATACTTGAATTCTGTTCCATTATCACTTCTAATTCTAACAATTTTTAATCCAAGCAGATTTTGCACTTTAGCAAACAATGAAGTGAAATTCTTGAATGCATCATCCTTATGAGCAAGAAATATTACCCAAGTGTATCTAGAATAATCATCTACAATCACAAAACAGTATTTCTTACCAACCAAGCTAGAGATTTGAGTAGGGCCAAATAAGTCAAGATGCAAGAGTTCTAAAGGTTTGGAAGTAGATACACACTTCTTTGGTTTAAAAGAAACTTTTGTTTGCTTTCCAAATTGACATGCATCACATATTTTATCCTTTTCAAAACTGATTTTTGGCAAGCCTCTAACTAGCTCCTTTTTCGAAATTTCCTTTAGTAACTCCATGTTAAAATGACAAAGTCTTCTATGCCACAACCAAGACATGTTAAGCTAGAAGAATCAATTTTATCAAGAACCACAATATATATGTCGTTGAACCTCTTACCTTTGAACACAACATTGTATTTGGAATCAAGCACAATGCATTCATGTTTTCTAAACAACACATTCAAGTCTTTATCACACAATTGACTAACACTAAGCAAATTATAACTCAAGTTATCAACTAAGAGCACATTATGAACAAAAGTTTCACCATCCTTACCAACATCACCTATTCCAATTGTTTTAGCTTTCACATCATCACCAAATGTCACTTTTCCACTTGATCTTGATTTCAGCTTTATGAACAAAGAGGGATCACCGGTCATATGCCTTGAACAACCGCTATCAATGAACCATTTGGACTTGTGTGAGCATTTTTCCTGAAAAGAGAAAGTGTTTGGTACCCTTTTTAATTTTTGGGTCCATAATAGTTAGCATTATATCTAACTAACCACATGCATTTCATTCCTTTGTTCAGATTTCTTTTCACATAGCAATCACTTTTCAAATGCCCTCTTTGACAACAAAAACCACACATAATGGAAGAGTCCTTAACATGTACTGGTTTGACATATCTTAATCCACCTTTTCTATATGTTGTGAAACCATGTGCATTTTTGTTGTGTGCAAATGTTCTTTGAAAAATAGTAGGATGTGTAGGTGACATGTTCCTTTTGATAAACTCCTGCTTTCTTGCTTTCAAAGTCTCATCCAAGTTGTCCATTCTCCTTTTTAAATCACCATGTCTTTCCTTCAGCATTTTACAAATATTTGTCTTTCTATCAAGCTCATTCTGAACATCAAATCCGGCTCTTACAAGACATTCATTGTCAGTTTTTAGTTGTTTATTTTGTTGAAGGAGACATGCATTTTCATGAATGAGAAAAGCAATTTTCTGTTTTAGCTGCTTGTTCTTATCATAAGATTCCTTCAAAGCATTATGCAGTTTTTCAACAAAGGATTCAAGATCATCATCTTCTTCATCATCACTTTCAGATTGAGAGTGTATGGAAGTTACCTCATTATCTCCAATAGCCATGAAGGCCATTTGAGCTGATTCTTCCTCTTCTTCAACTTCCCCTTCAGAGTTGCATTCATTCCAAGTAATCTGGAAGTTGTTGAATCTTGGCTTTCGATCAGCTTTTCCATCTTTCATTTTCTTCATGGGGCATTCGTTTGCATAGTGTCCAGGCTGTCCACATTCATAGCATTTGTCCACTTGCTTCTTGTTGAATTCTTGTTTTCCTTTGTTCCTTGCATTTGATGAATAATTTTGGAATTGATTGCTAGGTCCTCCCTTTATGAACTTCCTTTTATTCAAGATTCTTTTGAAGCCTCTTGTGATGAGAGCAAGATCATTATCATCACCATCCGAATCTTCATCATCCAAGTGAGCTGGATCATCTTCACTTTGAGTAGTCTTTAGAGCAATATTTCTTTTTGCTCTAGCATCCTCTTCCTCCTGCACTTTAGATTTCAGTTTTAACTCATAAGAGGTTAGTGAGTTAATGATAGATTCAATAGGCACAGAACTTAAATCCTTAGCCTCCTCTATTGCAGTCACTTTATTTTCCCATTCTTTGCCCAATGCATTGAGAATTTTTCTGTTCTTCTCTCCCAAGGTGTACTCTTTGCCCAACACCTCGAGATCTTTGATCAAGTCAGTGAACCTGCAAAACATTTTGTCAATATCCTCAAGAGGTTCAATCTTAAAAGATTCATACTTTGTGACCAAGATGGCCTTTCTCTGTTCTCTCACATTGTCACCACCCTCATGGATTTCTCTTAACTTATCCCACATTTCTTTGGCTGATTTACAGCCTTTCACTCTAATTGATTCATTTGAATCTAAGGCACTATAAAGAACATTCATGGCCTTGGCATTCAATGTGAGGTTAGTCCTGTCTTGAGCATTCATTTCAGCTCTCATTTTTGGCCGAAGCAGCCCTGTATCTGCATCAAGAAAGTTAGCTTCATGCGGTCCTTCACTCACAATAAACCACAGTTCAATATCAATAGATTGCAAAAAAATAATCATCCGTTCTTTCCAGCTAACATAGTTGGAGCCACTGAACATGGGAGGCCTAGTAACAGATTGCCCCTCAACAAACATAGCATGACTGGTTGTCATCTTTACTCCAAGCCGTTAGAGCTTAATCTCAAGGAGACCAAGCTCTGATACCAATTGTAAGTCCCAAAGACAACCAAGAGGGGGGGTGAATTGGGTTATTCAAAATCTTAATCAGATTTAGGCAATTTTTGCTAAATTAAAATTTCCTTCTTTTCTAGTAATGATCAACCAAGTGGATTAGAAGACAAGAGCAATATTGATCAGAAACACAAGTATAAACAAGCAATGAGAATTTTATTAAACAGAAAAGTAAATTGGGGAATCAAACCAAGTGTCTACCAAGCTATCCTCAAACTTGAAGACCACACACTAGGAAGAGCAACTTCTCTTTGATGGAAGACGATCAACTAGATGTACAATGGAGGGAGCACTTCCTCCTTACCCTAAGCCTCACTTAGTCAAGCTAAGAAGTTTTACAATCACTCAGAAAACCCTCAACAAAGCTACACTAAAGATCCTTTCAATCACAAAAGAAATGCTCACCAGAAATTCACACCACTTTAAAATAAATCTAGCTTTGGAGACTATTTTCTAGCTAAAATATCTCTTGAGATCTTGTAAACAAAGTGTGCAAAAGTCCTCCCTTCGTTCAGAACAGTTTGTTTTTAAAGGGGAACAGAAATGAGCTTCATTAAAGCTTCCAACGGATAGAAGGCAGATGAAGGGTCAGCTAGCCGTTGGGGCTTTCGGACGTCCGACGATCAAATCATCGTCCGAACCAATCGTCCGAAAATAGCCAAGTTGAAGTTCGGACGTCCGATGAGATTTTTGTCGTCCGACAGCACAGCGTCCGATCGTAGGCCGAGAGCTAGCAAGTTATCTTGGAATTTTTCGGACGTCCGATCTGGTTGATATGCGTCCGAGGTATGCGTCCGATCCTTCCGGACGTCCGACAGTTTCCTTTCGGCCGTCCGACCTGATTGTCCTGTTTTTGCTTCTCATTTTGGTTGTCTTGCATTTCATGACATATTTGAACCTGATTCTTGGATAGACAGAAACACTTGTATTTGAAAGAGGTTAGATAAACATTTCAAAGTACCAAGAATGACCAACTAGACATACTTAAAGGACAGTATCTTTGATCGGAACAAAACAATGACTAAATTCATTTATATTATTTCAATCTTGTTTGCCACATCCAAAGCATCGTAGACTGGAGTCAATCAAACATATGCTTTCCTTGTTCCATCAGGCCTGATCAATCTTGGTCAGTATAAACGAACTTTTGTGATCATCAAAACCAAGAATAACATTTGCAAGTCCTCACTGTGAGGACTCACAAATTTCTTATATTTTTCTCAAAAATGCCTTTTTATTTGGAAGTTATTCATTTATTATAGCCTACTACCCATTAATTCCATAATAAGTGCAAATGAACCTAGAAAGTAGGGTTTCACTTTTGGTTTCAAGATTGGAGCAAAATTAGGGTTTTCGCGATTTTTCGCCGGATGAATTTTCGGAACAGAGCAAGGATCAAATTTGGTGTTTAAAAATGACTTTTAAGTGAGAAATAATATGTGATTAGGAGCAGTGATATAAGGTTAGTAATAGGAAGTAAAAACCCTAGTACGTGTGTTTTTAAGAAAAACGGCGCGAACCGACGGGTACCGCACACTATCGATTGAATGCACCACTTGACCACCACTTTCTTACCAGCTGGCTTTGAGAAAAATACTTGAGCAAAATATCCCCTCAATTCCAGCTGGCTTTGACCGAAATTTGTGGCAAAAAATGCAAGGAGAAGAAAGAGAAAATTTTGTGGTTGTGGTTGATCCAAGTGTTGGCAAAACTTGTGGCTTAGATTAATCCTAATCTCTTGTCTTTTAACTCCCTAAGAACAGCCTTTCTTCTTCATTTTTTTTCTGCTCCATAGCCGAGACAAGAGAGAGAGAGAAAGACAAAGAGAGTTCATCTTGTTCTTCTCCAAATCTTGAAAAGTTTCTTCTATTCGTGCAAATCTACTCCGATTAAGTTGTTATCTAGCACAAGGGCTACCTACCGGTGTAATTTTCTTGAGGAACAAAGGCCTTAAACACTTGTTTCTAGTCTCCTTGGAAAGGTATACATGCTAGAACCTTGACTCTCCGATTAAATTCGCGATTAGTTGCTAAATATGTCACATATGGTTGAATTATTGATGTATGTGGTGAAATAGAGGCTTGGATCATGATTTTCCATTTTTATTGGAATTTTTACAGCTTTCCTATAATTTTCTAGTGCTTAAAAATTGGGGCTTTGATGTTTATAATCTGATATGGGAAGTTAAAGTAGTGAAGCAAGCTAAAAATAAGGAAATTAGCAATTGATTGCAAGAATCCCAGATTTCTGGAAAATTTCAGTTCATTCTGCCCGGTTTTAGTACTCATAGTTAGAGGCCGAATTAGGCTTGGAATAAAACATTAAAGTTGTAGATAATGATATTTTATAGGTACCTACAAAATTTCAACTCAATCGGACCAACGTAGCTTGTGAAAAGATGAAAATACCCTCGCTGTTCTAGGTTACATTCCAGAGTTCCGCGTGGACAGTTTAGTCTATTTGGTTGTGTTTATTCACTATAATCCGTTGTGATTTAGCTATTTTCCAAAACATGAAAGTTTTATTATTCTGTCTTAGCTTTTAAACGCCTCCAAGAACACCTTAATCGGACCTTGGTAACCTGAGATATGACCATTCCAGTGCAGTGCGGTTAATTAGCCAACTATTTGGATTTTGGTTCTGTAAATTGGGAATTTGACTAGGTTTAATTGGAAACTGGACTAAGTGATCTTCATGAAAATTGTAGCCCTGTGTCTTAGCTTTGAAATGGTATAAGTTGCGCCTCAATCCGATAAGCGTAGCCTAGGATGTGTTATTTCCGCAACCACACGTCAAATCTGTCTTTTGCTAGGTTACATTTCCGCACTTGTTATCACTTTGATTTTTGTTCTTATGTTGTTATGAGCCTATGGAATGGCTATTTTATTGAACCTATGATATGTATGACTTTGGGATTGGCTGAGGAAAAATAATGAAGCCATAAATGGCTGGAAAATTAGGTAAACACAAAGGGCGTGCTGCCCAAATTTTCGCTCAAGGACTAAGTTTCTATTTGAATTTGTATATTTTTGTTTGGCAAATACTATGACCGTCTTACCATTCCAAAACATGATACCTCTTACTCCGTACCCAAAATATAGAAGTATGAGTTAGGGTTTTATCGGCCACAAGTGAACTACTTTCAAGTACGGTTTTAAGAGTCTTCCTTTTCCATATGATTTTCATCAAAACCCTTGTTATATAACATCTACTTG
The DNA here is from genome assembly GCF_036785885.1 of Coffea arabica. Classification (NCBI taxonomy): domain Eukaryota; kingdom Viridiplantae; phylum Streptophyta; class Magnoliopsida; order Gentianales; family Rubiaceae; genus Coffea; species Coffea arabica. Next base: position 51,429,995 of record NC_092313.1, read on the forward strand.
AATATATAGTGACTTTTAGTCATACAAACGATTCTTTACAATTCCGAAAGAATATTTTCTTAGCCTATCTATTTGTCTTTTGATTTGTCGTTAGTCAAATGTTTTTCGTTGGAATTCTATAAGCCTTTTGAGCTTGGTTTTGCGATTGATCTTGAAACCCTAGTTATTTTCATCCTTGAGTCCAAACAACCCTCTTTTTACTTGAAAGTTATCTTTACACGATTTACTCCTAATTAGTCGGGTTTCTTCATTTCCCCTTAAATGTTTTGCTCGATAAACTGTAATATGTTCTCTTGTTCAATCTTAGGTTTCATTGGTGACTAAGGGTAATATCCGGAAGGATATTTTGCACGTTATTTTGCATAACTAGGTGAGTGTTCCTTGTTTGCTATATTCCTTGACTTATTGGCTTGTTATTATTGATTGATAATGTGTTAAGTGCTTTCAATAATTGTTAAAACGAGTTTTTTAGGCGAGTGTGTACTTTATCGCACTCGACCTAAATAAATGTGAAATTTTCAATGATTAATGATTAAATGCTAGTTGCGCATGAATGTAAGCCGTTTGACTGAATTGGGCCCTGCCCTTCGTTACTGATCGACTCGAGCCAGAAGCGGACTCGGTCGGGCGATATGGTGACCCTGGGTGAATTTGGTATACTCGAGTATTACCTTGTAGCCCGGCCACGTCCGGATGGGTGGAGTCCGGCCACGTCCGGATGGGTGGAGTCCGGTCAATGTCCGGAAGGGGATGAATGAACGAACGAAGGCACGAGGGTTTTATTTCTCAAAAAGGAAATTTTCAGATAATTGGAGGAATAAGGGGAAATGTCAGGGGAACGAACGAACGAACGAACAGCTCCTTGGGAGCCCGTATCCTTTTAATGAATGATACTATCGCTTTCCATTGTAAATGTTTCTTGAATTATTGATACTCCATGTTTAATGTATTGAATTGATTGTTTGATTATCTGTTCAGAACCTCACTGAGCTTTTAGCTCACCCCTTTAGTTTTGTTTTCCTTAACAGGGGACGGCGAGCAGAATGAGAGCATAGACTAGCCAGTCTAGTTCTTTTGTTTCTTTTGTAGTGGTTCTTGCCTAGTGCTTGGCACAGGCTGGACGTATGAAGGATTGAGAACCTTTGTATATTCGATCTTTACACTCCCTTTTGGGGATGGCAATGTATATAAGTTTCGATTAAGTTTTGGATCGTTGCCCTATTTATTCATGTGATTTATTCAGATTTTAAGTGAGGACTGTGGTGAACGACCGAGTCCCGGCGAGAACTGGACAGGCGACCCGCCGAACCCTTTGGTTCGTCTTAGGGGGAGGTGGGGCCGTCACACTCACACTCTCTCCCCCTTAAAAGAATTTCGACCTCAAAATTTATACATTTATTCATAAATAGCTCAGGGTATTTTTCTTGCATGTCCGTCTCTAATTCCCAAATCTCCTCATTAGTCTAAATTTTAGCCAGACAATGGAAAACATGAATCATACCTTCTACCACTTTAGACGGATTAGGTACTTGCCGGTGGTTTACGGTATACACTCTGGCAGGCACTCTGGATCTATTCCTTCCCACATTTGGTTGTTTAGGGTTTGAGTTGTCAGCTGGCTGGGTATCACTAAATGGATAATTGGCGATCTAGTGCTCAGTGCTTCCACGCCGTAAACGCTTTTGAACCTTTCGCCAGCAATTATCTTCCTTATGGTTGGATTTCCCACAGTAACCACAAGATACTCGAGGGGCTAAGGTTTGACCTCCCTGCGCGGTACCTCTTGCTTGTCCCCTTCCACCTGGGGCCCCTCTTGAAGTAACTTCCTTAGGTCTCCCCAAAATTTTCTCACCACCATCTCCTCGAACCACCTTAGAGGGTAGCATACCTAGATCATCTTGTTTCTGCCTTTGGTCTCCACTAAGCACACCTTTCTTTCTTGCATGAAAAGCCTTTACTTGTGCCCTTGCAATCTCTATCCTCTGGGCTTTCTCAAGAACCTCGGTGAAAGTATTAATTTGCGCAGCCGCCAAGGCTTCCTGTATTTCTACGTTCAACCCTTGCCCAAACCGTCTCACCCTCCTTTGCTCCGTAGCTATCAATTCAGGAGCAAATTTTGATATTTTGGTGAACTAAGTTTCATACTCAGATACACTTAAGCTTCCCTAACGTAACCTAATGAAATCATCCTCTCTTTTCTCCTGAACTATTGGTGAGAGATATTTCTCATTAAACTCACGCACGAAGTTCAACCAGGTCTATACTGCCCCTTCTCTCTCCCATTTAGCCTTTATCACATTCTACCAGGCTCTAGTTGGTCCCTCAAACTGAAATACAGCAAAAGTTACCTGCCTATCCTCCGTATAGTTTAAAGCAATGAAAATGTTGATCATCGTCTCTAACCACCTCTCAGCTTCTTCGGGGTCCAATCCTCCAAGAAACTTAGGAGGAGAAAACTTTTGGAATCTCTCTAAGGCCTTGTCTTGCCCCATGTCAAGGTCCCTAAATTGATTAACAGGGGATTGACCCTGTTGCTCTACTAGTCGAACAAGAATATTGGTCATTTATTGAGTTGTTGTTGCTACCTGATCCCCTCTTTAGCTCGGGGTCCAGGTTGTGGCTCAACCGTTTCACCTTTCACCTCTCTCGATTCCCATACTGGTTCTTGCGCCAGTCTAGTCCCACGGCCACGGCTAGAACCGTGTCCTCGGCTAGTTTCACGGCCCTGATTTCTCCTACCCTTCATACCTCTTGTGAAAAATAGATGACATAGGTATGAGCAAAATAAAGTAGCTATAAAGCTCAATAAAAGTATTTTCAAATCATGAAATGAAAAATAATAGAACAAATTGAAAATAACATACTTTCTCTATATACATATCATAACAATTCACATATCCTATGGGACATTAACCCCAGACATTGCTCACACACTACACTTACTCAAAACTCAAAGAAGTACAGCTAGGTATGTACACTTGAATAATAAGGGTCCCAAATCTCACTAATATCTTCAATAACTCCCAAGTCCGGACTATTCGCATTCCTCGTGCCTTGGCTTTCGCCATCCAGACTTATCCTAATATTACTCGAGATATCGACTTATCATAAAGGTATCACTCTTTGGTACTCGGGTACAGGAATAAAAAAATATGATAATTCACCGTTCGAGTTAGCTAGTCTCGAGAGGAAATCAACCACTTTTGAGATTCTTACCCGACATACATATCTAATGTCCTCAACAATCGACATTTGTTCCACACTTAACAAGCCAATCCCACAGTCCGAAAATCCTCTCCTGGCACGAGCTCGATAAGAGCTCTGATACCATTTGTGACGATCCCACCTCCCCCTAGGGCTTATCCCAGGGTTTAGCGGACTGCCTGCTCAGCTCTCGCCAGGACTCACTCACTCACTTCAAGAAAATAGGTTGCAACCTCGAGAGTAAAAGAAATAACAGTTCCCAAGTTTGGAACGTACAAATACATTAATTTCTATTTCAATCATCCATACAATCCCAAATATATCAAAAGATATGAGTTCCAGATATATTCAGCCCTAATCGAACACTAGCGCGAGTACAATCGCAAAAATTTCAAAAACTAGACTATGCTAGCCTGTACCGGTCTCACGCCTCGCTCGTACCCCCTGTAAGGAAAACAAATCTAATAGAGTGAGCTAAAACTCAGTGAAGTTCCAAATAACAGGTTGACCATTAATTAAAAGTGAAAGTATCAAAGCAGCAAAGTAGCGAGCATAACAAGTCAAGAAAATGAGTAATAACACTTCAAGTAGCAAATATCAAAATGAGCAAGTGTAAAGTTTTTAAAAAGAAACAATAACACGACAAGTAATAATCATTTCAAAGTATAACGATATGGATGGCTCTCAGTAGCCAAATTCCCGTTGCTTCACCAGAGCTTGATCAAGTAGTAGTTGATACTCCGTCAACTTTCGAGTAAAGTAACCAATCCAGTAGTGCCCCACTTAACGCCAATTTCCATCCACCATTCAACCCTTATACTAGGCCCGGACGCCAAGATAAAAATGTGTGGTAATACTCGAGCATACCGATTAGTCGAGGAGATATCACTCTACTCGACAAAAAAAGATACCTATGGTTCATTATCTAATCGACCAAACCCTTGCCGGCTCGACTCGATTAACTAGCCAGTGGGGTTTGGGTCCCCAAGAAGTGAGTATAGTCGATGAGATAACGTTTCCAATCGACTTAATCACAAGAAAAGTATGGAGCGGGAATGAGAGACACCTTCCACTAGGATTGAGTGTGGTATATGCGGTCGCTCAGCACTTACAAGCACAAGTATATCGAGTCAATTGCAACAAATGAACAAGTATATATCACATTAGGGCATGTGCGATAAAGTACACCCTTACCCGACCAAACCAAGCAAATATTATCCGATCGCGTTGGTAAAGAATTTAAAACAAGTATCAAGTTCAATTCATGTATTTGGAAGCACTCACCAATGGTCTAGTGCTTTTCAAAATCACGTTCAGGTCCAACTCCTTGGTTGGACCTCAAATCTGCGATAAATATCATTTAAGAATGTAAAACTCTCTAGAGTTCAAAACATAGGAGTTTCACTTCAAGAAAATCAAATAAATGAAACTTGTTTAAGTGGTGGTCGTATGGCTTATCAAAGTCTAGAAAACTCATGCTCGCTCTTTTAGTTTCGATAGAGAAGTGAGTTATAGTCTTGAAGTCACACTTAGTATAAAAACTCGAGAAAATCGTCTTTTAAAGGGTCGCTGCTTTTGCTTGTTAAAGGGTACGAGTTTCGGCAAACTTTTCAACTTATGTACCTCTTACTAAAGAAAACTCAAATATCGTGAACAAGCAAAGTTTGCTTCAACCTTGAGTCGTTGCTCAAGTCTCAAGTTCACTCGTCTAACCATGGAGCAAAAATTTGGGCAGCATGCCCTTTGTATTTAGCTATTTTCCAGCCACTTATGGCTTCATTATTTTCCTCAACTCAGCTTAAATTCAACACATAAGCAATCTTACCACAGTAGCTCTTCAACTAGGCTCAATATCATCCAAATACAAGTCAATTCTAGCAAGGAAACCACTAAAACCAAAGCTAGAAACTAGTATTAAAGAAGATTGTCTAAGTGACAGGTTTGTCATCTTTCGGTGTTTTGGTCACAATTGAAGCTACGCTTATTGGATTGGGGCAAATTCAACTTTTACTCTAAAAATTCATAACCAAGCACTTCACCACATTCATATCCTAACTCAATACCATCATATACTAGATAAACAACATTAACCAAAACTGAAAATTACAAACCCTAGCTGAAAATTCCACCTTACCATCAAAAACTATGAAATTAACCATTACAAGCCAAGATTAAGAACTTCTATACCAACTTTAGCAAGATTAAACAAGAGAAAAGCAAGTTCAAGCCTTATACCTTCCAAAAGCTCCTTGTAAGTGAGAAACAAACCACTATCTTCCCAAAATTTCAGCACACCAAGCCTTCCAATCACCAAGAGGTAAGTTTAATCGGTTTGGTTTTGTTGATTTCAATCGAACAAGCTTGATTCAAGGGTTGAAGCTGCAAGTTTCTCTCTTGTATTTTTCTCTCCTAAAACTCAGCCAACCAAGGGAAAAATGAAGAAGAAATGAAGCCAAGGTAAAGATAAGAAGAAAGGAAATTGGTTTAATCAAAGTTTACTAAATTTCCAACAAGTGTCACACTTTGATTGGTGGTCAAAATTTTCTTTTCTCTCTTGTTTTTTAGTCCAAAATTTCGGCTGGTATAAGGAGATATTTAGGGCTGATTTTGGTCAAGTAAGAACAAGGAGATTAAGGTAATAAAGTAGTGTCCAAATGGTGCACTCAATCAGTAGCTAACGGTGCGCGTCGGTTCAAACCGTTTTTTCTTAACTCGCACGTACTAGGGTTTTCACTTATGATTTACTAACTTATTATTAGTACTTCTAATCACACACTTTCTCTTATCTAAAAATCACTCTTAACCACCAAATTTAATACACACACCTCACCAAGTGATCACACTGCCAAAATACGCAGAAACCCTATTTTACCCTAACTGTAAAACTAAAGATGAAACTCTTGATTCTATAATTTATTGCAACTATTGAGGGAGTAAATGAGTAGTAAAGATATTATAAAGTAATTTATTCAAAATAAAAGGAAATTTTAAGAAAATATGAAGAATTTTACAAGTCCTCACATAGCTACCCTAGAATCTTCAACCACGTGCGATGGTATTTAATCCCTTCCTTCAAAAGGTGCACTTCATACGTGCATACATTTTACTTTATAACCTCTCATTTCTTTTTACTTTTAGTGGTTGTCACGCCCCTTCACCCCATTAGGATTAAGATCGATTCACTTGGACATGTAGCCGTGGCACGACGTGCGCATAGCAATGTCCAAGGGATCACTCGAACCATCGACTCTTAGCCCTTGGGATTGATGACCCTTCGCCTTTGGTCTGAAGGTTTGGGGACCTGAAACTTTATCGAGTCTAGATGCATTAGTGAGTCCAACCTCATGCATCCATATTAGAAATCGCCTAGGATAGAGTCGACCGTACCCAACTAGGAACACTAGGCACGAAGGGAGGGATCCCACCCCTCTTTCCTTAGTTTTCTTTCTTTTCGCTTTTTGTATCATCTAATTGCCCAACGTGTTATGTGTTATTTGTTGAACTAACATTTCTTTATTTTCTCGTCTTTTGCATTCATAAACACTAGAAAATAAGAGTTCTGACATGATACTCTTTTAGAACCTACCCTCTTAGATAGGTTATTGCACGTTTAAATTTCGATATATTGCATTCGTAGGTTAATAAGTGCACATCATTTTAGGCCCACTCTGGTATACGAAGGGCCCCTTAGGTCATGTTTTCATTTCAAGTTGCATATTTAATCGTTTTGATAAACTGGCATCATGCATCAATCTTAAAAGGGAATGCCGCACAAGGAATCCTACGTTAGGAATAAGCCACATTATGTCTCGGATATGTAATCCAATAAAATTTGCATGTCTATATTTCTTGTACCGTTCAAAGGGGTAGTGCATGAGATAAGGTAGGATCCGATCTTTTTCATGATAATAGAGTAACTTTTGCACATTAGAATATGAGCATCTAACAATCATCTTTTGGCCATTTTATCAGAATTGATAAAAATCTCTGGCGAAAAGGACATTAAATTGAAGAAATTTCCAAATAATTCCTCATTATTGAGATGATAAATATATTGAGGCCAAATCCTGGTTTTAGAAGGCTCATAGATTAATGCATTGCAACAAAATTTGTAAAATTTTAAGACTACCAATAGATGGACAATTCAGTCGATTTTCAAATAAATCGTCAATTCCATCCAATCCATTTTATTAGTGTACTCACTTTTAGGGCAATCTAGTCAATTTTCAAATAAACTGTCAATTCCATCCATTCCATTTTACGAGTTTATTCACTTTTAGGATGATCGAGTCAATTTTTTGGGATAAACCATCCACTCCATCCGATCTATTTGATCAATTTATTTCATTCAATTCATTTGACTAGTTTACTCATTTTTAGGACAATCCGGTCAATTTTAAATAAATCATCAATTTCATTTAATTCATTTTACTAGTTTACCCATTTTTAGGGTGATCCAGTCAATTATTGAATAAATCACCACTCCATCCGATCTATTTGATCAATTTATTTCATTCAATTCATTTCTCTAGTTTACTCATTTTTAGGACAATCCGATCAATTTTGAATAAATCATCAATTTCATTTAATTCATTTTACCAGTTTAACCATTTTTAGGGTGATTCAGTCAATTTTTGAATAAATCATCACTCCATCCGATCTATTTGATCAATTTATTTCATTCAATTCATTTCACTAGTTTACTTATTTTTAGGACAATCCGGTCAATTTTGAATAAATCATCAATTTCATTTAATTCATTTGACCAGTTTACCCATTTTTAGGGTGATCCAATCAATTTTGAATAAATCATCAATTTCATTTATTTCATTTGACCAGTTTACTCATTTTTAGGGCCAGTTTACCCATTTTTAGGGCGATCCAGTCAATTTTTGAATAAATCATCAATTTCATCCGATCCATTTGACCCGTTTATTCTCTTTTAGGGTTTCAATCTAAGGTTCACTAAATAAGCTAATCGAGACATTGTAATCCTTTCAAAAGTAGGCTCTTTCAAACATCATTTTATGTGTTAATCAAAGTAATCAATCCATTTGGACTTTGTTCTCATTTTGTTAGGACAAATGTCTCTTGCCACTCCAATGAACCAAAATTTTCAAATTATTTTTCACTCGAATATCCATAAGTTGATCGGATTCATCAGCTATTGTATGGTGCCTACCCTAGAGGATTGCATTTTCATTCTAGGCCAATCCTTGGCATAAAAAGGACTGCCCAATAGGACATGCATCCGAATTACTTAAATTTTTACTAACTCGCGTCTTTTTCTTTTTCTTTCTTTTTGTCCGCAGTTAATCAAGAGGGGAATCTAAATAGGTTTTTTCCTAAATTTTTAGATAATTACAAACATAGCTACATAAAGAAACCCCATCATTACACGATCACATTGCCGAGTTTTGAGAAATAGTGTAAACATGAGTACACATTCTGAATCATCCAATAGGTCTGCAATGACGTCATCACCCAACCTTGCAAATCTGGGAGCTCAACTGAGCGAAGTGTTAAACAAATTCAGTGAATTAAGCATGGAGATGGCCGCACAATGACACGTGATTGATCAGTTGGTTGCTGGCAGTAGCAGCAGCAGCAGCATCCAGCAAGATCTCTTATCTGCTGGTCAACCTGAGCCGCAACCACTACCCTTACCTTATACTCAAACCTCTTTCGTTCCACATGTCGTAAATCCACTTGAGGAACCTTTCACCTATCCCACTCATGACCTCCCACATACCTATGCATCCAATATCCAGATCAATTCTCCTCACACTCAAGTTCCTTAAAATTGTCCACCTATTAGTCTGAGCATGCCACTTGAATCTCAAGGACCACATTCTTATTCCACTGTGAAACCATTCACGCTAGATACCGCTGCACAAGGAAAAGTTGAAGTAGGGGAATCCTCCACGCCAATTGACAAAAATCTGTTAAAAAGGTTGGATCGGTTTGACGAGTTCATGAGGAAGAGCCAAGGTTTGAGCAAACAAAGAGGTTTGGACTATAACGAATTGTGCATGTTTCCTGATATGCAGCTGCCTGTAGGTTTTAAAGCACCCAAATTTAGTAAGTACGATGGAACGGGCAATCCCAAGACACATCTCTGAATGTTTGCAAACAAATTAGGAAATCCAGTAGATGACGAGAATTTGCCAGTTCGATTGTTTCCCGAAAGTTTAGAAGGTGATGCACTGGATTGGTACTCCAATTTGAAACCTGATGAGATGAGGACATGGTTGGATTTGTCAACCGCTTTTGTAAGACAATATGAGTATAATTGTGAGCTTACATCGACGAGAACCACCACGCTTGAGGGGACCAAGAGGAAACCATCGGAGGATTATAAGACGTATGCCAAGCGTTGGAGGAAGTTAGCTGTTAAATGGAACCCCCGATGTCCGAGGACGAAATTGTTCAAACATTTATTAAAGCTCATGACCCACCATATTTTGAGGAAAATTTTTCAATAACTGGATGCTCGTTTGCAGCTATTGTAAACAAGTTAGAAGAATTTGACGAATTCGTCAAAGCAGGAAAGATAGTCAACGTGTTGACCTTGAAAATGCAACTGGAAGCTTTGCAAGGTCAGAGTAGTAGTGGCAAGAAACCTCAGTTCAATAAGAAGGAAGGAGAGAATGCTTTCGTTTGAGATCAGAGTCCCCTGACTAGACCCAGAGTTCAGAATCGATCCACGTACTCATCCTCCTACTCGTATTACCCAAATTCCCGTCCTGTCTATCACACTACTGTCAACCATCCTCACCGTCAACCCAACTACACAAATGTCCCAGCACCACCTTTCTAGATTTCTCAACCAAGTTTGCAAACTCGATCTCGACCTTCTTTTAATTCAAGACCTGTTCAGCCAAATAACCATACCTATAATTATTCTCAAACCAATAAAATCCAAAATCAAATTCAATACTACACCTTTACCAATTTAGGCCGACCTCTCAACCAATTATACGAGCAACTTAAGGTTGCTGGTAAAATTGGCGTGGTGCCTCCTAAAATTTACCTTAGGGGCATTCCTGCTGGCTATGATCCTCAAGCCATTTGTGCATATCACTCTGAAAGTTCTGGCCATTCTACTGTCAATTGTTGGGCACTAAAGCATAAAACCCAAGACATAATTGATGCTGAAGACATAATAGTTTTAAGGAAAAGAGGTGAGTCAGGGCTGAATGTCAGCAAGAACCCTCTTCCTGAGTATAAAAATACTGTAGGGGCAATTACCACTGACGAGGAGTTTGAGGAGTTTGCCAAAAATATTGTGGAGGAGAATGAAGTAATTGGAATAGTCCAGAAGCCTTTTGTACTCGAATGAGCCATCCAAAATTGGACTGCAAATTACCTTCCCTCCCGAAGGAAATTTCGGTAAATGTAGGGGATTGCCTTTGGTTGAGAACTACGAAAGAAATCATTTGCATTGATCATCTTTGGTGTTTCAGTTTTGTAAATAGTTTTGAATCAATTGTCTTTTCAATACAAGTCTTATGCTAAGTAGCGTATTATGGCGTTTTGTCCTTTATTTGAAATTCAATGAAATGTACAGTGTTCATTTTCCAATTGTTTTACTTACACATTGTTGTATCTATCTCATTCTTTTTTAGATGGCCAGTAATAAAACACATTGGCCCTTTGGATATCAATATTTCGGAATTTGATGACTGCAATCTCGATATCTCTCACGAATTCGAAATTATGGAATCAGAAATTAAAGACGAGAGCGATAACGAGGAAGAATTTGAGTGTTTGTTAAAGAATTTTGAACAATATGAAGAGAAATCCGAACTGGACTTAGAAGAAATAGAAATCATTAATATTGTCACTGAGATCGAGGTCAAGGAGATAAAAATTAGCAGTCATTTGAATAAGAAACAGAAAAAGAGAATGGCCCGTACTTATAACAAGAAAGTCAAACCACGATTATTCAAAAAAGGAGACAAAGTGCTGAAATGAATTTTGCCAGTGCAAGAGGAGGCCAAAGGCAAGTTTGCACCAAATTGGCAGTGCCCTTTTATTGTCAAGAAGGTATTGCGTGATGGAGCACTTGTTCTTGTAGAAATTGATGGACAAGTTTTCCCTTAGCCGATCAATTCGGATATGTGTAAGAAATTCTTCATCTGATAAATGGAAGCTTCTTTTGAGAGTAAATGCGAAAGATGGAATGAAAGTCAGACCTTCTTTCTTCCCAATTAAATATTCTATCACTATTTTTTCCTTTTGAACCTTCAGAATAAATCATTTCGTTTGGCAACCCTAAGGATCGCAAACCCCACATTGAGGCAAGATTGAGTTGAAAGAAAAGAGAAGAAAAGCCTCAAGAGGTGAAAAGTGATAAAGGAACAAAAGGAAAAGAAAATTAAAGAAAAGAATCTCGGTTGAGAATAAATTGAGGCAATTTTAGTTTAATCCTAAATAGGGTTAATATGAGGATGCGACCTCAGGTGATTTAAACACTTATAAAATTTGCTTTCAAGTCTTAACCTTTTCTTAGCACCTCACCTGACCACATTACGAAAAATTGAAAGTCCTGACTTCCGTTCTTTGCATCACCTCTTTTAGGAAATTTTCTAATCACATGGCAAATGATGTCAATACACATTCACCAAGTTTGCAAGGGAAGGATTGTCGCATTGATGCCATCATTTCTTAAAATACATTTCTAAGTTGATAAAGGCTATCGGCAAGATTTGTTCATTAGGTGAAAACCCGAAAGGGCGCCTTTTCAAAAGAGAAAAAAAAAGAAAAAGAAAAAAGAGGACAAAAAAAAGAAAAAAAGAAAAATGAAAATAAAAGAAAAAGAAAATAAAAGGTGGGGGTAGTCTTAGTTAACACCCGAAAGGGCGCTAAGGTAGGGTTTTATGAGAAAAAGTGAGTTTGGAGTTGAATGACTAGTAACTCAGTTCAGTTGAATTTCTCTTCACAGTTGTGGTTTTGTTGCTAGCATTGAACTCCGGAGAAGCGATATCCAAAGGGTCAAATGTGGTATTTTGTGTGAGATCAAAGTGTTTTGGTTCGTCAAACATAAACTTCTGAGTATACGAGTTCATTTCTCTAAAATGAATTTTCTTTCAATAAAAGTAGATGGTTGTTTTCATGTTACTGGAATTTGCATCATTTTTGTGTAAGTAGAATATTCTTTCTTGTGTTTTATGCTCTCATTTATCTCTTTGGATTTATCAAATGGCAATCCCTGTGATTTATTAAAAATATTTGGATATGAAATGACATACTTGATTAGCATTGGAAGTTAAGAAAATTTGATGCAGTTCGTAGAGTAAAGTTGAGTTTTTGCTACAGTGGAGAGGAACGTTCAAATACTCATGTTTACACATTTCTCGAAAGTGAGGTTGATCGGATAGTGGTGGCATTATCTTGTCATTATCATTATTCCTCTTTTGCAGGTCCAAAGGTCCAATAACATCACACTGGGGCAAATCTTTTTAGAAGAAGTCATCTATCTCCATCAAAATTTTTGAAATTCTACAAAAGGTATTCTACAACAACTTTATAGCAAGCTCGAGTTTTATCCCACTGACCATTTTTACGCAGGTTCGGGTTTTATCCCACTGACCAATTTTCGGCAAGGTTGGGTTTTATCCCATTTACCTTTATATGTTTGCTTGTTTCAGTTCGTAGCGAAATAACTACAGATAAGTATTTGGTATCTACGTCTTTGTTTCGAATTTCTTCGAATTTCAGAAAAAGAGGGGTAAGGTGTAAACACCAAAATTTCAATTCTATTTAATTCCATTTTAATTTAATTTAATTTAATTTTAATTTTAGTTCACAAAATGATAGTTAGTTATTTTTATTGAATTAGGTTCATCTTCTTTTAAAAAATAATCAACAAAACAAACGTTTTTTGCATTAAATTTCTAAAAAAAAGGAAAATTCTCACAAAAATTTATTTTTAATCTTTTTCAAATTCAATTTTTTCCAAATAAAATGAAATTTTTGCAAGGAAATCTCTATTAGGAATTAACATTTTGTTTACCTTAAATATGTTTTGAAAAACAAAAAAAGGAAAAACAAGATAGGTGAAAGATATGCATAGTAGCTAAGTGGGATAGGTGAGCATTAGCCATGTGATTTTGGCATTTTGCACAACATATGCAAGAGGCTAGGTGGCAAGACAGGTGTAGGAAGATGAGGAAAAATCTGGAACAAGAAAGGAAAAAAGAAAGCTGCGAGCAAGAAACCAAAGGCAAAAAAGAAGGGAAGGAAAAAGGGTTTCGGGGAAGGAAAAAAAAGAGAAAAAAAAAGAACCAAGAGAAGGAGAGATTGAGGGAGGATAGCGGCTGAAGGAAACGAAGGAGGAAACAAGGGAGGAGGAGAGAATCTGGGGAAGCAAGAGAGGTAGAAAGAAACTACAGAGAGATAGAGGGAAACGAGAGGAAAACTGGAAAGAAAAGGAAGAGAGAAAGAGAGAGAAAGGAAGGGAGAAAGGGGAAGAAAGAAAAGGAAAAATTGAGAGGAACAAGGAGGGAACAGGAGGAAAGGCAGCGGTGAACAAGAAACACAGAGGAAAGAGGGAGAAAATTGAGAGAGAGAAGGAAGAAAAAATTGCAGAAAATCTGATCACCAGGCTGACGAATCAGCCCTCTTTCTTGCTCATTTCTGGTCTCGATAGTGCTTATTTTGAGGAGATTTTTCTTTCTCCACCTTCTCTGGATATCTGGAAACAACTTTCGTTCAGTAATCATCGAGTGAAAACACCTCTAAAGGAACTAAATTGGGGCTCAAATTCTCAAGTTCGTCATCGCTGCAATTTCTGCGACAAAGTTTCCTTGGCTTCATTCTAGGAGTCGGTACGCAGTTTCTTGGGAGATTTCATGTTCGTTTGATTTCACCAACATTTGCAAGTAACTCTAGCTTTTCTTCCTGCCATTTTAACATAATTTTGTGAAGATGAGTTCATCGCATGGGTTTCTTCCTTATGCTCGCGCATGTTATTTCTTCTCTTTGTGGTTTCATCTCTGATGCTTTAGAGTTTGGCTGATTCAGATACGTTCAAAAGGCTTCAGAGTAATTTGATATTTAATGATTCAATGAGTTGGCTAGAAAAACATTGACTTTAGGTGGAGCCAATTTCAATTACCGCAAGTTTCGTTCTTTCTTTCTTTGCTGCGTTTTCATGTACAGATGCATTGTTAGGTCTTCTAGAAATGGTCAATCGTGTTTGGATGATGTTAATTAAATGGGTTGAAGTTTTGTTGGTTTTAGATTGATAAACTAGTGGGTTTTGCTTGAGTTTTGCATTTAATCTACCTGGTAGAATAAGGAAGAAGGTCGCAGAAGGAAAAATTGCAGAAGAAAGAAACCAGCGATGAAGAAGAAAGCTTGAGAAAATTCTTAATTTGTGATGAAAAACAAAAGTTATACTACAAAGGGGGTGATTAGTGAAGCAGCTTCCATAAATGTGATCTTCGCATTTGTGAAATGCGAGTTCAGGCACCTCGCATTTGTGAAATGCGAGTTCAGGTACCTCGCATTTCACAAATGCGAGGTAAGTGCTTTCAAAAAAAAAGAAAAACAAGCTCGCATTCTTCGGTTGCGAGCTCAAGAGCTCGCATTTGCAGAATGCGAGCTTTTTTCCTCGCATTCAAGAAATGCGAGGTACTCAAGCTTTTTTGACCGAAAATTCAATTCTGACCGCAATTGTCTAAACCCAAGCTTCACCTGTTGAAGCATCAGTTCAACCAGCTTCAGCCTCCAAGACACTCTTCGGTTTCCCGCTTCAGCTCAATTTCGAATCTCATTTCTCAGCTGCTACCCATCAATTCATCGCAGCTGGGTTTTGGTTGTCCCTTTTTCCGTCTATTTTCGTTTCATCTTCGCCGCTTCACCAAATGGTGCCAACCTTGGTAGCCTTCGCCGCTTCATAGCCGTCCGCCACGCCGGCCCTCCTCATTCCCCTTCGCCGGTTGCGCTTCAAGTCAGTTCATCTTCGCCGGTTCATAGCCTTCGCCGCTTCACCACACTCTTCGCCGCCGCTTCATTTCTCAGCTGTTACCCAGCTCAGATTATACCAGGTTTGTTTATCCTTGTTCCCTTTTTTTGTTTAAGTTATGTCGTTGTTGATTACTGGATTTTGGTTGCCCTTCCGTCCCCTCGGCCCTCTGTATAATGAATATGTACTGCTGTAATTTTTGGGTGTATGATCCGAGCTCGAATCGTATAAAACCCAGAAGGATCCGACCTCGGATCGTTTGAAGTGCCAAAAATTAAAACAGGGGATCCGAGCTCGGATCCTACAAGTTCCTGTTGGATCCGAGACCTCGGATAAACTTCTGGTATAGTGGATCCGAGCCATGTCGGATCCGAGGACTTCAAGAACAGATACGACCTCGGATTTATTTTGGTGTTGGTACTAAACAGCTAAATTCCAGTACTTCACTGCTAAATTCCACCAAAGGCCTAAGTAAAAGCCTTTTTGTTTTGGTATTATATGAAAACTGGAGTAAAGTAAAAAAAAAAAAGTCCTCGGTCTTGAAGTTCGACAGCCTATCTAATGGTCCCTTCTGTCACTTAATTCAGTAATTGATAACCATGCCATTGTGGAGTTGTATTATAATCTGATATTGAAGCATGTAGAAAGTTTCCCTTGCTTCAAGTACTTTCATTTGGTTCATTGGGACGATATTTTGACACGATTGGTTACTTGGTGAAGTGAAGTGAGAATTTGACAGAATCTTCCAAAACATGTTTTTCAGTTGTTGAACACATCTTCTTGTTTGTCTTGCTAGGTTAGTATAACAGGATAACATAGATATAATAAGCATGACTCGTTCAATAATAATCTCTGGCTACCATTTGTCATAGTTGCCGGTCTTTCAATCTTTGGCTGTTATAGGTAAACACTTAATCCTATAATTAGAAAACTTTATTAACCAAAGTGCAGTGACACAAAGATTGTATGATGAAACATGATTTGATTTTCTGTACAGGAAGGTTCTTTTCTTTCTTTATCCAAAGCTTTTTGTGTATAAGACAAAATGTTTATACATATGCGGTTTCTGTCATTTTGTTTATTTTCTTTTTAATGGACTGACTATAACCATTACTTGCCAATTGTGCGGTTAGAGGGAACATTAACTTAAAATGTTAACTAAAAATATGTATACAAGACAAACATGTATCACATTTGCTTGTACTACTACAAATGCTCGTATTTATTTATCTATTTGGTGTATCTATTTGGATGAAAACGTAATGTGGGCTGTGCTATTGTGTTGTATTTTTCTTGGGTAATTCAGTGGTAAATTTGGACCACATAATTATGTGTTTGGAAAACTCAGTGGGTGACACAAACACACATGGAAAATGACATGCTGACTACAGCACACGATTACTAACTTGTACCTTAAATGTGACGACCCCACTTCTCCCAAGGGCGAACCCAAGGGTATCGGCGGGCCGCCTGCCTAGCTCGCGCCAGGACTCAAAACTTAAGGCAATAAAACTAGATAAATCGAAAGAGCACTATATACAATCCCAAAAGTTACATTTACATCCTCAAAAGTCTCGAGTCAAACCATTCTAATACACTATAACCACAACCAGCAGAAGATAGACCCTAAGAAGGGTCCTTATACAAACCACCAAAACTAAAACAAACATCCTAACTGTTTAACTAATACAAGCCAATCTAACTATACTAGTGTACGAGCCAAAAGTTCCCGCGTCGGCCCCTGCTAAGGAAAACAAAAGGAAAGGGGTAAGCTATATGCTTAGTAAGTAAACAGGGGCGAAAGCATAAATTTCACGTAACAACAGTTACACAGTAAGAGTAAAGCAAAAGCAAAAAAGTAACATCACATAATAAGGATACAGGTGGCTCCAAAGCCAATTCATATGCCATGCGTGATCTCCTGCCGACACTCCGTCGACCACACTCAATGGTCCGTAGAACTTCACTTGTACACCCACCGACACCTTATCACCCTCACTGGCCAGTCACGTCACAAACTTGCCCGGGCGAACGAAATCACAAACTTGAGCTTGAGTCACAAGCTCGGGTCACAAACTTGGTCACCTTCTCGGTGAACCGGATTCACAAAATTGGTTCATAACATGAACCTACAAACTTGGTGACCTCAGACTAAGTTGGACTGACTTCGACCAAGCCCTAACCGGCTCGAATAGTCCAAACAGGTCTTAGATCGGGCCCACGAACTCACAAACTTTGCAAACTTCACAAACTTTACTCGAAAGTCGCCCCGAGCCACAAGCTCAAGGGTTTTGGTTCCAAAAGGTTCATATACGTATGCCAAGTACAATTATACATTCAAATTAGGGTTTAGGTCGAGTGCGATAAAGTACACCCTCGCCTCAGTACCCTTTTCACACATCTCAAACACATAGCAAAGAAAACACACCAAACTGGCCTGAATACTTACCCAGAATCTGAAATAGCAAAAACACGAAGTCGGATCGAAATGAACAGCTAGTAGTGGGCCCCACCAGTTCCGCCCAGCTCACCACCGTCTGACATAGAAGATTGTGTCACATAATATCGCAAACGGCTACTATCGTGCCTAAAACAAGCAAAACGGCAAAAACGACACGCGCGCACGTAAATATGACGGACGGAAAACGGAAACGGCCGTTAGCGGAAACGGCAGATTTGACACTCGTTTCTAGTTTACTCATAAGTTGAGCTACGAATATCAGATTAAGGCGTATGAGATGCCATATCGAAGCTTAAAGGATGACCAACAACTGTTATGAAGACATCCAGAACTGAAACTGGAGGCTTCAGTCCCAAATGAACCAAACACAATCACTTACGAAATCTGGCCAATACACAAATGGTCAGTTTTGAGTGCAAACTGTTGTCCATGCTACACATGGTCAAAAGAGATGAAAATTGGCAGTTAGATGGTTCATTCCAAATGGAACAACTTTCATGAAGGTCGGCAATCCAAATTCGGAACGGAAATTGGTCATCAGGACCAAAACAGATCTGACCAGAAAATGGTCATTTTCACGGGCAGGCCTTATTTGCTCGACTATATCTCAGGTTTTATAAATCCGATTCATGAAATTCCAAGGGCGTTAGAAAGCTCTGATATAGGGCTATAAGTTTGGTGTTTTGGTCGCAAGCCCAAACAGCTTGTAACCTAGTCAAACGTGAAGCCAAAGCTCCAGTCATAAACTGTCCGGATATAAAACAGTTCTGACATGCATTCTTATTTCGATCATAACTCGAGCTACGGGACTCGGATTTTGACGCACTTTATAGCGTTTCGAAGCTGTGACCAAGAAATACATTTCTTATGAAGGAATCAAAATCCAGATCGTACAGGATCAAAATGAAAACCCCCACGGTCAGAAGCTGAAATGCAAAACGTACCCAAACTAATGTCTAAAACAGGCCTGAGTGTTCTGTCTATAACTCATAATACACTACTCCGTTTGACTTGAAACTTCACATAAATATTCAGGACTTAAGGGGCTACAATGTTGAAGAAGGCAACTTTGTCCAGTTTTGAAGATAACAAGGTCAAAAATGCAAGACACTATACCAGAATCGCAAAACAGGTTCACAAACCGTATCCTAGTACAAACATCATAACTCAGCCTACACAAGTCCAAATCCAGAAATTCCAAAGCCATTCGAAAGCTTAGAAACAGGGATACATTTCATCAGAAGACCTCAACATCCAAATCAAAAGCAATGCCAGTCAAAACAGACCAGTTCAAACGCAGTTCGCACATTCTGATCAACCCAGAACAGCAACAGTAAAATCGACATATCTCACTCTACACTACTCGAAATGACCTGAAATTTTACAGACACCTCAAACAAATCAATACCTACAACTTTCATGTTTTAAGAAAAGTCCAATTCGGCCTCTAACCCTATGATCCAAAACCGGACAGAATAAGGGGTGATAAAACCCTAACTTTCCACAATTCAATCCAAACCCAAAATTGGTTACAATTATCACTAATTCACACCTACTAGGGTCTTTTCCCCTCATTATCAACCAACATAGATGACCACAACAACACATTCATATTAAACCAGAAAATTCCTCAAAAATATAAAAACTTCACCAAATCACTTCAAATCAAGAAATAAATCACAAATATCATCACTTTAACCACTACTAAGCATAACTTAAGCATCATTAGATGTAAGAGTAAATTCACACACCACTCACCTAGTAACAAGAGAGGTAGAGATGTTGGCCACCTTAGCTCTTCAAACAAGCTTCACTAAACCACTCACTAGCACCAAAGGGATAGAGTTTATGGAGTAGAAACTTGATCAAGCACTTGGTTGGATGATTTGAGCTAGGTAGTTACCAAGATTTTGAAGAGTTTTCTCTTCCTTTTTAGCTCAAGAGGGCCGGCCACCAAGAAGGTAAGAAATGAATGAATTTTGGTTAATTTTAGGATATTTAACCAATTGGTCAAAATGTCAACAAAAATGAATAGTAAATCTTAAGTTACTTCCAATACAATGGTGACACTTGTCACCTCCATTAATGCACTCCTATCTTTTCTTTTTCCTCTCACATCAATCACTTCACATCCTCTACTTATCTCTTAGCACCCGATAAATTTTACACAGTATCCAGAATTTAACCTAATTGGCCGAATTTTTCTGAACTTACCGCACTAGTGGGTCCCACCTCCGATATACGTTCTTATTTTCTCAAAATCTAACCGATACTTGAAAAATCATCGAAAACCCATATTTACTCATAAAAATTATCCTGGAATATTGTAACACTAGAGGTTTGCTAATCATTCAAACTTACTAAACCTTTGTAATTAAAACAAATCCTATATTTACTTACGTCAAGGCACACACTAGAATACCGAATATAAATTAAAGCTTGAACCTTATAATAATAATACGTAAACTACGATTTTCAAACTTAACCAAGTGAGGGTTTCCTTCCTAGCCATAAAACCCTATTTTCCATACCGAATATCAAATAACCCAAATATCGACTTACGATCGGACTGGGGCCTCACAATCTCCCCCACTTAGGACAATTTCGTCCTCGAAATTAATTCGTTGATCAAAGCATACCTTCAAAACCTGCCGAAGGGTCAATCGCCTCCTGTTGACCCATTGCATACACTCTTGCTGGCCCTTTAGGTCGATTGTCCCCTGCATTTGACGGCTTAGTTGTGGTCCCTTCAGTCGGTGGCTTAAATCCTTCCTTTTTCATCTTAGGGCACCGGGCAATCAGGTGTTCGGTGCTACCACATTTGAAGCATTTGCGTACCGAACTATTCTTCCAGCAATTTTCATCGGTGTGATTGCCCCCACAGAAACCACAGGTTGACTTGGCGGCTGTACTTGCCCCTCCACGCTGGACACTCCTCGGCCCCTCTTGCACTACCTGACCCCGCACAAAGTTATTCGGGGTCCCTGCAGGTCGTGGACCATTCGTACCTTTATTTATCTTGGCAGGTGGCTCGTTTCGCGAGCTTTGTCCGACCATGGAGTCATTTGAGCTAGGTTGCCTCCTTTTCCGATCATGAAAGGCTTTCACCTGTCCTCTGGCAGTCTCAATCCGCTGTACTTTTTCTAGCGCTTGGCTAAACGTGTTCAACTGAGCAGCTGCTAGCGATTCCTGAATTTCCACATTTAAACCTTGAACGAATCGACGGATTCGTTTCTGCTCCGTTAACACCAGCTCTGGGGCAAAGCGAGAAAGTTTAGTGAACTGAGTTTCGTACTCCGCCACGCTAGATGCACCTTGATGCAGGCGGATAAAATCATCTTCCTGTTTCTCTTGCACGATGGGCGGCAAGTACTTCTCATTAAATTCTCGGGTAAAATTGATCCAGGTCCAGGGGGTTTGTTCGCGCTCCCACTTGGTTTTAATCACGTTCCACCAGGCTCGAGCGGCTCCTTCAAACTGGAACGCAGCAAAAGATATCTGCCGCTCTTCCGAATACCTAAGTGCGGCAAATATATCGAGCATACGGTCCATCCAGGTTTCTGCTAGATCAGGATTAGGTCCTCCTATGAACTTAGGAGGTGCAAACTTTTGGAACCGTTCTAAGGCACGGTCCTCGCCCTCATGATTATGTCCCGGATTATGTCCAGGGTTTCCAACAGCATTCCCGTGGCCCTGAGCCTGTTGGTCAATCATACGCTCCATCAAGTCAGCCATTCGTTGGATGGCTGTAGCTACTTGGTCTGGCTCTTGTTCATGTTCCATTTCAGAGCCTCGTCCTCGCCCTCTACCTCCACCTCGAGTACCGGAGGCCATCTAGTGTACAAGTCTATAATTCGGAACAATTCGTATACTTATTATCCAGACTATGAGCAAAAGAAGAGACACAAAACGTACGCACAAAAGGCACACAAAAGATAAATTCAATATTCTATTCAAATATATACACGTATTTACACAGTCACACCAAAAGATTTACACATTACCCGACCTCCAGTCGGTACAAAACCCAATATACACGAGCACTCCGGCTCCAAAAATCTAGTTAGTCGGCCAAGTAACAAAAGGAATTAGACGAATTAGTTCTAACAAAAGTAACCCGCCTTACAGTCAAAAGTACAAAAGCGGCCCTATGCTTCTCCCCTAGGACCCAGGTTCCCAACAGAACCTAACGTATCCACCTCATCCATCATCTCCAGACCGGTGGCTCGTGGCGGAGCCTCTGCGGCTAAATCTAGTAAGAGCTCGCAGTCAACAGACATACTCCGACCCCTGTCCCTCAGCTGCCTCTTCATAGCGAAGAGGTGCTGGTGTGTGTCCTGGAGCTGACGGTGCAAAGCATCCGTCCTCTCCCTCTCCTCTTGGAGACTCCGCTTCAAGTGCCTAATGCGTGACGCCCGCCCCTGGCCAACCTCTCTGGCCTCCTCCAGCTGCGCTCTCAAAGAGTCGACTGTCCTGTCTAGGTGATAACGCTCGTCATCCAATGACAAGACGACCTCGTCAGGATAGCCAAAAGTATACCAGCACGCACAGGGTCGACACGACACCTGGTCGAAAGGGGAGTACAAAGTGTAAGGCTCTCCCAGCCTCTGCCTATAACGGATCGCCCGCTTACGCAGCACTCGATCCTCTATGCCTCTCGTGCTCGGAAATCTCGGTCCCACGCCACTGGGTCCCGCACCACTCGAACCGCCCGGATACATACCGACAAAACAGTAAGTCGTCAGTCAACCAGCATTTCAGCTTAAAAGATATCATTCAACTTAAAATGGTCAAATATGCCTAGTGTCTATCGCGTATGTCCCACTTGCCCAAGTCCTCTAACCTAGGCGCTCTGATACCACCTGTGACGACCCCACTTCTCCCAAGGGCGAACCCAAGGGTATCGGCGGGCCGCCTGCCTAGCTCGCGCCAGGACTCAAAACTTAAAGCAATAAAACTAGATAAATCGAAAGAGCACTATATACAATCCCAAAAGTTACATTTACATCCTCAAAAGTCTCGAGTCAAACCATTCTAATACACTATAACCACAACCAGCAGAAGATAGACCCTAAGAAGGGTCCTTATACAAACCACCAAAACTAAAACAAACATCCTAACTGTTTAACTAATACAAGCCAATCTAACTATACTAGTGTACGAGCCAAAAGTCCCCGCGTCGGCCCCTGCTAAAGAAAATAAAAGGAAAGGGGTAAGCTATATGCTTAGTAAGTAAACAGGGGCGAAAGCATAAATTTCACGTAACAACAGTTACACAGTAAGAGTAAAGCAAAAGCAGAAAAGTAACATCACATAATAAGGATACAGGTGGCTCCAAAGCCAATTCATATGCCATGCGTGATCTCCTGCCGACACTCCGTCGACCACACTCAATGGTCCGTAGAACTTCACTTGTACACCCACCGACACCTTATCACCCTCACTGGCCAGTCACCTCACAAACTTGTCCGGGCGAACGAAATCACAAACTTGAGCTTGAGTCACAAGCTCGGGTCACAAACTTGGTCACCTTCTCGGTGAACCGGATTCACAAAATTGGTTCATAACATGAACCTACAAACTTGGTGACCTCAGACTAAGTTGGACTGACTTCGACCAAGCCCTAACCGGCTCGAATAGTCCAAACAGGTTTTAGATCGGGCCCACGAACTCACAAACTTTGCAAACTTCACAAACTTTACTCGAAAGTCGCCCCGAGCCACAAGCTCAAGGGTTTTGGTTCCAAAAGGTTCATATACGTATGCCAAGTACAATTATACATTCAAATTAGGGTTTAGGTCGAGTGCGATAAAGTACACCCTCGCCTCAGTACCCTTTTCACACATCTCAAACACATAGCAAAGAAAACACACCAAACTGGCCTGAATACTTACCCAGAATCTGAAATAGCAAAAACACGAAGTCGGATCGAAATGAACAGCTAGTAGTGGGCCCCACCAGTTCCGCCCAGCTCACCACCGTCTGACATAGAAGATTGTGTCACATAATATCGCAAACGGCTACTATCGTGCCTAAAACAAGCAAAACGGCAAAAACGACACGCGCGCACGTAAATATGACGGACGGAAAACGGAAACGGCCGTTAGCGGAAACGGCAGATTTGACACTCGTTTCTAGTTTACTCATAAGTTGAGCTACGAATATCAGATTAAGGCGTATGAGATGCCATATCGAAGCTTAAAGGATGACCAACAACTGTTATGAAGACATCCAGAACTGAAACTGGAGGCTTCAGTCCCAAATGAACCAAACACAATCACTTACGAAATCTGGCCAATACACAAATGGTCAGTTTTGAGTGCAAACTGTTGTCCATGCTACACATGGTCAAAAGAGATGAAAATTGGCAGTTAGATGGTTCATTCCAAATGGAACAACTTTCATGAAGGTCGGCAATCCAAATTCGGAACGGAAATTGGTCATCAGGACCAAAACAGATCTGACCAGAAAATGGTCATTTTCACGGGCAGGCCTTATTTGCTCGACTATATCTCAGGTTTTATAAATCCGATTCATGAAATTCCAAGGGCGTTAGAAAGCTCTGATATAGGGCTATAAGTTTGGTGTTTTGGTCGCAAGCCCAAACAGCTTGTAACCTAGTCAAACGTGAAGCCAAAGCTCCAGTCATAAACTGTCCGGATATAAAACAGTTCTGACATGCATTCTTATTTCGATCATAACTCTAGCTACGGGACTCGGATTTTGACGCACTTTATAGCGTTTCGAAGCTGTGACCAAGAAATACATTTCTTATGAAGGAATCAAAATCCAGATCGTACAGGATCAAAATGAAAACCCCCACGGTCAGAAGCTGAAATGCAAAACGTACCCAAACTAATGTCTAAAACAGGCCTGAGTGTTCTGTCTATAACTCATAATACACTACTCCGTTTGACTTGAAACTTCACATAAATATTCAGGACTTAAGGGGCTACAATGTTGAAGAAGGCAACTTTGTCCAGTTTTGAAGATAACAAGGTCAAAAATGCAAGACACTATACCAGAATCGCAAAACAGGTTCACAAACCGTATCCTAGTACAAACATCATAACTCAGCCTACACAAGTCCAAATCCAGAAATTCCAAAGCCATTCGAAAGCTTAGAAACAGGGATACATTTCATCAGAAGACCTCAACATCCAAATCAAAAGCAATGCCAGTCAAAACAGACCAGTTCAAACGCAGTTCGCACATTCTGATCAACCCAGAACAGCAACAGTAAAATCGACATATCTCACTCTACACTACTCGAAATGACCTGAAATTTTACAGACACCTCAAACAAATCAATACCTACAACTTTCATGTTTTAAGAAAAGTCCAATTCGGCCTCTAACCCTATGATCCAAAACCGGACAGAATAAGGGGTGATAAAACCCTAACTTTCCACAATTCAATCCAAACCCAAAATTGGTTACAATTATCACTAATTCACACCTACTAGGGTCTTTTCCCCTCATTATCAACCAACATAGATGACCACAACAACACATTCATATTAAACCAGAAAATTCCTCAAAAATATAAAAACTTCACCAAATCACTTCAAATCAAGAAATAAATCACAAATATCATCACTTTAACCACTACTAAGCATAACTTAAGCATCATTAGATGTAAGAGTAAATTCACACACCACTCACCTAGTAACAAGAGAGGTAGAGATGTTGGCCACCTTAGCTCTTCAAACAAGCTTCACTAAACCACTCACTAGCACCAAAGGGATAGAGTTTATGGAGTAGAAACTTGATCAAGCACTTGGTTGGATGATTTGAGCTAGGTAGTTACCAAGATTTTGAAGAGTTTTCTCTTCCTTTTTAGCTCAAGAGGGCCGGCCACCAAGAAGGTAAGAAATGAATGAATTTTGGTTAATTTTAGGATATTTAACCAATTGGTCAAAATGTCAACAAAAATGAATAGTAAATCTTAAGTTACTTCCAATACAATGGTGACACTTGTCACCTCCATTAATGCACTCCTATCTTTTCTTTTTCCTCTCACATCAATCACTTCACATCCTCTACTTATCTCTTAGCACCCGATAAATTTTACACAGTATCCAGAATTTAACCTAATTGGCCGAATTTTTCTGAACTTACCGCACTAGTGGGTCCCACCTCCGATATACGTTCTTATTTTCTCAAAATCTAACCGATACTTGAAAAATCATCGAAAACCCATATTTACTCATAAAAATTATCCTGGAATATTGTAACACTAGAGGTTTGCTAATCATTCAAACTTACTAAACCTTTGTAATTAAAACAAATCCTATATTTACTTACGTCAAGGCACACACTAGAATACCGAATATAAATTAAAGCTTGAACCTTATAATAATAATACGTAAACTACGATTTTCAAACTTAACCAAGTGAGGGTTTCCTTCCTAGCCATAAAACCCTATTTTCCATACCGAATATCAAATAACCCAAATATCGACTTACGATCGGACTGGGGCCTCACAATCTCCCCCACTTAGGACAATTTCGTCCTCGAAATTAATTCGTTGATCAAAGCATACCTTCAAAACCTGCCGAAGGGTCAATCGCCTCCTGTTGACCCATTGCATACACTCTTGCTGGCCCTTTAGGTCGATTGTCCCCTGCATTTGACGGCTTAGTTGTGGTCCCTTCAGTCGGTGGCTTAAATCCTTCCTTTTTCATCTTAGGGCACCGGGCAATCAGGTGTTCGGTGCTACCACATTTGAAGCATTTGCGTACCGAACTATTCTTCCAGCAATTTTCATCGGTGTGATTGCCCCCACAGAAACCACAGGTTGACTTGGCGGCTGTACTTGCCCCTCCACGCTGGACACTCCTCGGCCCCTCTTGCACTACCTGACCCCGCACAAAGTTATTCGGGGTCCCTGCAGGTCGTGGACCATTCGTACCTTTATTTATCTTGGCAGGTGGCTCGTTTCGCGAGCTTTGTCCGACCATGGAGTCATTTGAGCTAGGTTGCCTCCTTTTCCGATCATGAAAGGCTTTCACCTGTCCTCTGGCAGTCTCAATCCGCTGTGCTTTTTCTAGCGCTTGGCTAAACGTGTTCAACTGAGCAGCTGCTAGCGATTCCTGAATTTCCACATTTAAACCTTGAACGAATCGACGGATTCGTTTCTGCTCCGTTAACACCAGCTCTGGGGCAAAGCGAGAAAGTTTAGTGAACTGAGTTTCGTACTCCGCCACGCTAGATGCACCTTGACGCAGGCGGATAAAATCATCTTCCTGTTTCTCTTGCACGATGGGCGGCAAGTACTTCTCATTAAATTCTCGGGTAAAATTGATCCAGGTCCAGGGGGTTTGTTCGCGCTCCCACTTGGTTTTAATCACGTTCCACCAGGCTCGAGCGGCTCCTTCAAACTGGAACGCAGCAAAAGATATCTGCCGCTCTTCCGAATACCTAAGTGCGGCAAATATATCGAGCATACGGTCCATCCAGGTTTCTGCTAGATCAGGATTAGGTCCTCCTATGAACTTAGGAGGTGCAAACTTTTGGAACCGTTCTAAGGCACGGTCCTCGCCCTCATGATTATGTCCCGGATTATGTCCAGGGTTTCCAACAGCATTCCCGTGGCCCTGAGCCTGTTGGTCAATCATACGCTCCATCAAGTCAGCCATTCGTTGGATGGCTGTAGCTACTTGGTCTGGCTCTTGTTCATGTTCCATTTCAGAGCCTCGTCCTCGCCCTCTACCTCCACCTCGAGTACCGGAGGCCATCTAGTGTACAAGTCTATAATTCGGAACAATTCGTATACTTATTATCCAGACTATGAGCAAAAGAAGAGACACAAAACGTACGCACAAAAGGCACACAAAAGATAAATTCAATATTCTATTCAAATATATACACGTATTTACACAGTCACACCAAAAGATTTACACATTACCCGACCTCCAGTCGGTACAAAACCCAATATACACGAGCACTCCGGCTCCAAAAATCTAGTTAGTCGGCCAAGTAACAAAAGGAATTAGCCGAATTAGTTCTAACAAAAGTAACCCGCCTTACAGTCAAAAGTACAAAAGCGGCCCTATGCTTCTCCCCTAGGACCCAGGTTCCCAACAGAACCTAACGTATCCACCTCATCCATCATCTCCAGACCGGTGGCTCGTGGCGGAGCCTCTGCGGCTAAATCTAGTAAGAGCTCGCAGTCAACAGACATACTCCGAGACCTGTCCCTCAGCTGCCTCTTCATAGCGAAGAGGTGCTGGTGTGTGTCCTGGAGCTGACGGTGCAAAGCATCCGTCCTCTCCCTCTCCTCTTGGAGACTCCGCTCCAAGTGCCTAATGCGTGACGCCCGCCCCTGGCCAACCTCTCTGGCCTCCTCCAGCTGCGCTCTCAAAGAGTCGACTGTCCTGTCTAGGTGATAACGCTCGTCATCCAATGACAAGACGACCTCGTCAGGATAGCCAAAAGTATACCAGCACGCACAGGGTCGACACGACACCTGGCCGAAAGGGGAGTACAAAGTGTAAGGCTCTCCCAGCCTCTGCCTATAACGGATCGCCCGCTTACGCAGCACTCGATCCTCTATGCCTCTCGTGCTCGGAAATCTCGGTCCCACGCCACTGGGTCCCGCACCACTCGAACCGCCCGGATACATACCGACAAAACAGTAAGTCGTCAGTCAACCAGCATTTCAGCTTAAAAGATATCATTAAACTTAAAATGGTCAAATATGCCTAGTGTCTATCGCGTATGTCCCACTTGCCCAAGTCCTCTAACCTAGGCGCTCTGATACCACCTGTGACGACCCCACTTCTCCCAAGGGCGAACCCAAGGGTATCGGCGGGCCGCCTGCCTAGCTCGCGCCAGGACTCAAAACTTAAAGCAATAAAACTAGATAAATCGAAAGAGCACTATATACAATCCCAAAAGTTACATTTACATCCTCAAAAGTCTCGAGTCAAACCATTCTAATACACTATAACCACAACCAGCAGAAGATAGACCCTAAGAAGGGTCCTTATACAAACCACCAAAACTAAAACAAACATCCTAACTGTTTAACTAATACAAGCCAATCTAACTATACTAGTGTACGAGCCAAAAGTCCCCGCGTCGGCCCCTGCTAAAGAAAACAAAAGGAAAGGGGTAAGCTATATGCTTAGTAAGTAAACAGGGGCGAAAGCATAAATTTCACGTAACAACAGTTACACAGTAAGAGTAAAGCAAAAGCAGAAAAGTAACATCACATAATAAGGATACAGGTGGCTCCAAAGCCAATTCATATGCCATGCGTGATCTCCTGCCGACACTCCGTCGACCACACTCAATGGTCCGTAGAACTTCACTTGTACACCCACCGACACCTTATCACCCTCACTGGCCAGTCACCTCACAAACTTGTCCGGGCGAACGAAATCACAAACTTGAGCTTGAGTCACAAGCTCGGGTCACAAACTTGGTCACCTTCTCGGTGAACCGGATTCACAAAATTGGTTCATAACATGAACCTACAAACTTGGTGACCTCAGACTAAGTTGGACTGACTTCGACCAAGCCCTAACCGGCTCGAATAGTCCAAACAGGTTTTAGATCGGGCCCACGAACTCACAAACTTTGCAAACTTCACAAACTTTACTCGAAAGTCGCCCCGAGCCACAAGCTCAAGGGTTTTGGTTCCAAAAGGTTCATATACGTATGCCAAGTACAATTATACATTCAAATTAGGGTTTAGGTCGAGTGCGATAAAGTACACCCTCGCCTCAGTACCCTTTTCACACATCTCAAACACATAGCAAAGAAAACACACCAAACTGGCCTGAATACTTACCCAGAATCTGAAATAGCAAAAACACGAAGTCGGATCGAAATGAACAGCTAGTAGTGGGCCCCACCAGTTCCGCCCAGCTCACCACCGTCTGACATAGAAGATTGTGTCACATAATATCGCAAACGGCTACTATCGTGCCTAAAACAAGCAAAACGGCAAAAACGACACGCGCGCACGTAAATATGACGGACGGAAAACGGAAACGGCCGTTAGCGGAAACGGCAGATTTGACACTCGTTTCTAGTTTACTCATAAGTTGAGCTACGAATATCAGATTAAGGCGTATGAGATGCCATATCGAAGCTTAAAGGATGACCAACAACTGTTATGAAGACATCCAGAACTGAAACTGGAGGCTTCAGTCCCAAATGAACCAAACACAATCACTTACGAAATCTGGCCAATACACAAATGGTCAGTTTTGAGTGCAAACTGTTGTCCATGCTACACATGGTCAAAAGAGATGAAAATTGGCAGTTAGATGGTTCATTCCAAATGGAACAACTTTCATGAAGGTCGGCAATCCAAATTCGGAACGGAAATTGGTCATCAGGACCAAAACAGATCTGACCAGAAAATGGTCATTTTCACGGGCAGGCCTTATTTGCTCGACTATATCTCAGGTTTTATAAATCCGATTCATGAAATTCCAAGGGCGTTAGAAAGCTCTGATATAGGGCTATAAGTTTGGTGTTTTGGTCGCAAGCCCAAACAGCTTGTAACCTAGTCAAACGTGAAGCCAAAGCTCCAGTCATAAACTGTCCGGATATAAAACAGTTCTGACATGCATTCTTATTTCGATCATAACTCGAGCTACGGGACTCGGATTTTGACGCACTTTATAGCGTTTCGAAGCTGTGACCAAGAAATACATTTCTTATGAAGGAATCAAAATCCAGATCGTACAGGATCAAAATGAAAACCCCCACGGTCAGAAGCTGAAATGCAAAACGTACCCAAACTAATGTCTAAAACAGGCCTGAGTGTTCTGTCTATAACTCATAATACACTACTCCGTTTGACTTGAAACTTCACATAAATATTCAGGACTTAAGGGGCTACAATGTTGAAGAAGGCAACTTTGTCCAGTTTTGAAGATAACAAGGTCAAAAATGCAAGACACTATACCAGAATCGCAAAACAGGTTCACAAACCGTATCCTAGTACAAACATCATAACTCAGCCTACACAAGTCCAAATCCAGAAATTCCAAAGCCATTCGAAAGCTTAGAAACAGGGATACATTTCATCAGAAGACCTCAACATCCAAATCAAAAGCAATGCCAGTCAAAACAGACCAGTTCAAACGCAGTTCGCACATTCTGATCAACCCAGAACAGCAACAGTAAAATCGACATATCTCACTCTACACTACTCGAAATGACCTGAAATTTTACAGACACCTCAAACAAATCAATACCTACAACTTTCATGTTTTAAGAAAAGTCCAATTCGGCCTCTAACCCTATGATCCAAAACCGGACAGAATAAGGGGTGATAAAACCCTAACTTTCCACAATTCAATCCAAACCCAAAATTGGTTACAATTATCACTAATTCACACCTACTAGGGTCTTTTCCCCTCATTATCAACCAACATAGATGACCACAACAACACATTCATATTAAACCAGAAAATTCCTCAAAAATATAAAAACTTCACCAAATCACTTCAAATCAAGAAATAAATCACAAATATCATCACTTTAACCACTACTAAGCATAACTTAAGCATCATTAGATGTAAGAGTAAATTCACACACCACTCACCTAGTAACAAGAGAGGTAGAGATGTTGGCCACCTTAGCTCTTCAAACAAGCTTCACTAAACCACTCACTAGCACCAAAGGGATAGAGTTTATGGAGTAGAAACTTGATCAAGCACTTGGTTGGATGATTTGAGCTAGGTAGTTACCAAGATTTTGAAGAGTTTTCTCTTCCTTTTTAGCTCAAGAGGGCCGGCCACCAAGAAGGTAAGAAATGAATGAATTTTGGTTAATTTTAGGATATTTAACCAATTGGTCAAAATGTCAACAAAAATGAATAGTAAATCTTAAGTTACTTCCAATACAATGGTGACACTTGTCACCTCCATTAATGCACTCCTATCTTTTCTTTTTCCTCTCACATCAATCACTTCACATCCTCTACTTATCTCTTAGCACCCGATAAATTTTACACAGTATCCAGAATTTAACCTAATTGGCCGAATTTTTCTGAACTTACCGCACTAGTGGGTCCCACCTCCGATATACGTTCTTATTTTCTCAAAATCTAACCGATACTTGAAAAATCATCGAAAACCCATATTTACTCATAAAAATTATCCTGGAATATTGTAACACTAGAGGTTTGCTAATCATTCAAACTTACTAAACCTTTGTAATTAAAACAAATCCTATATTTACTTACGTCAAGGCACACACTAGAATACCGAATATAAATTAAAGCTTGAACCTTATAATAATAATACGTAAACTACGATTTTCAAACTTAACCAAGTGAGGGTTTCCTTCCTAGCCATAAAACCCTATTTTCCATACCGAATATCAAATAACCCAAATATCGACTTACGATCGGACTGGGGCCTCACAATCTCCCCCACTGAGGACAATTTCGTCCTCGAAATTAATTCGTTGATCAAAGCATACCTTCAAAACCTGCCGAAGGGTCAATCGCCTCCTGTTGACCCATTGCATACACTCTTGCTGGCCCTTTAGGTCGATTGTCCCCTGCATTTGACGGCTTAGTTGTGGTCCCTTCAGTCGGTGGCTTAAATCCTTCCTTTTTCATCTTAGGGCACCGGGCAATCAGGTGTTCGGTGCTACCACATTTGAAGCATTTGCGTACCGAACTATTCTTCCAGCAATTTTCATCGGTGTGATTGCCCCCACAGAAACCACAGGTTGACTTGGCGGCTGTACTTGCCCCTCCACGCTGGACACTCCTCGGCCCCTCTTGCACTACCTGACCCCGCACAAAGTTATTCGGGGTCCCTGCAGGTCGTGGACCATTCGTACCTTTATTTATCTTGGCAGGTGGCTCGTTTCGCGAGCTTTGTCCGACCATGGAGTCATTTGAGCTAGGTTGCCTCCTTTTCCGATCATGAAAGGCTTTCACCTGTCCTCTGGCAGTCTCAATCCGCTGTGCTTTTTCTAGCGCTTGGCTAAACGTGTTCAACTGAGCAGCTGCTAGCGATTCCTGAATTTCCACATTTAAACCTTGAACGAATCGACGGATTCGTTTCTGCTCCGTTAACACCAGCTCTGGGGCAAAGCGAGAAAGTTTAGTGAACTGAGTTTCGTACTCCGCCACGCTAGATGCACCTTGACGCAGGCGGATAAAATCATCTTCCTGTTTCTCTTGCACGATGGGCGGCAAGTACTTCTCATTAAATTCTCGGGTAAAATTGATCCAGGTCCAGGGGGTTTGTTCGCGCTCCCACTTGGTTTTAATCACGTTCCACCAGGCTCGAGCGGCTCCTTCAAACTGGAACGCAGCAAAAGATATCTGCCGCTCTTCCGAATACCTAAGTGCGGCAAATATATCGAGCATACGGTCCATCCAGGTTTCTGCTAGATCAGGATTAGGTCCTCCTATGAACTTAGGAGGTGCAAACTTTTGGAACCGTTCTAAGGCACGGTCCTCGCCCTCATGATTATGTCCCGGATTATGTCCAGGGTTTCCAACAGCATTCCCGTGGCCCTGAGCCTGTTGGTCAATCATACGCTCCATCAAGTCAGCCATTCGTTGGATGGCTGTAGCTACTTGGTCTGGCTCTTGTTCATGTTCCATTTCAGAGCCTCGTCCTCGCCCTCTACCTCCACCTCGAGTACCGGAGGCCATCTAGTGTACAAGTCTATAATTCGGAACAATTCGTATACTTATTATCCAGACTATGAGCAAAAGAAGAGACACAAAACGTACGCACAAAAGGCACACAAAAGATAAATTCAATATTCTATTCAAATATATACACGTATTTACACAGTCACACCAAAAGATTTACACATTACCCGACCTCCAGTCGGTACAAAACCCAATATACACGAGCACTCCGGCTCCAAAAATCTAGTTAGTCGGCCAAGTAACAAAAGGAATTAGCCGAATTAGTTCTAACAAAAGTAACCCGCCTTACAGTCAAAAGTACAAAAGCGGCCCTATGCTTCTCCCCTAGGACCCAGGTTCCCAACAGAACCTAACGTATCCACCTCATCCATCATCTCCAGACCGGTGGCTCGTGGCGGAGCCTCTGCGGCTAAATCTAGTAAGAGCTCGCAGTCAACAGACATACTCCGAGCCCTGTCCCTCAGCTGCCTCTTCATAGCGAAGAGGTGCTGGTGTGTGTCCTGGAGCTGACGGTGCAAAGCATCCGTCCTCTCCCTCTCCTCTTGGAGACTCCGCTCCAAGTGCCTAATGCGTGACGCCCGCCCCTGGCCAACCTCTTTGGCCTCCTCCAGCTGCGCTCTCAAAGAGTCGACTGTCCTGTCTAGGTGATAACGCTCGTCATCCAATGACAAGACGACCTCGTCAGGATAGCCAAAAGTATACCAGCACGCACAGGGTCGACACGACACCTGGCCGAAAGGGGAGTACAAAGTGTAAGGCTCTCCCAGCCTCTGCCTATAACGGATCGCCCGCTTACGCAGCACTCGATCCTCTATGCCTCTCGTGCTCGGAAATCTCGGTCCCACGCCACTGGGTCCCGCACCACTCGAACCGCCCGGATACATACCGACAAAACAGTAAGTCGTCAGTCAACCAGCATTTCAGCTTAAAAGATATCATTAAACTTAAAATGGTCAAATATGCCTAGTGTCTATCGCGTATGTCCCACTTGCCCAAGTCCTCTAACCTAGGCGCTCTGATACCACCTGTGACGACCCCACTTCTCCCAAGGGCGAACCCAAGGGTATCGGCGGGCCGCCTGCCTAGCTCGCGCCAGGACTCAAAACTTAAAGCAATAAAACTAGATAAATCGAAAGAGCACTATATACAATCCCAAAAGTTACATTTACATCCTCAAAAGTCTCGAGTCAAACCATTCTAATACACTATAACCACAACCAGCAGAAGATAGACCCTAAGAAGGGTCCTTATACAAACCACCAAAACTAAAACAAACATCCTAACTGTTTAACTAATACAAGCCAATCTAACTATACTAGTGTACGAGCCAAAAGTCCCCGCGTCGGCCCCTGCTAAAGAAAACAAAAGGAAAGGGGTAAGCTATATGCTTAGTAAGTAAACAGGGGCGAAAGCATAAATTTCACGTAACAACAGTTACACAGTAAGAGTAAAGCAAAAGCAGAAAAGTAACATCACATAATAAGGATACAGGTGGCTCCAAAGCCAATTCATATGCCATGCGTGATCTCCTGCCGACACTCCGTCGACCACACTCAATGGTCCGTAGAACTTCACTTGTACACCCACCGACACCTTATCACCCTCACTGGCCAGTCACCTCACAAACTTGTCCGGGCGAACGAAATCACAAACTTGAGCTTGAGTCACAAGCTCGGGTCACAAACTTGGTCACCTTCTCGGTGAACCGGATTCACAAAATTGGTTCATAACATGAACCTACAAACTTGGTGACCTCAGACTAAGTTGGACTGACTTCGACCAAGCCCTAACCGGCTCGAATAGTCCAAACAGGTTTTAGATCGGGCCCACGAACTCACAAACTTTGCAAACTTCACAAACTTTACTCGAAAGTCGCCCCGAGCCACAAGCTCAAGGGTTTTGGTTCCAAAAGGTTCATATACGTATGCCAAGTACAATTATACATTCAAATTAGGGTTTAGGTCGAGTGCGATAAAGTACACCCTCGCCTCAGTACCCTTTTCACACATCTCAAACACATAGCAAAGAAAACACACCAAACTGGCCTGAATACTTACCCAGAATCTGAAATAGCAAAAACACGAAGTCGGATCGAAATGAACAGCTAGTAGTGGGCCCCACCAGTTCCGCCCAGCTCACCACCGTCTGACATAGAAGATTGTGTCACATAATATCGCAAACGGCTACTATCGTGCCTAAAACAAGCAAAACGGCAAAAACGACACGCGCGCACGTAAATATGACGGACGGAAAACGGAAACGGCCGTTAGCGGAAACGGCAGATTTGACACTCGTTTCTAGTTTACTCATAAGTTGAGCTACGAATATCAGATTAAGGCGTATGAGATGCCATATCGAAGCTTAAAGGATGACCAACAACTGTTATGAAGACATCCAGAACTGAAACTGGAGGCTTCAGTCCCAAATGAACCAAACACAATCACTTACGAAATCTGGCCAATACACAAATGGTCAGTTTTGAGTGCAAACTGTTGTCCATGCTACACATGGTCAAAAGAGATGAAAATTGGCAGTTAGATGGTTCATTCCAAATGGAACAACTTTCATGAAGGTCGGCAATCCAAATTCGGAACGGAAATTGGTCATCAGGACCAAAACAGATCTGACCAGAAAATGGTCATTTTCACGGGCAGGCCTTATTTGCTCGACTATATCTCAGGTTTTATAAATCCGATTCATGAAATTCCAAGGGCGTTAGAAAGCTCTGATATAGGGCTATAAGTTTGGTGTTTTGGTCGCAAGCCCAAACAGCTTGTAACCTAGTCAAACGTGAAGCCAAAGCTCCAGTCATAAACTGTCCGGATATAAAACAGTTCTGACATGCATTCTTATTTCGATCATAACTCGAGCTACGGGACTCGGATTTTGACGCACTTTATAGCGTTTCGAAGCTGTGACCAAGAAATACATTTCTTATGAAGGAATCAAAATCCAGATCGTACAGGATCAAAATGAAAACCCCCACGGTCAGAAGCTGAAATGCAAAACGTACCCAAACTAATGTCTAAAACAGGCCTGAGTGTTCTGTCTATAACTCATAATACACTACTCCGTTCGACTTGAAACTTCACATAAATATTCAGGACTTAAGGGGCTACAATGTTGAAGAAGGCAACTTTGTCCAGTTTTGAAGATAACAAGGTCAAAAATGCAAGACACTATACCAGAATCGCAAAACAGGTTCACAAACCGTATCCTAGTACAAACATCATAACTCAGCCTACACAAGTCCAAATCCAGAAATTCCAAAGCCATTCGAAAGCTTAGAAACAGGGATACATTTCATCAGAAGACCTCAACATCCAAATCGAAAGCAATGCCAGTCAAAACAGACGAGTTCAAACGCAGTTCGCACATTCTGATCAACCCAGAACAGCAACAGTAAAATCGACATATTTCACTCTACACTACTCCAAATGACCTGAAATTTTACAGACACCTCAAACACATCAATACCTACAACTTTCATGTTTCAAGAAAAGTCCAATTCGGCTTATAACCCTATGATCCAAAACCGGACAGAATAAGGGGTGATAAAACCCTAACTTTCCACAATTCAATCCAAACCCAAAATTGGTTACAATTATCACTAATTCACACCTACTAGGGTCTTTTCCCCTCATTATCAACCATCATAGATGACCACAACAACACATTCATATTAAACCAGAAAATTCCTCAAAAATATAAAAACTTCACCAAATCACTTCAAATCAAGAAATAAATCACAAATATCATCACTTTAACCACTACTAAGCATAACTTAAGCATCATTAGATGTAAGAGTAAATTCACACACCACTCACCTAGTAACAAGAGAGGTAGAGATGTTGGCCACCTTAGCTCTTCAAACAAGCTTCACTAAACCACTCACTAGCACCAAAGAGATAGAGTTTATGGAGTAGAAACTTGATCAAGCACTTGGTTGGATGATTTGAGCTAGGTAGTTACCAAGATTTTGAAGAGTTTTCTCTTCCTTTTTAGCTCAAGAGGGCCGGCCACCAAGAAGGTAAGAAATGAATGAATTTTGGTTAATTTTAGGATATTTAACCAATTGGTCAAAATGTCAACAAAAATGAATAGTAAATCTTAAGTTACTTCCAATACAATGGTGACACTTGTCACCTCCATTAATGCACTCCTATCTTTTCTTTTTCCTCTCACATCAATCACTTCACATTCTCTACTTATCTCTTAGCACCCGATAAATTTTACACAGTATCCAGAATTTAACCTAATTGGCCGAATTTTTCTGAACTTACCGCACTAGTGGGTCCCACCTCCGATATACGTTCTTATTTTCTCAAAATCTAACCGATACTTGAAAAATCATCGAAAACCCATATTTACTCATAAAAATTATCCTGGAATATTGTAACACTAGAGGTTTGCTAATCATTCAAACTTATTAAACCTTTGTAATTAAAACAAATCCTATATTTACTTACGTCAAGGCACACACTAGAATACCGAATATAAATTAAAGCTTGAACCTTATAATAATAATACGTAAACTACGATTTTCAAACTTAACCAAATGAGGGTTTCCTTCCTAGCCATAAAACCCTATTTTCCATACCGAATATCAAATAACCCAAATATCGACTTACGATCGGACTGGGGCCTCACATTAAACGCACATGCATAATGATTAAGGTGAGTTGTCCTTTGTATCACACTTGAAACAGTAACAATGGATAGGGATTGTTATTTGATGTATACTCTTGTACCACATGAGCTAACTTATTTTATTCCAAAATAGGGATTCTTTCCACACGTATGTCTATAGAAAGACCTCTGCGCGTGTCTCTTTATTGGGGAGGTAAAATACACTACGAGGATGGGTCAATTTGTTACTTGCCTCGTACCTGCAACCGTACATTCTCATTACGATGCAGGATTGGATATGATGAGTTGGTGGATAGAATCTATGAATATATGGGGGTCGATAGGGGGCTGTTCAAGTTGAATATATTTCTCCGCCAACCTTGTGGCCGGAGCTCTTATAACGTGTCCCCAGTGGTTGATGATGAAACTCTTGCGATAATGTACGATGTATGGAACGAAATTGTTCCATACACCGCAGAACTGTATATCGAGAAGGATGAAAAATTCCAAAATCCTCGAGTCACCGGGACATTCATTTCACCAAATACTAATTTAGGTCCGATGATGTCGCTTGTCCATGCATACATGGATCCGACAAGATTTCGACCAAGCTCTAGTACAGCAGTACCTGAGACGGCATCGGTATCACAATGGGCACAGGGAGATTGTGGTAGGGACTCGTTAGAGCCACGTCTTACATCAGGCTTAAGGACGGATGTTGAATCTGTTCAGGGCCTAGACTCGATTCAAAGTTTTAGAGATCCAGAATTGCTGGATCGTCTTGGTAGTTATGGCTTGGATTTCACTGCCGGTCCAAGCCATTGCAACAGCCCCCTAGATGATGATTCGGAGCATGACGTGGAAGATGTAGAGGAATCTGAGTCGGTTGATGTGTCAGACAGTGACTCAGATGGCGAAATTGGACAACATGGAGTCCACCTGGATCTTGAGAACCAACAGCCCTTTGATGCATCTGGCAACCCCTTGTATGCTCCACGAGGATTGAAATTCTTCTCTAACCTTGGAAACATAGATGATGACGAGTATCTGACAGATGAAGGTGAGTTGGAGCGCATTGTGACATTTAGTGAGGAAAATAATAATATAAGGCTGCATATGAGATTTGAGAGCAAACAACAGCTGAGCAGGGCTATTAGAATGTGGTCTATCACTTATAATAGGGAGTTCAGGGTTGTTGAGAGCAAGAGAAACACCTAGGTTGCCAAATGTAAATCCGCAATTGAAAGGAGCTTCATCACTGCAGCCGACTCATCGGAACCTCCATGCGACTGGTGTGTCCGAGCAGTGAAGAAAAAGACACACGGATTGTGGCAAATAACCAGGTGGGTGAACGATCACAATTGTGTGGGTGATTTGATGAGTAATAGCAATGCTAGTTTAACATCTTCGGTTATTGCTAGACACGTTGTTCATAGCATTGAAGACGATCCTGGGTACAAAGTAAAGAACATAGTCAGTCATGTTAAAGAAGTGCTGAAGGTGGATGTTTCTTATAAAAAGGCTTGGTACGGCAGACGCAAAGCTATTGAACTTGTTTTTGGTTCTTGGGAAACAAATTTTGCCGAACTACCAAAATATCTTGACGCGCTTGTGAAGTCAAATCAGGGAACTGTTATCAGGTGGTTACACCATTCTGATAGTACGGATCACGTGAAGACATTTAAATATGTGTTCTGGGCCTTTGGACCGGCTATTGATGCATTTCACATGTGTCGGCCGGTAATATGTGTTGACGGCACTCATTTGCGTGGCGAATATAAAGGCAAACTACTTGTTGCCGTGACGCAGGATGCCAATAACCACATTATTCCAATAGCTTATGCCATAGTCGACGAGGAGACCATTTCTAGTTGGTCTTGGTTCATGGAGCAATTTAGATACCACGTCGCCCGCGATCGGTATCCCATTTGTGTCATTTCAGATCGGCATCCCGGTATTATTCATGCTATGACACATTTTGACTATTGGCAAGAACCTTTGGCCTTTCATAGGTTTTGCCTACGACACGTTAGGAGTAACCTAATGACTCACTTCAAAGGTTTGAACCTAAAAAAGTTGTGTTGGGCAATGGGAAGAGCCAGACAGTTGCGCAAGTGGAGGGCATTCAAACGAGAATTAAGCAGCACGTTTCCAGATGCATGGACCTATCTGTCTAACATTGAAACCGAGAAGTGGTGTCTAACTCATGACGGTGGCCATCGCTGGGGTATTCTCACAACTAACATGTCCGAAAGTTACAATAATGTACTTAGAGGAGCACGTCACTTGCCTATCCGGGCTTGTATTGATTTGACTTTTCATCGGATAGTAGAGTTGTTTAGAACAAGAAGGGAGGACGCCAGATATTGCCGTAATCCATTTCCTCTTCAGATTTGGCGAAAGTTTAAGAATTCGGATCAGAAAGCGGGAAGCCGCCGGGTTGTTGAGTTCGATGGCTCTTCCGGGGTGTATAAAGTGGTGACAGGCCGCCGTGTGGACGGAAAAGGGGGCAATATACAAACGGTCAAGTATTTTGAAAAATCTTGCTCTTGTGGTAAGTGGCAGTGCTACCGACTTCCCTGTTCCCACGTGTTGGCCGTGTACAGGCATCGCAGGGATAACCCGGGGGCGCTGGTAGATCCGTAGTTTACAAAAAGGCGATGGACAGTTCAGTATTCAGGAAAGTTTAACCCTTTGCCACATCCGGATACTTGGCTCCAACCAGATTGGGAGTTACAGGCAGATCGCAGTAAATATGTTGCCCGTCGGGCGGGGAGGGTACGAGTTAGAAGAATTCGCAATGAGATGGACTAGAGAGACCCGGAGGAACCAAGAAGGTGTACAAATTGCCAACAGTCGGGTCACAATAGTAGAAATTGTCCAAATTTTAGAGTTTGACATCATCCGTTTTAGGGATAGGAACCAGTGTACTCCGAGAGCTATGTCATTTTTTGGATTATGGAATTAATATGATTTATGAGATGATATTTTGTTTATCAGTACTTTACTCGTAATATTTCAGTGTCATTTTTAGCATCCCTATATTTAAAGTGTTGCATTAGTTTTAGCAACTCCCAGTCTACTAATTAAATGTGTAGTAGCCTTATATGTTACATAATGCATTTGCAGCTATTGTTTTCTGTATGGGCGACATTCCTACATATGCAGCCTTGCATCCGGGGCCATTCGTGTATGATATTATCTCAGCAGGCACTGCACACCGGGCACATTGTTGGTGAGCAGCTTGATGTCAGGCGATGTGATAGGCACTTTTGGGAGCATACACCTATCTCTGAGACTGTTCGGCAGTATATTCGATTGGCTGGCTTTGAAGGGGTGCTTGACTGTGGATATATGATGCTCGATCATGCTTTGATCACTAGTTTGGTGAAGCGGTGGCGGCCCGAGACTCATACATTTCATCTCCCCGTTGGAGAGACTACGGTTACCTTGCAGGATGTGGAGGTTCTGTGGGGTCTACCCATAGACGGTCCTCCAGTTATAGGGATTGATACATCTCATAGTGTTGAGGAGTGGAGGAATTTATGTGAGGAGTTGATTGGGTTTTATCCAACAATGTCAGATTTTGATGGGCAGCGGCTCAAATTAGGATGTTTAGCTAGAGTATTAGATGCAGAGTTGACACCTGATGCTTCGGATGTCCAATGTAGACAGCGGGCCCGTATATACCTGCTCCTGCTATTAGGCGGTCATTTATTAGCAGATAAGTCCGGTAACAAAGTCCCCCTATTGTATATGCCATTACTACGAGATTTGGAAACTGTTGGGCAATATAGTTGGGGAAGCGCGATATTAGCAACTCTGTATCGATCATTGTGTAGCGCCACATCTCCCTCTAGATCGGCAATTGCGGGACCATTAGTTTTGCTTCAGGTACATTTCCTCCAGATTCAACGTGTTTAACTTTAACTAGGTGATGATTATACGGTCAATTAATACATTCAAATATAATAAATTACAGCTATGGGTGTGGGAACGTATACCAACAATGCGCCCTGATCGTGTGCAGCCGTTAGAGCACTATCCTGGTCCATATGGAGCTCGGTATGTATATCAAATATATTTCTGTAATACTAATACGAATCAACTATCTTCTTTAACAATTATTTTCCCAATTCGTTCCCTCAGGTGGAATGTTCAATTTGATGTACACAGAGTGGCAAGACATGTTGTATCTGTATTCCGAGATCAGTTGACAGGCTTACATGCCCGAGAGGTACACTAACTGTCTTTTGATGTCATTATGATTGGTCTTTGCCGTTATATTTCAGTAAGATGTTTAAAATTTATATATATATGTTGGTTGTATGGCAACAAGATTATGCTTGAGTATCGTCAAAATGGTTGGATTGGCAGGGAGTTTTCATCCGGTTATAGGGGAGGAGCTGGGAAGATTTTTTAAATTTTAGATGTAAAAACGAGAATAACTATTGTGCATGTATTGTATGCATGGCGAAATTGAATAAGTATTGGTCTTGCAGTTTATATGGCAACCGTACTCGGACGATATTCTCGCATCTCTGCCTGCATATTGTACTGCAGGACGCGGCATTTGGGGATCTGTCACGTATCTCATATGTTGGGAAGTTGTCGAGCCACATCTTCCGAATCGAGTTATGAGACAGTTCGGATATCATCAGCCCGTGCCTGATCTAAGATTGACCGATAATCAACAGGCACTGCATTCTCTTGATCGTCGTGGCAAGGGGAATCAAGACTGGATAACTAGACATGCAGCATATATTGATGTGTGGACTGATCGGCATATGCATGTGGAGGACGGTGCTGTAACTGAAGATCCTACCTATCCGTCCGATGAGTATCGTCAATGGTATCGCGAGCGGACAGTGCTATATATTTCAAATCCTACTAGGCATCCCGTTTTTCCGGAGGGCTTTCAGGGTGATAGCGCTAGAGCACAATATCTAGTAAGTTTTCCTTACAATTACTGAAAGAGATCCTTCGGTCATCCAAGTTGTTAAGATTTAACTCTATTCTATCCTTTTGCATCCCAACATTATATCTCCAGATGGATGCTATGTCTCAGGTATATTACATGGCTGAGACCTGTCTCGTACAGAGTGACGAACAACACACGAATTATTTTAATGCAATGAAGGACTTTGCATCCATGACATTGGAAACTGTAGGGGAGTCATCCCGACTTGCATTTCGCCCTCCACGAGTACCCTAGCAAATTCCGCAACCAGCAGACCCCCGTCGCGTTGAAAGAGCTCCTAGGAATGTTCACGGAGGTCAGCATGGTGGTGGACGCCGTCGTAGACTCCGGTCACCAGAACCCACCGTCCAAACTGGATGTGATAGAGGGTCACAGGCTACCGAGCATCAGGGCATCCCTAGGTCCATTGGCCATTCTAGGTCGCCAGTGCCTATGGCGGAGTTTACGCCCCTTACAGACTTACATCTTGCAAGTGGTGAACAACATGTAGGAGGTACAGATGAAGGCCCAAGTATCCAAGCTATTGATGCTAGACTTGAGTCACAGATTACTCAAATCGATGTTGCGATGCCAGTCTAGCCACGTCGAACACAGAGAGTGCACAAACCCAGAGGATGTGGCACTCATGGAAGACTTGGACATCATTGATATTCAACACTTTAATTGTGTAGTTGTTGTTTGCTTCTCCTTTTGTTTATATTCTTTACTTTGGCGAATAGTAGTTTTATTTTTAAAATATTTGGACACGTTGCTGGAAATATTGGTTGGATTAAATGTTGTGCATTTTGGGTTTGCTGGCAGGGAGTTTTGTCCACTTTTAAGGGGAGACTCTGTCAAAATTTTTTTTTAAAAAAATTTTATATTAATCATAATACATTTTTTGTCAAACATCTGAGTCGGCCCAAGTATCCATTGTGTGGCTTGATCTCATCTTTTCTCATTTAATTTAGAAATAATCACTCCATAATCATCTGCTAAAAAATCATTTCGCAAATGCGAGGTACTCAATCTAAAAAAAAATGGGAGTGTAAATAATACTTCACCTTATTATTT
Source organism: Coffea arabica (assembly GCF_036785885.1). Taxonomy (NCBI): domain Eukaryota; kingdom Viridiplantae; phylum Streptophyta; class Magnoliopsida; order Gentianales; family Rubiaceae; genus Coffea; species Coffea arabica. The sequence continues at coordinate 51,473,946 of NC_092313.1, forward strand.
AAAATACAAGGGCACGAAAAGAATGTTTTATTTTGTATCTCTTCTTATGATCTTACGGAAGTCACAATTGGAATGGAATTGTAAATAACACATTGCAATCAGGAAATGTGATGATTTGAAGTTTAAATATGATAACATGCGCATTAACTAACTACTTGAAAGGAAGGTGAAGAAAGGTAAAAGCGAACTTAGCCAATTGAAGGTGAAGCTCTGCAAAATAGCTGTAAAACCTGTGAGAAAGATGTAGAAAAACGGCTCTGCCAGTTGACCTAAGGAGAGAGACAGATCCGCGCCTCGGATCTGTCTCGTGAAAATGGATACGAGCTCGGATCCACTTGATCCGAGGACTTTCCATCGTAGATCCGAGGTCGGATCCTAAAGACCTCGGATAACTTACTCCAGAAGTACAGCCGAGGCCTCGGATCAATCTTGTTCACACGGATCCGTGCTCGGATCCGTGTGCAGCAACTCCCACGTTTTATTTTTTACGACTTTCCTATATTTCTACAATTTTGCTCCCAATCTGTTGTGCAATTTATCCTCTGAATGGCCCTTACATTTCTTTCAGTTCGTGCATGAATTTCATACTTCAATAACCTTCACGGTGTTAAGTAAATTAACGCATTAATCCACTAATTTGAATTCGTTTTGAACCCTTAAATAATATTCAAGCAATTATCACAAAGGAGTTGAAATATGGCTTTAATCTTCTCAAAACATACCAAAAATTCATGCTAAAAGTGTACAAAATGTACGCTAAATACTCATAATATTTAATTAAATAAAAATAATTATGCCTTAATCTGAACAAATTCAAATCAATCTCTCATTCTATCCTAATTCCTCAAATAAGCAAATTTCATTCTCAATTTTACGGCCTTCCTCATCCCGAATGTTAACAATTTAGAGGAATATTATTCACATTTCATATTATTTAAATAATGCGAATGCTTTTTTACGCGAAAATTAACACTTTTAGGTGGAAATTCACAGGTACTCACCGTTTCACTTATTTACATTGCTAAGTATACTCTTACCTCCAATACCTTTTTAAGCGAATGTCGACATTTGTAAATGCCAGCCCCCTTGTTACCCAGTACATGAATCATTGGAGCAGAAAATTAATAATATTATTCTTTAATTTAGGCATCAATTTCTTTTCCCTGTAAGCATAATTTTGTTGCAATTTGGCCTTATCGTGACTATATCAAGCACTTACTAACGAAATTAAGTGAAAATGACAAATATCATTAATCATGCAAATTTCCAAGCGAGGTCATTTTTCTTATTTAACCAAATATACTTCCTAAAAAGTAAAAATCCTAATTGCATAATGGTTCATTCCAAGCAAAATGAGGACTAAACCTTCCCAAAAAACATATAACATTTTATCCAATGGAAGAAATAGACACTTAAAATTGAACATTTTGGCCATTAATTTGAAATATTGGAAAACTTTTGCCTGGAAGATAAAATTTTGACAGAGTAATCTAAATAACAATGGATGAAAACTCCCTACCAACAACCTCAATTTCAAGGAAATTAATCTCATGACAATATTTCACCATATAATTCCAACATTTTTAACCCATAGACAACTGCAATCATACATTTCAAAACACAACCACCCATAAGACAAAGTAATCACTCCCCCACACTTAAAATCTACAATGTCCTCATTGTACAGACATGTAGGAGACACTGAAACTTCCCTCAAAATGAGTGGTCATGCAATTTGATGCCCTTCAAACCTCACAATCATCCCAATTCTGTCCAAAATGAAACAACAAGGGTACCAAACTACATAAGTTGCACAAGATAATCCAATAAGAAAACTACAAAGGTTGTCTTAACAAAAGAAAAGCAAAATAGAGAAATAAAAGATCCAAGCCGCTACGAAGCGTCATGGCTGCTCGGAACGAGGGTCTATTGCCTCCTCCGCTTCATGAGGACCCTGTGAGGTACCAATATGGCCCTCCTCCTGATGAGGTGTCGGAGTAGGCGACCGGCGGATGTTGAAGTGTTCTTCCATCGCCCGAAGACGGCGATCAAGCCTGTCTAGTCGCTCCGTCATCCGTCTCTCCGTTTGATCGATACGCTCGACGACTCGTGCCTCCATACAGAAAATGGCATTTAGGAGCTCTTGCCATTTTGATCTCGGAGGAGGTGGTGGTCGAGGAACAGGAGGAGGAAGAGCTTGTTGCGCCTCCACCTCTCGAGTTTCCGCTTGTGGTTCAGTGTGCGGAGGAGGCTGAGCGGAAGTCGATGCCTCTCCAGTGTCTCGAACCAGAGCAGCTCCAAAATCCGTAGGATTGCCCAAAGCTTTGAGTATAGAGGTATTAACCTCCTTGGCAGACCTAGTGACGATAGCTCGCTCGGTTCCAAGAGGAACCTTGACCTTCTCAAAAATGAGGGATAGCAGTCTTGGAAACCCGAAGCAGGTCTCGCCGGCTCTCATGCGAGCTGTAGTCCGCATATAACTGATGATAATGCTGGGTAGAGGAATACCGGTCAGCTGCGCACCCACACCATGCATCATCTTGTCCAAAAAGTAGAGATCACTATTGCGGAGCTCCCGTTTTCCACTTTTTTTTGGTACCACATTGAAGGCAAACAGGTAGAAGATCAGGTGGTACCTATGTTCGAATGAATCGGCGTAAACTGTAAGCTTCTTCGCAGTTCCTCTCTCTCTATACTGGCCCTTGAGGCGTCCAACCGCCTCTCCCACCTGCCAAGGGTCTCGCGCCTTGAACTCCTTGGTCAATTTGATATCTTCTCCTTCGTCTTTGAGTTTGACGAAGTGACTCAGTGTATCCCGAGTAAGAGCCACTCTCTTGCCTCGAACCCACGAGACGATGAGATTGCCACTGTAGCTTTGTTTGTTTTCCACGTTAGCGTAGAACTCCCGGACCAAGGTTGGGTAGTAATGCTTGGGAAGTTGTAAGATGTTCTCCCAACCAAGGCGCTTGAATGCTGTGGAGATGTGGTAGTGTGCATCCACTTCCGGTGCCAAGTGCTTCTCGATGATAATCTCCTTGTCTAAGCCGGCTTCATACCATTGTTGGTTTTCAAGCGAGGTGAATCGAGTGGTATCGTAGTCCGGAGGTGGCTCGTCACGGCTAGTAGACGCGGTCTTCCGGCGAGAGCGAAGTGGCGGCTCTAGTGACGGAGATTCCTCTTCAGGTGACTCCTCTTGCAAGGAAGGTGTGTGTTCCTCAGTCGACGAAGATGGAGGTGTCGGTGCTCTAGACCTTCTTGTGCGAGCCATAATACCTATACCAAAAGCAAGATGAACGTTCATTAGAAATCGTAGAAACTTGCTCACACGTATTAAATAAGAATTTTAAAAAATTTCGGCAGAGTTTCCCCTTGAAAAGGGCTAAACTACCTGCCAACATTTACCAAAAATTCAAGCAAAAAATCAACGTAAGACCTCACAAATACAATTCTCACATTGAGAATGAATATTTCCAACAAGGTTGTCATGATACGCTAAATACTTCCAATACTTTGACAATTAAAACCATTTGTAAGATTGGAATAAAATTTGAAAGTAAAGTAGACTATCAATGACACTATGCTATAACATTAAGCTTCAAACATCAATTCATCGCAGCGTCTCCATATGCCTTACGAAAAACATCTTCAATTCAAACAATTCTCAACTTTTGGCACTTTCCTTCAAACCAATACATAACTACCCACTATACTTACCACAATTTATCATCAATTTGCATAAAGATGCGCTTATTTCAAGCAAACAAATGCAAATTATACACGAAAACAAGAAATTGCAAATAGTGTGCTTTCATGAGAAAAATTATAAAATTTATCACCATATTAACAAATTTCTCAAATCTAAGCAAACAACCATTACTAAATGTATATATTATCACAATGTAACACAATTGTATCAAGAAATTTCGACAAATAAGCTTTTATCACATATACTCAAAAACTAAAAAAATTATGCAAAAATAGGAATTATAAAATCTCAAAAGAAATTGCAAATTGTTACCTCAAATGTAAAGGAGGATGCTGGAGGATGATAATGATGAAAAATGAGGAAGAAACAAGTCCAATTTTACCCAGAAATCAAACAAATTCCGTGCGGCCCAAAATTCCCTTTTGAAGATCAAAATCCACTTTTGATGATGTTTTGTGGTGAAATAGCTTACGGTTTATGATCATACAAGGGTTAGGGAGGTGTTTATGGTGAAGGATTGGAGATTTGATAGATTAAATAGAAGATTGGAGGAAAGGGGGTAGGGTTTCGGTGAGAAGAGGGAAGAAATATTTGAAAAGTGCAGAAACGAACCCTCGTTTCTGCTTTATCCGCGAACAGATCCGAGGTCGTATCCGTTCTTGTAGTCCTCGGATCCTACATGGCTCGGATCCACTACACCAGAAGTTTATCCGAGGTCTCGGATCAAACTGGAACTTGAATGATCCGAGCTCGGATCTCCTGTTTTAATTTTTTGAGCTTCAAACGATCCGTGGTCGGATCCTTCTGGGTTTTATAGGATACGAGCTCGGATCATCACAATTCTGCACTAATTACAGCAACTGCAATTTTCCAAACATTTTCTCCCTTTTCCGACTAATTCCAAATAAGCTACAAAACTCATAAATTTTTTGAATCCACCAATCGCTATTTTAAATGCAAAAAATGGTTATTGTTAGTCTCACTGTTGTCGAGTGAAATGAAATTCACACAACTTTATAGCCAAGAAATCATAACTGTGACATATTTAGTGGTAGTGACTTTTAAATATTTACTAAAGTTAAGAAGTCCAAATACGTATTAATCAAACGTCAAAAAGAATGAAGGAAATGACCTTCTATATTGGTGGTTACTAACCTCGCATTTGTAAAATGCGAGGTTAGTTTGACCTCGCATTTTACAAATGCGAGGTATGCTTCTTCTTTTTTTATAATTTCGGTGGTCGAAAAATTCATGTCGACTTCGCATTTAGCAAATGCGAGCTCCTTGAGCTCGCATTTGCTAAATGCGAAGACCCCAAGGATAGAAAACCATACACAAAATGCCCCATTTGTAGAATTTTTTTAAAAATCATCATAATTTTAGAATTTTCTCAAGAAAGCTTCTTCGTACCAGGCTGCATGATTTTTTTTAAATTGCACTTTAACCCCTAGTTTTCTAAGTAATTCTGATATGGCCCAGAAAATTGAAAAATCAATCAATCTTGTCCCTTTAAAATGTTAATTTTCTTTGGCATGCTTTAATATGATTTTTGGACAGATTATGTGTGAGTTTAAGGATGAAATTTAAGGTTTAATAATTTTGATAAATTTATAGTTTTGATTTGGGTTTTAGCAAAAGAATTAAAGAGTTTGGTGATTCTTTTTGTTGTTTAATTTTAGCAAGTGGAGCAAGCAAGTGGGTTTTGATTTATTTTTGTGAATTTTAGCATTGGGTTTGGTAGGCTTTATCTTTGAGCCCTTAATTTTATTTCTCTTTAATTTTTGACTCCCAAGTTTTGTAATAATAATAATTTAGCCCCTAAAATTTTTTCAATGTTCACAATTAAGTCCTTGTTTGTTTGATTTCTTAGATAGAAGTTACTTTTATTTTTTAATTATTAATTATATTCCATTTGAATGCCTAAATTGATAGATTTCATATTTATTTCCATTTCCTTATGATTTATTTGTCAAATAAATTGATGCCTTGACCATTTTCTTTGTTTTGGAGAGTAAATAAGAGAAATTTCGTTTCATTAGGTCACCAATTCAAGGGAGGTACACCCTACTCCTTTATTTTGATTTTACTTGATCCTATGTGAATTTATGTGTGTAATTGCATGTTTTTTGAATGTTTTTTTTTAATTTTATTTATTTATTCACTTTATTTTATTTATTATTTATTTTAATTTAATTTTTTATTATTTGAGAGGCATTTAAATGCCAAATTGTAATAGTTAGGGGGTTTAAAACATGTATTTAGATAGAATATGTAATAGTTAGGTAGTTATTTAAACGCCAAATTACTCTACTCCTTTTATTCTTTTCCTCCTTAGATTGTAGTTAGGACTCCCAAATATAATAGTTAGGTCTCTATTTGCTCTTATTTGCTTTGTGTGCTTGCATGCTTGTGTGTTTACGTATTTACTCGCTTTCTTAGGGTCTTGCATCTAGATATCATGCTTACGTGCTATGTGATTTATATGTTTTCTTGTTTTTACTATGTTTTATATGATTTATTTGATTATAATAAATGCATGACGTCACCACACTAGTCCAACGCTAGTTGTGATCCTTTTTTCCGATTTCTCACTAGTCCAACGCTAGTGAGAACTTATAGACATGGGTTGGTCCAACGCTAGACCCTTAGGCCGTTCCTACGCACTAGATCATGCTTGTGTGACAAATCACTATATTTCATCCATATTTCTCTACTTTTTAGGATCCTTATCATTTTGCATGATATTTCCCCTATATATATCCCTTATCCCTATGTGTGACATATAACATTTACACTTTTATTCCATTTAAGGAAATTAGGAGTAGATTAGTGCATTTGCTTTATTAAATTAAGAAAATTAACCCTCGAATATGGGAGATGGACGAGTATGGCTTTCTAACCTTAGCACGCTCGTATTCCCTCTATAAAAGGAAAAATTGAGTCACGAATCTTAGCCCCCATACCCGTTATGTTGCATCCCTCTCTTTTAGGTCACGTATATTTGTATATTATAATTTTTCTATTTTTTTAAGTTTCATTGTTGCATATTCGTGACCTCTTCAAAGAATAACTTTTGGGCATCACAATTAATGAGATTTGCACCAATTAAAATTTGAAAAGACATTCAACCCTTCCGATAGCCATTAGGTCTAGGTTTGCATTCATATAATAACATCCAAATGTGATAAGTTTTATAGGTTAAACTAAGAAAATTTTTCGACTAAATCACGCAATGCGATTTCTTAGATAGAAGTTACTTTTATTTTTTAATTATTAATCATATTCCATTTGAATGCCTAAATTGATAGATTTCATATTTATTTCCATTTCCTTATGATTTATTTGTCAAATAAATTGATGCCTTGACCATTTTCTTTATTTTGGAGAGTAAATAAAAGAAATTTTGTTTCATTAGATCACCAATTCAAGGGAGGTACACTCTACTCCTTTATTTTGATTTTACTTGATCCTATGTGAATTTATGTGTGTAATTGCATGTTTTTTGAATTTTTTTTATTTTATTTTGTTTCATTGATTTATTTACTTTATTTGTTTTATAATATTTATTTTAATTTAATTTTTGATTATTTGAGAGGCATTTAAATGCCAAATTGTAATAGTTAGGGGGTTTAAGACATGTATTTAGATAGAATATGTAATAGTTAGGTAGTTATTTAAATGCCAAATTACTCTACTCCTTTTATTCTTTTCCCCCTTAAATTATAGTTAGGACCCCCAAATGTAATAGTTAAGTCTCTATTTACTCTTATTTGCTTTGTGTGCTTGCATGCTTGTGTGCTTACGTGTTTACTTGCTTTCTTAGGGTTTTGTGTTTAGATATCATGCTTACATGCTATGTGCTCTATGTGATTTATGTGTTTTCTTGTTTTTACTATGTTTTATATGATTTATTTGATTATAATAAATGCATGACGTCACCACACTAGTCCAACGCTAATTGTGGTCCTTTTTCCGATTTCTCACTAGTCCAACGCTAGTGAGAACTTATAGACATGGGTTGGTCCAACGCTAGACCCTTAGGCCGTTCCTACGCACTAGATCATGCTTGTGTGACAAATCACTATATTTCATGCATATTTCTCTACTTTTTAGGATTCTTACCTTTTTGCATGATATTTTCCCTATATATATCCCCTATCCTTATGTGTGACATATAACATTTAGACTTTTATTCCATTTAAGGAAATTAGGAGTAGATTAGTGTATTTGCTTGATTAAATTAGGAAAATTACCCCTCAAATATGAGATATGGACGAATATGGCCTTCTAACCTTAGCACGCTCGTATTCCCTCTATAAAAGGAAAAATTGAGTCACGAATCTTAACCCCCGTACCCGTTATGTTGCATCCCTCTCTTTTAGGTCACGTATATTTATATATTATAATTTTTTTATTTTTTTAAGTCTCATTGTTGCATATTCGTGACCACTTCAAAGAATCATTTTGGGCATCGCAATTAATGCGATTTGCACCAATTAAAATTTGAAGAGACATATTGACTCTTCTGATAGCCATTAGGTCTAGGTTTGCATTCATATAGTAACATCCAAATGTGATAAGTTTTATAGGTTAAACTAAGAAAATTTTCCGACTAAATCACGCAACTAGCTCTGGTTAGGTTGAAAGGGTGCCTTGAATTTTATCCTTGCCTTCCCTTTCTTCAAACGTGACTCCCGAACACTTTTCTCTCATTTTCGAAGACTTGGAGTCGTTTAAAAAGGATTTTCTCTACTTTTTATTTAAAATTCATTTTAAGTGACTTGGTACACCTTAATTCAATACCAAGTGGCGGCTCCTATTTTTTTATTAAAAACCCTTTTTAAACTATTATTTTGGGCCAAAATCGTCGCACTTTTTGAGTCCCATTTTAGGCCCTTATTCTCTAACAAATCAAAATCTCATTTTTCAATCAAAATTAATCAAAATTCATTTTATAAACCCATAAATTTTTTTTTTCAAAAATGGGGCACGACAAACACCAGTCAAAGCACAAAAATATTACATTTAACAATTTCACACACTTTGCACAGTAGTAAATAGTAATAAATAGTCTCAAGGCATTCAAAAAGTAAAAATTCAATCATTTAAAGGATATGAGCTTACTTGGAGCCATTCATTCATTCAATCATTCAGTTTCCGTCCATTTCTCCCTTATAACTTCCGATATTTGAAAACACATTTGAAAACAAAAATCTCGACATTGATCATTTCATTTAGTCATTCAATCAGTCATTCAGTCATTCATTCATTGCATTTCATTCACTGGCCAGTACTCCACCTGACTTCGTGGTCATACTCGAGTATACCAAAACAGTGATCCAGGGTCACCAACCTACCCGACCGAATCTGCTTTTGACTCGAATAGACTAGCAACAATGGGCAAGGAACCAATTCAGCCAATGACTTACATTCATGCACAAGTAACATTCAATCAGGTAATCGTTGAAAATTCATATTTGCTTAGGTCGAGTGCGGTAAAGTACACACTCGCCTATCAATCATACAATGATCTTTGAAATACATTTAACAATCAAACAATAACCACACAATCAAGGCATTCAATTCACAAACACAAGGAACACTCACCACTTAACCTCAATGTTTCCACTTCAAACCCTAATTCATTTTCTCAAGTCCTATGGTCATATAAGCTATCAAGAGTCTATCCATTTAAAGTCAAGATAAATGAGAATATATGAGTTTGAAATTTCACTTAACAAACACAGAAAATTGTAGGTTTAACCCTAATATAGCTTCCGAAAGGGCCACGGTTTCCTGTTCAAATCAAGGGAAAACCACATGTATGATAGGTCCATGTTTCAAGTATAATATGGAGCAAGAACATGTCAATTATAGTCAAGAATTTTGAAGACAATGGGACAAGATTTTCGAGGCACAAAACTGAAAATTTTGAGCAAGAAAACATGTTGGAGAAAATTCATTTTCCTTCTCTTGCCCTATTTGTTTTGACTCAAATCCAACATACAAGTGAAGATTTAGGTTTAACAAAGTATCTTGACCAAAACCTTGCCAAAATCACCACAAAATTCTAGAAATCAAAGCTGGAAAATGGCCCTTTTCTAGCCGGCCAACTCTAATAGAAATTACAGCAAGTTTTTCCCAAATTTTCAAACAAAACTTCCAACTTTCAACCTTATTTTCTTGGCGAAACCACTATCAATCAAGATATCATGTCATGATATATATGAACCATCTTCTTAGCAAACAAACCCATCAAAATTTCACATATTCAAAACTCTAAACTAAACTAACTGGATTATGCACCAAAATTGGAAATTGCAACATAACCTTGACAAACCATGAAATCTTCCAAAAAAGTCTTGCCTTTTACCTTATAGAGTATCATCCATCAAGTAGATGCAAAGACAAGTGAAGAAAGATAAGGTTGCTATCAAGTTTACCTCTTAAATCCCACAAAACAAAGCTAGAAATTCACAACATAGCCTGAAAATCATGAAATCCACTATACAAGTCCTTCCTTTAGCTTCTATAACATCATATATCAAATAAACTCAAAGATAAGGGAAAATTTCTAGCAAAGTTCACCTCTTTACTTCCAAAACCTTAGATGGATAGCTCAGCAAGAAGTACTCAAGGGTTTCTTCCTCCAAAACTTCTCCAATAGCTTCCTTCCAAACTTGATTCAAGGTTTGTCGGAGTAGACTAGGGTTTTCTCTCACTAATCAAGCAAGAAATCAAGGCTTGAACTTGTAGTTTTTCTCTCCCTTTCTCTCTCACATTTTTGGCCATCTCAAGAAGAAAATGATGGAGTTTTGGTGCCAAATTGGAAAATAAACACAAGACTTCTCTTGGTCAAATGGTATCCTAGATGGTTAACACTTGGCTCTACATGGTTTCATTCCTATCTCTTTGTCTCTCTTGTGTTTCTACTAACCAATTTATCTTATGTTCCTCTAATTCACTCTTAATACTTCTAATCACATAATCCCTCTAACACTACACCCGTTCTCGTCCACCAAATTTATTGCACACACCTCACTAGTCGGTCACACTAGTATCATATGCTATGAAACTTAACATGCACCAAGTTAAACAAGAAAATAAGTTAAAACTCATGATTAAACCAGTAAAGCAACCAATAATTTAGGGCTAGTAAGTGAAAATAAAAGAAAATATGTAAATAACTGTTGGGTCACAAAACAACTTGCAAACAGCTAAAAGTGAACAAAAATAAACAAAAAACTTTGTCTTGATCAAATCTTGTTTGAAAAGTTGACAAAAGGCAGAATCTCGAGTGATATATATCTCTTGCATCAAAATATCTTTCTTTCCATAAATATGTCTTGCCACAAAACAATAGGCAATCAATTGAAAGAATCAATAAGGTACAACAGTCCGTTAGCATTCAATACATACAAGCAAGTAATTCAAAATGAAAAATATGAAAATTTCGGGTTCTCACAATGTGTCATACGTGTTCATGCTTTATTTGTTTTATTATGAATGATGAACGCTTAATATCACTGCACTAGTCCAATGCTAGTTGTGATCCTTTCTTACTTCCTTACTAACCCAAAGCTGATGAGGATTTATAGAAATGGACTAGTCCAATGCTAGACTCTTGGGTCATCCACGTGCTAGATTCATACAGTGTGTTATTCATTCTTTTCATGCATATTTTTCTATTTTAGGATATTTTCTTTTCATTTCTTTTCTCATCTACATGATATTTTCTCTTATATTATCCCTTTACCCTCCATATGTGTGAACTATATCATTTAGAATTACATCTTATTTAGAAAATTAGAAAATAATTTAGTTCATTTTGCTTGTTTAGATTAGAAGAGTCACCCTTTGAATATGAAAAATGGACAATTATAGAGTTCTAGCTTAAATGCGCCATTAATCCCCCTATGAGAATGAAAATTCTGTCACGAGTTTTTTATCTCCCGTACCCATTATGTTGCATTCCAATTTTTTTGGTTATATATACTTCTATATATACATTATAAATTTTATTTCTTTTGACTTTCATTTTTGTATACACGTGACCCCTTCAAGGAATTATTTTGAACTTCGCAATTAATGCGATTGGTACCAATTAGACCTTGAATAGACATTTTGCCCATTTTGATATTTTCTTCAAGTTTATGTTTGCATCTATATAGAAACATCCAAATGCGAAAAATCTAAGGGTTAAATTAGGAAAATTTTGACTAAATCTCGCAACTAACTTAGACTAAGTTGAAAGAGTGCCTTAAATTTGAACTGATCAAACCTTTGTCTTCCCTTATTCCAATTGTGACTCCCAAACTCATTTTTTCTTATTTTCAAAGACGTGGAGTTGTTAAAAAAGGTTTTATTTTATTCTATTTTATTTTTGGTCAAAAATATTTTTAGGTGACTTGGTACACCTAAATCCAATACCAAGTGGCGACCCCTGTTTTCTTAAAAAATCATTTTTAGACTAAATTTTGGGCCAAAACTATTGCATTATTTAAACTCCCATTTTAGGCCCTTCTTCACTTATTTTTTAATGAAAAATCTAAAACACATTTTGTGTAGAAACCTTTTTTATCACGAAAAGGGGGCGCGACATAGATTACATATATCTTAGCAAAGTACCTGGAAATCTAGGAAGAGAAATTGAAAATAAATGGAAAGAACGAAATTTCCCCCAAAATCTAGGAGTAGGTACTTGAGTAATATTTACAATGAATTATTTTAGAGAAAATGTACAAAAATAGATATATAAAGAACTCTTAAAAAGCAAAGTTATGGATTTTGTAAAAAAAGTTGTATATACTTCACAACAATATAGAGAAAAAAGAAGAGAAAATAGTATTATTATAATTTGATAGGGAGAAATATAAGAAGAAAAAAATTATAAGAAAAAGTAAAAGTTATCAAAAATGTAGAAAATCTTGTAGCTATGTCAAAAAACATAGTAATAAAAAGTGTAATTGCTATATTTGTGGAAAACCTAATCATTTAGCAAGCCCTAATAAATATAACAAAAAATTAGAAAGAGTAAAAATTCTAGAATAATTAGATGACAAAATAGATGTGATAAGTATTGATAGTGAAAGTAAAATATATAGCATCATAAGTATAGATGAAAAATACCTTATTTCTAATATAGATTAAAAAAATTCGGATAAATTAGAAGATGAATTAGAATTAGAAATTTTAGGAATGATGGAAAATAAAGAACCATGTCAACATGATTGGGAATATGGCAAAAACTTTTCTTCTCAACCCCGCCATCAATTTATGTGAGGACCCGAAAATTCCTTTAGAATTTCCTCCCATTTTTGAAAAATTAATTTATATTTTCTTCCATATTTCTTTACTTTGACTATTTAACTAGTTACTAGTCCTAAATTTCATGGTGATTTCATTAGTTGAGTCAAGAGTTTTACTTTTACTTTTAAAGTTAGAGTAAGTTAGGGTTTTGGTGCATTTTGGTAGTGTGATCGATTGGTGAGGTGTGTGCACTAAATTTGGTGGATAAAAGTGAGTATTAGGTAAGAGGAAATGTGTTATTACAAGTGCTAATAATAAGTTAGTGAATCATAAATTAAAACAAAAGTACAAGGGAGTTAAGGGAAATAGGCTTGAACCGATGTGCGCCGTTTGTTACCGGTTGAGTACACCGCTTGACCAATACTTTCTTACCCTAATTTCATTGTTTTTATTTCATTTAATTTCCCCTAAATTAACCCTTAAGTCAGCCACCATTTTTGACTAAAGAAAGGTGCAAAAAAAGAAAAAAAAAAGAATCTTGAGTTGCCAAGTGTCGGCAATCAAGGAAATGTTTGACCAAATGAGTTTTCTTTCTTCTTATCTTTCTTCTTGGCTCATTTCTTCATTCTCCTTCATGGTGGCCGAAATTTTGGGAGAGAAAAACAAGAGGGAAGAAACCTCCAACTACATATTGATTTATATTTGTTTAAGTTGAACCACAAAAACTAAACCAATTAAACCTTCATCTTAGTGCTTAGGAAGTTTGGTGTAGTGAAAGTTTTGGAAGAAATAGTATGGTTCTTCACTTTCAAGAAGGTTTTGGAAGGTATAAGTTGTGACGCCCCCACTTCTCCCTAGGACGAAACCAAAGGTATCGGCAGGACGCCTGCCTAACTCTCGCCAGGACTCGATACAAGTCTAATTCAAATTTAAAGATAAACAACCAATAATAAAAGTCAAAGTAAGGAAAAGTCGCTTCTTTAAATTCATATTCAAATCTTACATCTCAAGCTCCAAAAGTATACATCAAATCTCCCAATAATACAACCACCATAAGTTGACTAATCAATTACATTCAAAATTCTACTCAAAAGGTAATCAAGTCGGCTTCTCCCAAAAACCTTTCTATTCCGAGCTCCTGTTAAGGAAAACAAACTAATGGGGTGAGCTAACGCTCAGTGAGGCCAAGAAAAAAAAACATGCAAACACATAATTCAAGTAACAATAACACTTATATAGGAAATAAAACTAGAAAATTCAGGAAATTCACAATTAATAATAAAACACAATCAATAAGGATACGGGAGCTCTCAAGAGCTAGATTTCTCTTGCTTTGCCAAGGCTCGATCTAATACCTCCACGTGATGACACTTCGTCAACCGGGTAGGTATTAAGTCCGTAAAACTCCACTTACTTCAAAATTCCGTTCACCGTTATACCCCCTGTTCCGGGCCCACACTTCAGCTATAAACGGCGATACTCCTCGAGTATGCCAAGAGAGATATCAAAAGATCAAACTTTATCATTTTCTCTTGGTTCACCAAGCTTCTCGACCAAGCCCATGCTGGCTCGAGTCACAAGGTTAGCCAATGAGTTTTGAGCGTCCCCAGATGTACGATTACAATTGCAACAATTCATTTAGCAATTCACTTCACACAATTCAATTATAAACTCATCTAAAAGAGAACGAGTGCGATAAAGTACACACCCGTCTTGACAATTCCAAAATACTCAATTAACAAGAAACAATTCAAGTATTTAGCAACAATTCAAGCACTTGACACTCACCAATTCAAAACAAGTGAGTAAATAAAGTCTTTAGTAGTCCTCTCCGAGATCCCCTTCGAAATCCTCTTGAGCGCCTGAAGAAATAGTGATCAACCATCACTCACATATACTCATAACCACTTATCATTCAAGGAAGAAAGTACACTTGCTTGAAATTTAAGGCAATGTCTTAGAAGAGGTTCAATCCATCGAAAATCGAGATTTAAAAGTGAGAATTTAAAGTCACGAAGGAAAATTGTATCCTCCATGAAATCGGGTTTAAAATGGACTATCAATATCAAAAGAAAGTGAAAAGTTCTTAAAAGCTCATTTCCTACAAAATCGGAAATCTTCAGCTTTGCGCTACAAAACTTGAAAAATTAGATCTTGAGTTTGATACATCCAAAAATGAAAAACTTTATACCATTGAAAACTAGATTAAAAGTACTAAAACTTCCCAGAAGGAACTTTTCCAAGATTCCAACCAGAAAGCATTCAAATTTCAGTTCAAAGTTGTTGTTTCAGGAAGACAGGACAGAACTCGTCTTGGTTTTTCAGCAGTGTTTGAAAATTAAGCAAAATTCACAGAAAGTGAATCAGCCTCTGAAATTTATAACACAATAAGAGTTCCAAACCAAGCTTTAAACACTATAAGTGGAACTAAATTCAGAGTTTTGAGCAACAAGATATAACAGTTTAAAGTTGGCTGATTTTCGCAACCTGTTCAGAAAATTTCCAGTTTCCAGCTTTAACGCAGTTTTGATATCAGATCATATCTGACTCTACTAGGGGTGCACACCAATCGAGTAGCTTGAATCGAGCTCGCGAGTAGCTTGATTAGCTACTCGATTCGAGATCGATTTTGTTCGATCTCGAGTCGAGCTCAAATAGCTCGAGTATGTGAAACGAGTCGATCTCGAGTAGTTAGGATGAGGCATTTTTAGCTCGTCGAGTAGCTCGAGTAGAGGTACATGATCAAATCGAGCTTGAGTACTCGACTCAATATTGAGCTCGTGTTAAGGGTGCAGGATGAAATCGAACTCGAGGACTCGAGTACTCGAGCTCGAGCTCGAGCTCGAATGGCACGCAAAGCTCAATCGAGTCGAGTTCGAGCCTATTTATGTTACTATCGAGTCGAGCTGGATCTTTATTTCTCGAGCTCGAGCTCGAGCTCTGGAGGTCAGTATCGAGTTCGAGCTCGAATACGTCACTACTCGAGCTCGACTCGGCTCGATTTCACCCCTAGACTCTACACAAGTCCAAATTGAGAATGGTTTATGGCATTAAAAACTAGGTTCAAAATGCTACATTTCATCAGAAGACATTGTTTTCAAAATCTTTTCACAAGTGGGACAAAATCGAGCCACACGATGTAGTTTCCCAGTTTCTCTCGGACAGATAGGCAAAGCAGGACAGTCCATTTTGCCGATTCGTTACAGTTTACTCAAAATGAACTAGCAGGGGAATCTTACACCGTTGGAAAGCTCTAAATGTCTAATTTTGAATGCCGCAAACAGCACTCAATTTTGACTTTTGTACAAAGTGTTATGTTCAGACAAAGTACCCCTGTCCAGCTACCCTAGTAACCATTTTCCAGATTTCAAACTTTTCCAAAACTCAAGTTTTAGGTAACCATTTGAAATAATTTTCGAAAGTCACATTCTACACACATAATACAACATATATCAATCAATTTATCAGCTATATAATCATCCAAATTTTGAATTTAAAGCAGGACATCAAAACAGAATTTCGGCTAGCTCTCTTCCTCACAGTTTCTTTCACTTCCTCTCCACTATCAAACCATAATCGAGCTATAAATCACATAAACAACCACAATCAAGCAATATAGCCTCAAGTCAGCTACCTAAAGGCCTCCTCAAGACATCTAGCTTAGGATTTAAAACAAGATAAATGTTTCCTCAAGTCCGCTAGCCTATAAACTTTATTAGGGTTTCAAACCCATGAGAACTAACCATCAATCTTTGTATAAATGGAAAAATTAAAGGAGATGAAGTGATTACCCTTTAAACCCTAGATGAAGACCAGATTTTCCACCAAAATATCACCAAGCAACACCTTAAACTTTCACCTTTCTTCTAGTTGGAGCAAAAACCCAAGGAATTGTGAGTTGGATGGTGAAAAGCAAGCAAACTTGGAGCTAGAAGATGAAGTTTCTTTCTTCCCTTTTCTTTTCCTTTGGTCGGCCGAATGAGAGAGGTGCGGGAGGGTTTCTTGGTTTTAAATTTTGTGGAAGAAATGTGTTGAGGAAGCTAACTTAAAGTTTCA
The DNA here is from genome assembly GCF_036785885.1 of Coffea arabica. Taxonomy (NCBI): domain Eukaryota; kingdom Viridiplantae; phylum Streptophyta; class Magnoliopsida; order Gentianales; family Rubiaceae; genus Coffea; species Coffea arabica. The sequence goes on from NC_092313.1 coordinate 51,490,957, forward strand.
AGAAAGTCAACTCTTAATAGTGCAAAATAGTGATTCGTACTACCACTTTCTCTCCTGTTTGTTACACTTATACACTAATCTTCCAAGATAATTTCTCTAACACTGTAATTACTTATACTTACGAGTCTAATACTAATTCCTCGAATCTCTACTTAGTCGTACCGGCACAACTTACGAGAAACTTTCGACGCGCACGCGATAAAGCGAAATTTAAGAGAAATTCATGCAATACTAGTATAATTAAATGAGACTGTGGCAAATAATTATAAAAATGGCTAAATTAAGAAATAAAACATGAGGCCTCACATCCTCTCCCCTTTAAGAGAATTTCGTCTACGAAATTCATACCTTGATTCGGAAATAGGTCTGGATATTTCTTTCAAATCTCCTCCTCTACTTCCCAAGTTGCTTCCTCTATTCCGTGATTCCTCCATAGGGCTTTCACCAAAAGGATTCGCTTTTTTCTTAGTTCCTTCACCTTACGATCCAGAAGCTTCACCGGTTTCTCCTCATAAGTCAGTGCCTCGTCGATCTCAATATTTTCTGATTGCAGTACATGGGATGGATCTGGATGATACTTCTTGCGTATAGACACATGGAAAACATTATGAATTCGAGACAAACTTGGTGGCAGTTCCAACTTATAGGCCACGGTTCCCACACGTTGTAGAATCTTATAAGGTCCTACAAATCTTGGTTGCAACTTCTTTCCTTTTCCTGCCATCAAACTTGCTTTTAGAGGAGTGATCTTAAGGAAAACTTGATCTCCAACTGCAAATTCTAAATCTTTCCTTCGATTATCTGCATAGCTCTTTTGACGGTTCTGAGCTGTCTGAATTCTTTGGCGTATTAACTTCACCTTTTCGCACGCCTCCTCAATCCATGGTACCGCAATTGGGTCTAAAATTTTTCTTTCACCTATTTCATCCCAACAAATCGGAGATCTACACTTCCAACCATAAAGTGCTTCATACGTAGCCATTTGAATGGATGAATGGAAGCTATTATTATATGCAAACTCCACCAGTGTCAAATACTTACTCCAACTCTTTCCAAAATCCAAAATACAGGTTCTCAACATGTCCTCAAGGGTCTGAATTGTCCTCTCCAACTGTCCATCAGTCTGGGGGTAGTATGTAGTGCTAAAACTCAACTTAGTTCCTAACATTCACTACAAGAAAAAAGGTCATTAGTGACAACATTTCTTTGTGACGACAAAAAGTCGTCACAAAATGAGGTTGTTTAGTCACGACTTTGAAGGTTGTCACAATTGACTCAAAGCAACTGAGTTTTCAGTGACAACTTTTAATTGTTGTCACAAAACTACTTCGCGCCATGGGACTTGGAAGGCGCGAGTTTTGCGATAGTGACGACTTGATAAAAGTTGTCAGTAATTCTACCACTTTCTTTGACAACTTTTCGTTGTTGTCACTGTTTATGTTTATTGACGACCAATTTTTGTCAATAAAACTATAGTGTAGTTAGTGACAACATAAGTATCATCACTAACTTGAACATCTCTAATGCATTTATTTAATTGTGAACCTCAATATTAATTTATTTTTTTTAAATTTGATGATTTATTAACTATGACTTTATTTAATTGTGAGCCTCAATATTAATTAAAATTTTTTTTAAAATTTGATGATTTATTAAACTAGTCATAGTTACTTAAATATTAATTTAAGTTATTTACGGACGACTTTTTGTTGTCGTCACTGATCACGAAAAAAAAAGTTATTAGTGACAACATTTTGTAGTGATGACAATAAGTCGTCACAAAAGGAGCTTCTTTAGTCGCGACACCTAAAGTTGTCACAATTGCATCAAAGCAACCAAATGTTTAGTGACGACCCGTTATATTCGTCACAAACTACACTGCAAGAAATATGGTCATTAGTGACAACATTGTTTAGTGACGACAAGGAAAGTTGTCATAATTGCTCAAAGCAACTAAGTCTTCAGTGACGACCTTGAAAAAGTTGTCACTAAAATGATTTCTATAGTGACAACTTCTAATATCGTCACTGTCACTCTACCGATTCGGATTTAGTGACAAGAATTAATTGTCACTGTTTAAAGTAATTATTTTTAAGTCACTTTCATTAATTCTACTGTGTCACCCTAACTTTTGCGATTTAGCCCCAAATGTTGTAAAAAATTCCATTAATTCCATTATGATACCTTAACTTTTACAATTTAGCTCCATATGTAGTACACCGATTTCTTTAATTCTATTATTACTCCCTAACTTTTGTAATTTAGCCCCATATGTAATTCACCAATTTCATTAATTCTATTATGGCACTCTAACTTTTGCAATTTAACCCCCATATGTAATACACCAATTTTATTATTTTTATTATGGCACCCTAGCTTTTACAATTTAGCCCCTATTTTTTTATTAGGAAATTGCGAATGGTATCTTGATAAACCATGCATAAATATTTTATAATTTTCTCAAACTTAAGTAATAATTTGTTATAAACTCTAAAGATATATCTTTCATTACAATAGTTATAAGGCAGGCAGGTCTTTTTATCAATGGAATAAGAAATTTATGCCAGATTTATCTTTTGTACTACATGCCAAGTAGTATTAGCAAAGGAATAACAAAGTACTACAAAGTAATTAACAAAATAGCCTTCAGAGAGTGTAGTTTATGGGCAAATGAGCATTATCTATTCAAAGTACCAACTTTTTATGGGTATTTTACTTCAAACATATAATTTATGTTAAATTTATAAATGTTTGTAAGTAAAATTCAAAAAGTGTTACACTGATTTCTTACAAAACGAAAACTGGCAGGTTATCTTTTCAACATAAATTAAATTTTTTTTAAAAAAGAAATGACCCATAAAGTACCAACTCTTTGTGGGTTTCCTCCATTACATGAACAAATATTCTGCTCTTTATGGGCATTTCACTCTGAATCATTTAATTTATGTTAAATACATAAATGTTTGTAAGTAAAATTCAAAAAGTGTTGCACTAATATTTTTTTGAAAGGGAAACTGGTAGGTTTTGTATTTAACATAAATTAAATATGTGAAAGCAAAAAAAAAAAAGAAATTACCCATAAATCTATGTCTTGCAAATCTAAACTAGTAAAATAGTTTCAAACAAAATTAAACATTAAAATAAACTGTAATTTATACACATTAAAATATCTGTAATTTATACACATTTTGCAACTACTACTTTGTGTTTTCTCTGTAATGAATTTTTTAACTATTGAGAACTTAAGTTTTGTCTTGCAAATCTATACTAGTACAATAGTTTTAAACAAAATTAAACATTAAAATAAATGTTTGAAAAAGAACAAAAGCACATTTATTACTTGCAGTAATGTAACAAAATTTTCTCAACCATTATCAATATTTTCACAAAACTATTAAAAACTAGCAATTGACAATATTAAAAAGGGATAATTTCAGAAACCTCCCCTGAGGTTTCTGACAATTTCACTGACCTCCCCTGAGTTTTCCACAATTACACTGACCTCCCCTGGCAGAACTTGGGACCCAATTGCTGACATCATATAATGCAAAATTACTATTATACCCAAGACATTTTGTGTTTTGGATAGTATTGGATTGCATTTCTATTTATTTAATGTATGGTTATGAAATTTGTAATGATATTACTCTTGGATTGCAGTTTTGGTTTGCACCTTATTACTGTTAAGGTTTTATAAATGACTGTTTTAGTTCTTGGATTGCACCTTACCTCCAAAATTTGGGAATTTACCCAAATTTTCCATTTTCTAATATTCCTACAAATATGCAAAATTATGCATATCCCTCAAATCTACCCAATATTAATGTTTTGTTAAACTCTAAATAACAAAAATATGAAATATATTATTTAAATATATTTTAGTTACACACAAGTTGGATGGGTAACTAGTGTGTCAGAGAGTTGCCATAATCTCCTTAAACCCGCATGCGGGTTTAAAGAGTATTCGGATATTCTCATATGCATCTATGCAAATCGAACCAACCGGATATCTTATCCGTATCCCATTTTTTTAAATAAAAATCTTATAAATTTGAAAAATAAAATCAAATTTAGATGTATTAGGGTTTTAAAAATATTATATAAGTGATAAAAATTTTATAAATTGTAAAAATAAAATCAAATTTAAATAATTAAATGTTATATTTGCATAAGAAATAATACAACAATCATATATTAAAAGTACATTTTCAATTATATGAAATTAACAAATTTTGCCACCTATGTTGATGAAAATTTTTATTTTTTGCTAAAAAATAAAGAATAATACTATAGCATTAAAGGGCAATTCGTCAGGCAAATATCCTTCAAAAGGCACTGCTACTTTAAACATATTTTTCTACTTTTGCCCACGTCAATTCATCAGGAAAAGTTTTCGTTTTCCCACCATTTTTTTACCACCAATTTTTTTCCTTTTCGCCCAAAAAAGAATTTAGACGGACATTAACTTATAGTAGGTTGCAAAATGGCCTTCACAAAAGCCCCAATCTTCATCATCCTCTTCCTCATCACCCTCCTCCCGATCTCCACCAATTCTCAAGACCCCAGTTCGGATTTGCTCTTGCAGCTCGAATCCCTCCAATCCCAGTCCCCCAAAGGCGGCGTTATCCATCTCACTGATTCCCTCAAACGGATTCTATCCATTCCAACTCATCGTCCCTGTACTTTCCTCGTCTTCTTCGACACCCAACAACTCCACTCCAAACCCGAACTCTCCCTCCCTTCTCTCAAATCCGAGTTCTCCCTCGTCTCTAAATCCTTTTTAGCCAACAACCCTCCAACTTCTCACTCAAAACTCTTCTTCTTCGACATCGAATTTCAAGAATTCCAGTCCTTTTTCGCCCTTTTCGGAGTAAATTCTCTGCCCCACACCGATGTCAAGAAAGACTCCGTCCAGATAAATGCATCAGATTTCTCGAGGCTCGCCGAATCCATGGCTGAATTTGTCAAGGCCAAAACGAAGCTGAGCATTGGGCCAATTGATCGCCCCTCTTTGATTTCTAAGAAGCAATTGATGTTTCTCATTGCTGTTATTCTGATTTCGGCTCCATTCTTGGTGAAAAAAGTGATTTATGGGAACACCCTTTTGCACAATAAGAGTATTTGGATGACCGGAGAGATTTTTGTCTACTTTTTCAGTGTCTCCGGTTCAATGCATAACATAATTAGGAAAATACCCATGTTTTTGGTTGATAGGAATGACCCTGGGAAGTTGGTTTTCTTTTATCAGGGGGTCCGGGATGCAATTGGGAGCTAAAGGGTTCGCGGTTGGGTTCTTGTACACTGTGGTGGGATTGTTGCTGGCTTTTGTTACTCATGTTATTGTCTATGTGAGGAATAGGAATGCTCAGAGGTTGGTGATGTTTATTTCCTCCTGGGCTGTTCAGATGATTTTTGTTGGCATTCTTGTCGCATTTCTGGTTTCTTGATTTTAGTTTGTTCTACCGTGTTAGTTTTTGTTAGTGTTTCAGATAAGGAAAATTGACGTTTTATTTTTGGTGTAAATTAACAATGTACCTTTTATTTTGCTTTTGTGCTCATATTCTGTATTTGCAACTGTTGCTAAAAAAATTGAATCATGTAATTGGCAGTGATTTATGTATCTTTTTGGTGTTGTCTTGGTGAAATGCTTGTAATAAGCATAGCAATCACTTGTTTTCTCGTTTTCTATGGTATCTATTCTAGATCTTCTTTCACATGTAGATATGGCTTTGAGATAAGTTTCCGACTAAATGAGGAAAGGTGCAATTTTGAATGGTAAACCTGCGGCCAAATTGCAAATCACATGCCAAATTATGAACTAGAGCTATAAGTTGGCATTTGCAGTTGGTAGTGGGTGTTTCTTCAGGAGTTGGAAGAATTTGATTCACAATTCCATAACATTTTAAAAGGCTATACTACGTACTCAGTAATTAGACTAGAGAGGATGATGCTTGAGTGCTAGAGCTTAGTGCAAGAGGATACTGCTATATTATTTGTGATATAAGTAATTCTCAATCAACTTGCACAACGGTGATCTTTATGGTAGTTTTCTAGTTCGAGTAAGAATAAGTACTTTGTAAAATCTGTTTTGCTTGCTTTCCTGGAATTTAAGTTTCATGTCTTACATGGTAGTTTCATGTCTTACATGGTAGTTTGTTCTCCATATAGCATTATTTTATACTATATAATCACAAACTTTTTGCTGGATGTAGGTTGGATTTTCTGTTAACGGAGTAATAATACTAACTTTTATGTGGGTTTTGAAGGCATTCCTTGAGGTAATACCTTTTCTTTTCACATGAATGGTTCCCATTTTTGGTGCCATTCTTGAAGTAAATTTCATTGTGAATGTTTTGCAATGTCCCGCCACTTGCCTAACTTACTAGTTTGATTGGAATACAATATTAAGGGGTGCTGGTTTTCTATGGAATTAATACACCATGACAAACAGCAAAAGTAATTTCAGAGATCTAGAACAAGAAAGTTGTTTTTTGCTTTTAAATGGCAAAGAAACATTCTAGTTATGTTGGTACACATTGCTCCTACTTGACACCTTATATCATGATCGACATTACTTTGGTTATCATACTTGACACCTTGTATCCTCTGTGGTGCATTAGTTTGGATTGTTTTGGTTTAGTTTAGTTTAGTTTATTTGAATGTTTTAGCTAAGCAAGTGAACTGAAGTTGCTTTTCCTTTAGTGTTGTGCTTATCGTCTTATCAACTGGTTATATTGTTCATAGCAGTACTTATATCAGTACTTGTTATAGTAGTGCTTGTTGCCTTATCAACTTGTTATATTATTCCTTTGAGGCTGAAGTTTAATAGCAGTACTTATTTCTTGAGCTAATTTGGTGCATTAGTTTGGGCCTGATTTTGATTTTCTTTGGGGCTGATTTTGAATGTCCAGCTTTAATTATTGAGGTTCTTATTGGATTGCAAATTTTAGCTAAGCAACCGAACTACAAGAGATATAGTGAAATTGGGAAATGGCAAGGTTTAGTGAAATTTTGTCTGATGTTAAAAATTCCCCCTTGTGTTGAAATTTGGTATTTTTTTTTCACGACAAAACAGCCTAGCAAATTGTCACACTTAAAAGACAGTATCTTTTATCGGAACAAAAAAATGACTAAATTTGTTTATATTATTCCAATCTTGTTTGCCACATCCAAAGCATCGTAGTCTGGAGTCAACCGAACATATGCTTTCTTTGTTCCATCAGGCCTGATCAAAGTGTTCACTTTCTTGATCTGTATGTCGTACATCTTCTTCACTGCATCTTTGATTTTCTTCTTATCAGCACGGATGTCAACTATGAATACCATGGTATTGTTATCTTCAATCTTTTTCATGGCAGATTCAGTAGTCAAAGGATATTTGAGAATCTGATAATGGTCCAACTTATTCCTAGGAGGAGCACTGATGCGTGGGTACTTCGGGTTCCCGTCCTTTTTCAATGTCTTAGGACGATGGAAGGTAACTTTGGTCCGGATCTTCTTGGCTTTCTTCTTAAAAGTTGTCCTAGATTTGACAAATTTGGCAACCTTGGCTATAGGGTGTTGTTGAACTTCATTATGATATTTGAATGCTTATATGATATTTTGACATTTCGTAATGCAATGGATGCATTCATTTGCTAATTATAAATCATTGTCATTTTTTTCCATTTATAGATATAATTGTTGTAGGAAAATTTTCAATTTTCATGGTGATAAAGAGTTATCATTGAATCAGAATTTTTCATTAATAACAATATATAGTTGCACTTAAATGTTCGCTTTTGTTTATATGCTGATTTTAAGTTTAAGGATGGAGTGTAATTACTTGTAAGATTTTTTTTTGTTTATTGGACCAGTTGTCACTAGATTTGGTTCAAGAATGGCTAGCAGAGAATGCCAAGGAATCAATATTGGGACAGGACATGAGTATTAGTGGAATAGCAACTTATCAGCCATTTGATGGATTGATGGAGTTGAAAGTGGTAAGTACTTTGACATTACGTCTCATTTCTATCTGTTGTGCAGTTAATACTTGTTGAGTTGCGTAAAAACCTCTGAAATTTATTGCATTTCCTGCTTCTACTGTGCAAATTTTTCTGAAGCAATTTCTGTTCTGAAGTGCTATTGACTCTATTAAAATTGAAGGAGAAACTTCCCATGCAGCAAGTAATTTGAATGAATGCCTTCTATCTGTTTTATGGTTAATACTTGCTGGGTTGCATAAGAATCTCTAAAGTTTATTGCATTTTCTGCTTCTACTGTGTTAATTTTTCTGAAGCAATATCCATTCTGAAGTGCTATTGACTCTGCTAAAATTGAAGTAGAAACTTCCCATGCGGCAAGTAATTCGATTGAATGGCTGCTTTGATGATGTATATTTAATTCATATGAAGTATCTTTTGGTAAGTGCTTTAGAATGAGTAGAATCTTGGTGAAGAATCTCCACTTGCGATACAAAATTGAGTGTGAAGCTAGTTGATATCCTGATTCTATCTAAACTAAAGACAGAAAAACAAGGGAAAGACATTCGAAATGAAGCAAATATGTCCTGCATGAGTCTAAATCATTCTGTCAATGCACAAAATCGTGTCATGAAGACAATCTTTGGCAGATGTCACAGCACAAATTAGTCATGTATGTTGTACTACTTCTTTGAACTACTGGAATTTGCAATGCGTTCCATTGGTAGCAGAGTACAGGCAAGAAAATGAAAAACTAGATTAAAAAAATTCCAAACGTATTTAAGACTCAGGGCTTGCTTTTGCCTGCCTAAAGTCTCAAAAATCTTGAAAATGATTACTGTTTCATGTTTTTTGGTAATCAATTTGTGGTTTTCAAACAATGAATTACAAGTTTGGTCACTACAATTTGTTGTATGTGATTTGTCACTTGTAAATAATGGCTTTGACATTCCTGTGTATCCTAACCAAAGTATTGTGTCTACATAATTATGATATTGACAAATGTGCTTAATGAACACTAGTTGCTAACTCACTTTAGTTAAAAGATGATAGTTTTGAATATGTTTCTGCTTCTTGTAGTAGCACTTTCTCTCCCCCTGCCACTGTTGGAGTCTTAAAAGTAATTATTCTGGCAATAAGTCCACAGGTTACTATTAACATGGACTCGGATAAAGTTTGACTTTTTGGCTCTAGGTGTAGCTCTTATAGCTTCCAGCTATTAGGATATCCAATTTGTCTCTTCAATTAGCCAACTTGCAATCATGTGTACGGTGCTTGGACTTGCTTTTTATCTTGTTGCTGTATATGCTGATTTCACTATTCTTGTAGGCAGTAGTTGGATTCATGTCTCAAGTAATGGACAAATTAGTATCCTTCAAAAGCGCTTGGTAGGTGATAAGGCTGCTTTTTCTTGTTTATTAGACCTTATGTATAGTTACATATTTTTAGATATATGAAATCCTATGACATTCAAAGCTTCAAAGACTACTTTTGGTCTAAAACACAGTGAAGTTTGCAAAGTTGTTTCTCATAAATGTGGAATCGTTTGTTGCTGTCCTTTGACATCTTAATATTAAAATAAGAAGTGGAACAATTCTGCCCATATAATCCTTGGCTCTTAATGAATGTTATTAAACTTCCATCCTCTAGTAGACTCTGTTTCCGAACTACCCATATAATGTCTCTTTTTCTACTCTTTGTATAGCCACTATCTAGATGAGACTTAAAACAAATGATTCACTTTATTTTTTGGTGACTCCTTAACTAATTTTCCTTGTTTTAATTTTTCTATCATCTACTAATAACTTTACTATTTTATTGCAGATATATTGCTCATTTTAGAGGTTTGGAAGATTAGCAGTACGGCTTACGTGTCGACTCAAAAACTATGGTTATAGTGCTATCTTAAGTTTAGAAAATGTTTCGGTAGCACGGAAAATGTTTTGGGACTTGGAATTGTTTTTTAGTGTAGCCTTGACTTATATGGCCAAATTTGCTCTATTGAAACTTATCAAACTATTTGTAGTGTGATGTTGCACTTATTTATGACATTTGAATATTTAATATGTTATTATGGCATTTCCTATTGTAACGGGTGTCTACGTTTGTTATTTATTAAACATTGCTGATGTTTTCATTTTTTAGATATTATTGTAGTAGGAAAATCATCAAACTACACATTGCAAGGTGTTGTAAATGAGTAGCATTTCTCAAGCAGGCTGTCTTTATTGACAATTGTTGTTGTCATTGAATCAAAACTATTCATTGATAAGAAGTTGTTGTCACAGTTGATAAGGGGTTTATTGACAACAAAGTTGTCACTAATTAATATATACACTGACTATGTTGCTTCATGCATCATTGACAAGAAAGCATGTCGTCACTAAATTGTAGCTTTTATTGACAACATATCTTGTCATAAAAAAGTTTTTATTCACTGACGACTTTAAAGTCGTCACTGTATACTTTTACCGACGGAGATTCAGTGACGACTCTGTGACAACCGAAATGTTGTCAATAAAAGTCATCAGTGACGACTTTTTGCTTTTTTGTGACGAAAAGTAGTTGTCATTGAAGACCAAAATTCTTGTAGTGATTTCTTATATCTTCTGTGTGAGAACCTGTAAATTTTCTCATTTTCTAGGTTTTATTCTATTTAAGTGCATGCTTTTCTGCATTTTCTTTATTAGGAAAAATTTCTAGATAATTTTTATGAGTAAATATAGTTTTTAAATGATTTTTCTAGTATCAATTAGTTTTTGAGAAATTAAGAGCGTATACCGGACGTAGGACCCGCTAGTGCGGAAAGTTTGGTAAAATTCGGCCAATTAGGTTAAGTTGTGTATACCGGGTTTAATTTATCAGGTGTTAAGAGATAATTACAGGTTACCTAGATGGATTATCATTGGAGAGACAAAAGGATAAGTTTAAACCTTAAAGATGCTAGGTGTCGCGCTACGGTTGGTTCTTGACTTTGACCATCTTACTTACCTTTACCAATTAACCAAAAATTGATCAAAAATTCATCACATTTTGCATCCTCTTGGCCGAACTCCTTGGAGAGAAAAGAAAGAAAACCTTTCAACTTTCTTCATTCCAATCTTGCTCAATCTTACAAGTTAACCGATAAAACTCCAAATTTCCCCATAAAAATCAATTGCAAGGTAGAATTAAGGTTGTTGGTGAAGTGGTTTGGAAGAAAGTAGTGCTTGGTTGGCTCTTCTCTTGAGTTGCAAGGCGAGTAGCTAAGGAGTTCATTCTTTGGTCTTGTTAATGTTAAATTAGTAGCTTGTGTTAGTCAAAGAGGTGAATTTGTGGACAATATCATGACTATTAGTGGAGAATGATGAATTTTATATTTATTCTTGATTTTTCTGTTTTTATATGTTTAATATTGTGTGGCCATGGATGATGGCTTGGGATAGTCTAGAATAAAGCCATAGTGCGTAAATTGTAGCTAATTGCGGAAAAATTCCACTTTGTGCGGAAAATTCCAGATTAGGGTTTCAATTAACCCCAGTCTGCCCGGGTACTGTTTCTCCTAGTTAGAGGTCGAATTAGCCTTGAGTTAAAACATGAAAGTTGTATAGAATGATGTTTTATAGTTTCCAACAAAATTTTAACTCAATCGGAGCAGCGTAGCCTGTGAAAAGACCAAAATACCCCTGCTGCCCTGTTTCTGTCCGAAACTGATAATCAGCTTCTGTAATTGGTTAGTTTGACCGAGAATACTACTGATTTGGTTGTCGATGTTTTCATAAGAATTATAGCCTTGTATCTTAGCTTTCAGATGGCTTTAGAATCACTTGAATTGGAGTCCTATGTACTGAGATATGATTGAATGAATCAGGACTGCTAGTTGAATTTCATAGTAAACTTTGAACTGGAAAATCTGGGGTTGTTTTGGTATATTTGACCTAGATACATTATAAACTGGACTGAGTAACCTTCATCAAAGTTGTATCCCTCTGTCTTATCTTCGAAACGATATAAATTGTACCCTAATCCGATAAGTGTAGCTCTAGTTGTGCCCGTTCTGCTAAATGACGTCAAAACTGTCTTTTGGTTTTAGAGCATAAACTTCATTTCCGGACTCTCCCTAGCTGGGTTATGCACTTATACATTCTATTGGGCCTTATTTTTGGTAGTGTGTGGATTTGCTTTGACTCGTATTCAAGTCTTAATTGGGATATTCTTGTTGTATAGATCGTGCCCGTGATCCGACGCCTACGCCTGAAGCTAACTTGTGAATTTGCTTACTTACCTTGGTGAGTGTACCATTATATGGTCTAACGCTTAAATGATTGTGTATACTTATTATGTGAACTTGAATGGCTTGAATGAGATGAGAGTGTACTTTATCGCTCTCGATCTCTTATCTGTATTACTATTACTGTCAAATGTGAAATTGTCTACATGTGTGATTTGACATGGCTGAGGGCTTTGCCCGACAACTTAACTGTGCTATCTGAGCTCATACCCCATTGGTCTTTAATCGAATCGAGCCGGCAAGGGCTTGGGCGAATCGATAAGGGACCTTGGGTTCACTGCAGTCGAGTGGAGTGTTAACTCCTCGACCTTATGGTATACTCGAGTATTACCCTCTCTGTTACTGTGAGGTGTTCGGGCCCGGTAAGGGGGTGATCGGTGGAAGGGATACGGAGTAAAGTGGGGATCTACGGGATGTTCTTCTCTTCAAAGGTTGACGGAGTGTCAACGGGTTGGAGATCAAGTGCGGCACGTGGAAAGTGGCTCTTGAGAGCCAGTTGTATCCTTTTATTAACTTGTTTTGTTTATGAGCTTTGGGATCATTATGTGATAAAAGGTGTTTACTGGTGTGTCTTGTTGGTACCTCACGAGCTTAAGCTCACCCTCATTACTTTGTTTTCCTTACAGGGATATGAATAACTGTTGGGGGACTAAATTGTTTTGAAGTACGAGTTGAGTTAGTTTTCATATAGTTTGAATATATTCTTTTGTAAAGCTCCTCAATGGTTGGAAAAACCCTAAATGTACTTTGATCTAAATATCTTCCTTTTGATTTGTAAATTACAAACGTATGTCTATAACACTGTTAAACCCTGTTCATGTATCCTATTTGGTTTGGGAATGTTTCTCTGAGGTGTATGGTGACATCTACATTTGATTGGATTCTGGTTGGATAGTGACGTGGCGGTCACTATTCATTTACGATTTCAATTTTTGTTTCCCATTTTGCGGGTTTTAAATCGCTTGAGCGCACTAATATTTTCCGAAATATTTTAGATTATATACAACCGTTTTAGTAGTCCTGGCAAGAGCTGGCCAGGCAGTCCGCTAACCCCTTTGGTACGCCCTAGGGGAAGGTGGGGCTGTCACATTCTGCCAGAACCGAGAAACAAACCGAAGGTCTCAGTCAGATACAATACTCTCAGGTATCCCATGTAGTCTTATAATCTCATTCAAATATAATTTAGCTAACTTCTCCAGCGGGTACTTCATACTAATTGGTAGAAAATGAGCGGATTTGGTCAATCTATCTACTATCACCCAAACAGCGTCGTGACCTCTTTGTGTCCTTGGTAATCCAGATACAAAATCGATGGTGTTATTTTCCCATATCCACTCGGGTATCTCTAAAGGTTGCAGTAGACCAGACGGTTTTTGAAGTTCGATTTTAACCTGCTGGCAAATCAAACAAGTCTGGACAAACCGAGCAATTTCCCTTTTCATGTTCTCCCACCAGTACAAGCTCTTCAAGTCTTGGTCCATTTTATTTCCTCCAGGGTGTATCGTATACTTAGAACGATGCGCTTCCTCCAAGATTTTTCTTTTTAGCCCTTCATCCTTTGACACCACTATGCGATTTCGAAATTTTAGTACACCATTTATTTCCAAATTTAAATCCAACTTCTACCCCTTATCAATTTTCTCCAACTACTTTTGTACTTCAGAATCCTTCTCTTGTGCCTTCTTGATACGATCCAACAAAACGGATTTCATGACAATGTTCCCAAGAATCACTTTTCTTGGTTCAAGACAAGGGATCCAATTACTAATCTCTTCCAACAAGTGCAATTCCTTAATCATCAATCCTGCTACTTGCACTTGGTGACTTAAAACATTGGCTACCATATTAGTCTTCCCTGGGTGATAATTAATCGTGCAATCATAATGCTCTAAAAACTCCACCCATCTACGCTGTCTCAAATTTAACTTTTTTTGGGAAAACAAGTACTTAAGGATCTTGTGGTTCGTAAAAACTTCAAACGTCACCCCATTTAGGTAATGTCTTCACTTTTTCAATGCAAATACTACCGCTGCTAAATCTAAATCATGAGTTGGATAATTTCTCTCGTGAGGTTTTAACTTCCTAGAGGCATACGCAATCACCTTGTCAGTCTGCATCAATACACACCCCAAGCCTTCTTTTGAAGCATCTGTATAGACCACAAAGCTATCATTTTCATTAGGTAAAGCTAAAACAGGTGCCCTTGTTAAACGCTTCTTTAACTCTTGAAAACTTTTTTCACACTTAGGACTCCATATAAATTTCTCACTTAGTCAACTCAGTCATGGGTCCCGCAATCTTAGAAAAATCCTTGATAAACCTCCGGTAATATCCTGCTAACCCTAAGAAACTTTGAACTTTAGTAGAGTTTTCCGGTTGCTTCCACTTAGAAACTGTTTCAACTTTAGTCGAGTCCACCTTAATTCCGTCCTTGAAAATTATATGACCTAAGAAAGTTACTTCCTTCAACCAGAATTCACATTTACTAAACTTAGCATACAACTGATGTTCCCTCAAGGTTTGCAAAATAATTCTCAAATGTTTCTCATGATCCTCTAAAGTCTTAGAATACACCAATATATTGTCAATGAATACCACCACAAATTGATCTAAATAAGGTTTAAAGATTCGGTCCATTAAATCCATAAAAGCTACAGGAGCATTAGTCAATATGAACGGCATCACTGCAAACTCAAAGTGTCCATATCTCGAGTTAAAGACAGTCTTAGGTATGTCTTTTTCCAAAATCCTCAATTGATAATAACCCTGCCTGAGATCCAATTTTGAGAACACTACCGCCCCTTGCAATTGGTCAAACAATTCATCAATGTGGGGTAAAGGGTACTTATTCTTGATGGTAACGTCATTCAAGTCTCGGTAGTCTATGCACAACCTTAAACTACCATCTTTCTTTTTAACAAAAAACACTGGAGTTCCCCACGGTGAATCACTTTCTTTTATAAAGTCTCGCTCTAGTAAATCCTGTAATTGCAATTTCAGCTCTTTCAATTCAGTTGGAGCCATTCTATAGGGCGTCGTAGAGATAGGTGCTACTCCTGGAGTCACATCAATTTTAAAGGTTATCTCTCTTTCTGGTGGCAAGGACTCTAGTTCTTCAGTAAAAACATCTGGATACTCCTTAACTACTGGCATCTCTTCCAATCTCACCTTATCACTAGAAGTATTTATAAGAAAAGCCAAATACCCCTGAGCTCCCTTACTCAACATTTTTCTAGCTCGAATTTCTGAAATAAGAGCCGATAAGGCTAATCTACCCCTTATATCCAATTTTAGGGTTGCCTCTCCCGGAATACACAACTCTACCGTTTTCATCTTACAATTCAACTGAGCATGGTAACGAGCTAACCAGTCCATTCCTAGAATGACGTCATATCCCTTAATAGTTAAACTCATCAGATCGGCCAACAATTTTCACTCTCCAACCCATATTTCACAATCTCTATACACCAAGTTAGCAATCAAGTTTTGATCCCCAGTAGGCGTTCTAACCTCCAAGTCATAAGATAACTTAATTGGCTTCACATCTACCCCACTCATGAATTTAGGGTTTACAAAAGAGTGTGTGATGCGGTGGAGCACGAGGCCCAAAGTGTACAAGTAGACCCTGTGAAGGTGCCCCAAGGCACAGTGACACGAGCACGAGCTAAGAGATTCAAGGAGTCCCTCCAAGCCTTGGTACGTGCTATCCAAAACCAAGAGAAACCGAGCATTGAAGGGATTGAGTTGGAATATCCTTGCACGACTACTAAAATGCTGCTTACAATTGAAGATGCAAGTGTCCAAGCTCCAAACGGTGGGCTGAGCCGCAGTTAAGTACCCTCGCTGAGCCGAACTTTCCTTAGTTAGTTGGGCTAGCTTTCGGTCAAGTGAAGGCCCAAGGGGCTGGCCGAACTTTCCTTGTTATTTTTCCAGTTTATTAGGTCTTAGTCACGGCTATTAATAGCCTCAAGCCGCATGTTACATTCAGTTTTTTGAGAGTATTGAATAAAATTTCCAGAATTTCGTCCATTCCTTGTGGCAAATTCCCTTAGCTTGTAAAAGCTAAGTTGAACATCCTAGAGTTGATCCTAGGCTGTTCTTGACTTATCAATCAAGCACACATACTTGATTGTGGCGTCCTCTACCGTTAAATCTGTTCTTGAGTGGTCCAAGTTCGGGTTCAACTCCGTCAAATCTTCATCGTGTTCCTCTAGATCCGAAGTAGCTTCCGCGTCTCGCATCAGCTGGCATCAGAGCTAGTTAGAGGTATCACGAATATCCTTTTTTATCATTTTTAGATCTATTTTAGTCTTCTAAATTCGTAGCTCAAGTGCTCGGGTTTGTCAATTCCGAAATCTGTCTTTGTTGTTTCCTTGTCAGAAATCTGTCTTTGTTGCTTCCTTGTCAGAAATCTGTCTTTGTTGTTTAGTTGTTGTCCGAAATTTTCTGTCCAGTTTTGTCTTGTGTTTATGTTTTGTTTAAATCCAAAATTCTGTTGTGTTGGTTAATCGTGACTTAACCAACAAGAACAAAAAAAAATTTTGTTGTGTTGCATACCTTGTTGTCATTCCCTTGAGTCGTTGCTGGAATTAATTTGCTGGGTTGCTGAATCTGTTTGCACTTGTTTCTTGAACCTTTGTGTTGTTGCTTTGCAAAACTCGAACATCAAAACCTTATTGGGGAAGTCTTGAGCTTCTTGGATCAAAGAGGTTAATCTTGGCAGTCTTGAAACCTGAAATAAACCTTCAACCGTGTTCTTGTTTTCATGGAACTTTGATCTTGAAACCAAATCTGTCCAAGTTGTTTACGTTAATTGCTGTGAAATTGTGGTCTAAACTAGCTGGCTATAGTGTGAAAACACCCCAACTGAAGTAAAAAAAAAATTTCAAGAAAGACGGCTCTAGTTTCCAATTCTTGACCAGCCTTCAAGTTTTACCAAATCTGATTCAAACTTGGACTTCCAAATCTGAACAACATCCAATTCTTGACAGCCTACAAGTTTACCAAATTTTGTGCAAAATCTGACTTCCAAATCTGACCAGCCCCAAAATTTCGAATTTGGACCACTTGGGACTCCCAAATCTGACCAAACTCCAAGGTTTCCAATCTTGGCAACCCCAAGTGTCCAAATCAGATCACGGACCAAAAAGACCACGGACCAGCAGCTCAACAAATTCCAGAAAATTGGGTTTCGGGTAGAGTTTTCTAGGATTTTCAAAATTTCAGCATTCAAGTTAATTGTCTTACTTTCTTTTGAGTCGTTAGTTATTGTCCAGCTATATTCTGAGTCTTGAGTCGTGTCTAGGTCGTCAGTCATACACCTCCATTTATTTCTACTAGCTTGTGTGTCACTTGTTGACTAGTCAAGAACGTACATTGCGGTGACGCCTAGTTTGTTCAACCTGAGCAACCAGCAAGCCAAGGAATTGCTTGGTAAGATTATTAGAGAGTGATACACTTGAGTGAAACACGAGTGTGAGTGACCTATACATCGTATTTAAAAAAAAAAAAAAAAAAAGAGAGCAAGGAACTCGTTTTTGTTTATTTATTTTGCAGGTGGACTAAATATGTCTAGTGAAGTTGGTGAACAAACCATGGACATCAAACTACAATTGGAAGCCATGTGTGGGAGGAAAATTCCTTTGCACTACTAACCGTTTTGCAGGTCACATAGTCATGGCCACTAGAGTTGCATCTTGCTCATACAATCAAGAATTCATGGAGACCGAACCTTTCAAGAGGAGAGGTCCCAAGCGAAGTACCTCCAAGTACTTTAGCCCCATGCAATCCAGTTCACAATGTGGGTATCATTCACTCCGGGAGGAGATGCAACGCCACCGTGCTTTGTGTGTGTATGAAAGGTATAAACAAGATTGTGATGAGTATGAGAAGGAGCAAAGCAGTTTGCGTAGAGCATCTAAATCAAGGTCAACTTCAAGCAAACAAGGTTCATCTAAGAAGTGTCTTGACAATCAAGACGAAGGGCTCGAGAATTTTCGAATTGAGTCAAAGCTTCGTGAATCAATGGATAAATTCGAACGTCGGACTGAAGCATTGATTGATGATATGATGGAAAGACTTAGCCAAGTGCTGGATTCACACCTGGAGCAACTTAACCATGTGCCAACCGGTGGTAATAAAGGGAAAATTCATCCTAGTCCCTCGTTGATTGAAGAGCCAAATATGAATGAGTTACAACTGAGCCATGAACATGAGCTAGACAATGAAAATCAAACCTCATGTACAATGCGTGAGCAATGGTCCGAGAAGAATGGAGTGGAAAAAGACAAGAATAATTTGGCCTTAGTGAAGAGTAAAAAGGAGGAGTTGGCCATGTTTACAAAGGCTGAAAGTGTGACCATTTTGTTTGCTAACCGGCTAACATGTGTTTTGTTTAGCACCTCTTCTTTTGTTCAAGTTACACAAAGTCAAGTAGAGTTGATCATGGCATGTTCCATCCCGAAGTCACTTGGACACTTTGCGAGTTTCCATGGAATTGGTCTTCTAGGAACTAAATCTCTTTGGTATCAATTCATGGAACAATGTCCATTCAAATCTGTCCGCACCATTGGAGGATTCATTCGAGCTCATCTTAAAAGGGAAATTCCAGAATCTACTTCTTGTTCTTTACCTATGTGTCAAGGACTAGCACTGGAATCTCAAGTTGAATCAATTGGTGGAAGGAATATCGAAGTGTCAAAGGGAGTTTTCTCATTTAAATCTCGTTCTACACCTTCTTACCATCTAGCTAATAATGTCCCATTAGTCCTTTACCCGATTTCTGAATTGCTCCAAGTTGAAGGTTATTTTGTTTTCATAGGTTGTAACGCTGTCCACAATTTTCCAACTACGGCTAAAGACTTGCAACCCGATTTCGTGCTTATTCCTGCTGCAAGTGGTGCACGTTCGTGCTTCTTCACATGTCCAAAAGCTAGTCACCACGAGCTTACTTCACCAACCCCAACTTGTGCAAATTCATGCGATTCGTATGGAGTGCATTTCACTTCATTGCTGCCACTTATGTCACGTGACAATATGACAATCCATGGCCGAAGGTTGATTAGAGAGCTTTGGATTGCTACCTGGAAGTTTCGTGAGCCTTACACAAGCTTTTTCCTATCTTGGCGCATGTCCTTGTTTGAGGGCCTCATGAAACTGACCAAACGGCATTTAACTTGGCTCGTGACCTTTCATTTGTTCCCAACGTGGTTGACCTCCAAACGCACTGTCGACATCCCCATCTAGATTTGAGGACAAATCCTTTTCAAGAGGAGGGGAATGATGCGGTGGAGCACGAGGCCCAAAGTGTACAAGTAGACCCTGTGAAGGTGCCCCAAGGCACAGTGACACGAGCACGAGCTAAGAGATTCAAGGAGTCCCTCCAAGCCTTGGTACGTGCTATCCAAAACCAAGAGAAACCGAGCATTGAAGGGATTGAGTTGGAATATCCTTGCATGACTACTAAAATGCTGCTTACAATTGAAGATGCAAGTGTCCAAGCTCCAAACGGTGGGCTGAGCCGCAGTTAAGTACCCTCGCTGAGCCGAACTTTCCTTAGTTAGTTGGGCTAGCTTTCGGTCAAGTGAAGGCCCAAGGGGCTGGCCGAACTTTCCTTGTTATTTTTCCAGTTTATTAGGTCTTAGTCACGGCTATTAATAGCCTCAAGCCGCATGTTACATTCAGTTTTTTGAGAGTATTGAATAAAATTTCCAGAATTTCGTCCATTCCTTGTGGCAAATTCCCTTAGCTTGTAAAAGCTAAGTTGAACATCCTAGAGTTGATCCTAGGCTGTTCTTGACTTATCAATCAAGCACACATACTTGATTGTGGCGTCCTCTACCGTTAAATCTGTTCTTGAGTGGTCCAAGTTCGGGTTCAACTCCGTCAAATCTTCATCGTGTTCCTCTAGATCCGAAGTAGCTTCCGCGTCTCGCATCAGTGTGTCATTCCCGAATCAATTAAAATCTTAGCTAAACGGTGGAAAATAGGGATCATACCTTCAACTACTTCAGTGGAATCAGGAATCTGTTGATGGTCCAAAGCGTAAACTCTAGCCGGCACTTTAGGTAGACTCCCTCCAGCACTAGACTGCTTCGGCACACTTGGACAACTTGAGAGTTGGTGTTCGGCACTGCCACAGTACAAGCACTTTCTCAATTTTCTCCAACAATCATTCTCCGCATGATTGGACTTGCCACAGTAGCCACAGCTAACTTGAGGAGCCACTGCCTGACCACCAGAGGGTGTTCCTCTTGCTTGATCTTGCCCAGTGCGGCTTCTCCTTGATAAGGTTCCTCTTGGTGCTCCAGCGGTTCTCAATCTGCCCGCTCTTCTTCCCATTTTAGGAGGTGGGGCACTCTTACTTGTTTGTCCAGAAGGGTTACTAGGAGTGCCTCTTTTCTTGGTATGAAAGTCTCTAACTTGCAACCTTGCACTTTCGACTCTCTGTGCTTTCTATAGAGCTTCCGTGAACGTAGAGATTTGGGCTGCTGCTAACCCCTCTTGAATCTCCACATTAAGTCCTTGTACAAAGCGTCTTATCGCTCTCCGTTCATTAGCCACCAATTCCGAAGTGTACTTAGAAAATTTAGTAAATTTTCCCTCATAATCGGCCACGCTAGAAGCTCCCTGTCTCAATTTTATCAATTCATCCTCCCGTTTCTCTTGAATCAAAGGTGGAAGAAATTTCTCATTAAATTCTCTTATAAATTTTTTCAGGTCCAAGGGGTTTGTACTCTTTCCCATTTTCCCCTTATCACGTCCCACCAAACACGTGCTGCACCCTCAAATTGAAAGGCGCCAAAGTTCACTCGCCTCTTCTCAGTATAGTCTAAGGCGGCAAATATATTAGTCATTCTCTCTAACCAGTTTTTCGCTAACTCGGGGTCAGGTCCCCTAATAAATTTAGGCGGAGCAAATTTCAAAAACCTCTCCAAAACTCTATCCTCTCCTCTCTCCTAAGCCCCGAGTTGGTTAACAAGTCCTGGACCCGGTTGCTCTGCTAACCGTTCTAAAATATCCGTCATACGATTGATAGCCGTAACTACTTGGTTATCCCCTTCATTTACTTGTCCTTGGCTCAGTCTAGTAGCCGACCCTTGATTGTCTCCTTGAGTTTGGGGTTGCCTAGTCCCACGCCTTCGGCCCCTACCACTCCTTCGACCGTCCATGATTCTAATTATGTCTAGATGCAAGAACAGAAATAATTATGCTAGAGAATACTCAAAAATATAAGTCAACATGGAAAACATTGAAAATAACAATAACTGACATATATTAACATTTCAAGATTCGTACAATTAGCAAGTCATGGGGCCTTTACAAAAATATAGCACACAGGTGTCACAAAAGTACAATTAATCATGCAGTACAAGTCAAGAGTTTTACAAGCATTACCCCAACTAATCCTAGATACAAAAATCAAAAGGTTCAGCAATCCTAACCTAATTCGCATCTGAACCGTTAGCCTGGACCTTCTCCTTTCGGTCCTCCTCGAAAGGCTCCTCCTCAGGAGTGCCCTCATGAGCCGGGCTATCGACGGCTTCTATCACCTCCTCTATCAATATGGTGGTGTCAGTTAGAATCCCGACGGCCCGATCCTGGATCTCCTCGACTACCCTAGTCAGTCGAGCCCTAGTCCTCTGAAACTCGACAGTAGTGGCCCCAGCCCTAGTCCGCTCATCTACCACCGTTCCCTCGAACTCTATGATCCTAGCACCCTGGGTATCCACCATAGCGTTCAGCTCCTCGATCTCCTGAAGTAATGCCCTATTAGTAGCCACCAACTGCCGGCGCTCATTATCAATGGATAGCACAAGATCATTATGGTAGGTATACGTCTTCCTACAAGGACAACGAGGGAATCTATTGGAAGGTGAGTATCGGACGCGGGGTCCTCCACCCAGCACTCGATAGCGGATGGGTCTAAGAGACTTCACATGACCATTAGCCTCTCCATTGCCGTTAGCAGCATGACCTCCATTTCCATTTTTCATTCCTACAAAACAACCTCAAACTCCAGATTAGAAACTTAAAATCACTAATTCGCTCAAACATCAATTTAGGGCATAACTAAGTTATCTCATTTCTATTCTCAAGAGTAAAGCCCCTAATACATCTCCCAAATAGACTTCTAAACCTAGCGCTATGATACCAACTGTGACACCCCCACTTCTCCCTAGGGCGAACCCAAGGGTATCAGCGAGACGCCTGCCTAACTCTCGTCAGGACTCGATACAAGTCTAATTCAAACTTAAAGATAAACAACCAATAATAAAAGTCGAAATAAGGAAAAGTTGCTTCCTTAAATTCATATTCAAATCTTACATCTCAAGTTCCAAAAGTATACATCAAATCTCCCAATAATACAACCACCATAAGTCGACTAATCAATTACATTCAAAATTCTACTCAAAAGGTAATCAAGTCGGCTTCTCCCAAAAACCTTTCCATTCCGAAATCTTGTTAAGGAAAACAAACTAATGGGGTGAGCTAACGCTCAGTGAGGCCAAGAAAAAAAAATATGCAAACACATAGTTCAAGTAACAATAACACTTATATAGGAAATAAAACTAGAAAGTTCAGGAATTTCATAATTAATAATAAAACACAATCAATAAGGATACGGGAGCTCTCAAGAGTTAGATTCCTCTTGCTTTGCCAAGGCTCGATCCAATACCTCCATGTGATGATACTCCGTCAACCGGGTAGGTATTAAGTCCGTAAAACTTCACTTATTTCAAAATTCCGTTCTCCATTACACCCCCAGTTCCGGACCCGCACTTCAACTATAAAAGGCAATACTACTCGAGTATGCAAAGCGAGATCTCAAAAGATCAAGCTTTATGATTTTCTCTTAGTTCACCAAGCTTCTCGACCAAATCCATGCCGACTCGAATCACAAGGTTAGCCAATGAGTTTTGGGCGTCCCCAGATGTATGATTACAATTGCAACAATTCACTCAATTCACTTAGCAATTCACTTCACACAATTCAATTAGAAACTCATCTAAAAGAGAACGAGTGCGATAAAGTACACATTCATCTCGACAATTCTAAAATACTCAATTAACAAGGAACAATTCAAGTATTTAGCAACAATTCATGCACTTGATACTCACCAATTCAAAACAAGTGAGTAAATAAAGTCTTTAGTGGTCCGCTCCGAGATCCCCCTTCGAAATCCTTTGGGCACCAGAAGAAATAGTGATCAACCATCACTCACATATACTTACAACCACTTATCATTCAAGGAAAAAAGTACACTCGCTTGAAATTTAAGACAATGTCATAGAAAAGTTTCAATCCATCGAAAATCGAGATTTAAAAGTGAGGATTTAAAGTCACAAGGGAAACTTGTATCCTCCATAAAATCAGGTTTAAAACGGACTATCAATATCGAAAGAAAGTGAAAAGTTCTTAAAAGCTCATTTCCTACGAAATCGGAAATTTTCAGCTTTGCGCTACAAAACTTGGAAAATTAGATCTTGAGTTTGATACGTCCAAAAATGAAAAAAATTATACCGTTGGAAACAAGAATAAAAGTACTAAAACTTCCCAGAAGACATTTTTTCAAGATTTCAGCCAGAAAGCATTCAAATTTCAGTTCAAAGTTGCTGTTTCATGAAGACAAGACAGAACCAGTCTTGGTTTTTCTGCAGTGTTTGAAAATTCGGCAAAATTCACAGAAAGTGAATCAGCCTCTGAAATTTATCACACAATAAGAGTTCCAAACCAAGTTTCAAACACAACTGCAGAACTAAAGTCAGAGTTTTGAGCAACAAGATATAACAGTTTAAAGTTGGCTGATTTTCGCAACCTGTTCAGAAAATTTCCAATTTCCAGTTTCCAGCTTTGACGCAGTTTTAAAATCAGACCATATCTAACTCTACGCAAGTCCAAATTGAGAATTGTTTATGGCGTTAAACACTAGGTTCAAAATGCTACATTTCATCAGAAGTCATCGTTTTCACGAGTGGGACAAAATCGAGCCACACGGTGCAGCTTCCCAGTTTCTCTTGGACAGACAGGCAAAGCACGACAGTCCACTTTGCCGATTCCCTACGGTTTACTCAAAATGAACTAGCAGGGGATTCTTACACCGTTGGAAAGCTCTGAATGTCTAATTTGGAATTCAGTAAACAGAACTCAATTTTGACTTTTGTACAAAGAGTTATGTTCAAACAAAGTACCCCTGTCCAGCTACCCTAGTAACCATTTTCCAGATTTCGAACTTTTCCAAAACTCAAGTTTTAGGTAACCATTTGAAATAATTTTCGAAAGGCACATTCTACACACATAATACAACATATATCAATCAATTTAGCAGCTATATAATCATCCAAATTTTGAATTTAAAGCAGGACGTCAAAATAGAATTTCGGCTAGCTCTCTTCCTCACAGTTTCTTCCACTTCCTCTCCACTATCAAACCATAATCGAGCTATAAATCACATAAACAACCACAATCAAGCAATATAGCCTCAAGTCAGCTACCTAAAGGCCTCCTCAAGACATCTAGCTTAGGATTTAAAACAAGATAAATGTTTCCTCAAGTCTGCTAGCCTATAAACTTCATTAGGGTTTCAAACCCATGAGAACTAACCATCAATCTTTGTATAAATGGAAAGATTAAAGGAAATGAAGTGATTACCCTTTAAATCCTAGATGAAGACCAGATTTTCCACAAAAATATCACCAAGCAACACCTCAAACTTTCACCTTTCTTCTAGTTGGAGCAAAAACCCAAGGAATTGTGAGTTGGATGGTGAAAAGCAAGCAAACTTGGAGCTAGAAGATGAAGTTTCTTTCTTTCTTCCCTTTTCTTTTCCTTTGGTCGGCCAAATGAGAGAGGTGAGGGAGGGTTTCTTGGTTTTAAATTTTGTGGAAGAAATGTGTTGAGGAAGCTAACTTAAAGTTGCAGGAAATTCAACTCTTAATAGTGCGAAATAGTGATTCGTACTACCACTTTCTCTCTTATTTGTTACACTTATACACAAATCCTCTAAGATAATTTCTCTAACACTGTAATTACTTATACTTACGAGTCTAATACTAATTTCTCGAATCTCCACTTAGTCGTATCGACACGACTTACGAGAAACTTTTGACGCGCAAGCGATAAAGCGAAATTTAAGGAAAATTCATGCATTACTAGTATAATTAAATAACACTGGGGCAAATAATTATAAAAATGGCTAAATTAAGAAATAAAACATGAGTCCTCACATAAGTTCATCCACTTCTTATCTTTACGTTTGTGAGGACTTATAAAATCCCCTTTTATTTGAACTTTATTACTTTAGACTAGCCTTACTAGTCATTTACCCCACAAAAAGTGCAAATGAACATAGAATTAAGGGTTTTTCCTTTCGTTTTCAAGTTATCGCAAATTAGGATTTTTACGCCTTTTCGTAGTGTGACTATTCGGTACGGAGTGTGGAGTAAATTTAGTGATTAAGAGTGAGTTTTAGATGATATTAAGTGTGTGATGAGAAGTGATAATAATAAGTTAGTGAATTATAAGTTAAAACCCTAGTATACGCGATTTAAGAAAAAACGGCTTGAACCAACGGGTACCGTTCACTACCGATTGAACATACCATTTGACCAACATTTTATCAAGTTAATCTCATTGTTATTAGAGCCCAAATATCAGCTCTAAATCTGATCAAGGTGGCCGAAAATTTTGACTTCAAAAACCAAGAGAAAAGAAAAAAAATTGAGATGTAATTTGGTGGTGACAAGTGGAAGAAATCCATGCATCTTTGACCCAACCTAAGACCAACCTTCTTAACCTTCCTTAGCCTTCATTCTTCTCCATTTTTCAGCTTGGTGGCCGAGACATTGAGAGATAAAAACCAAGGGAAGAAACTCCATTTTCATCTTGTAGCTTAGCTTATTGAGTGAAAAAAATCAAGAAACTAAACCGGTTAATCCTTTCTTTGAGCACTTGGGAAGCTTGGTGTGCTAAAACTTTACAAGGAGAGGTGGTGGATATCTCTTACAAGCATCTTAGTGAGGTATATTGGCTGTCCATCATCTTTATTTCTCTTAATCTTGCTTAACTTGCTACACAACTCATATTCTTGGTTAATTGATAGCTATGCAATTAGTTTTGGTGATTATGGAGAATTTGTGAGTTAGGATTTTGAATTGTTCAGCTATATTTCTTCTTGTTTAGATAAAATATGATATGAATAAGCTTAGATAAGGAGGTGAAGTAGTGTTTCAAGCTAGAGTTGTGAGGATTAGCACTTGAATGCATGAATTCCAGTTTTTGGTTTTGTATTACCCTGTTCTGCCCAGTTTCAGTCGGCCATGATGGAGGCCGAATCAGCCTTAGGTTAAAACATTAAAGTTGTAGGAAATGATGTTTTATAACATCCTACAAAATTTCAGTTCAATCCGAGCACTGTAGCACATGAAAAGACAAAATTACCCTTGCTGCCATAGGTATAGTTTTGTGGACAATTTTGACATTTCCTCATTTTGGCTGCATTTTTTCACCTTGATCCGTATCAAATTAACCTTTGGCTAAAACATGAAACTTTTAGCCCTATGTTTCAATTTCCAACGCATCTGAAAACACCTCAAACGGAATTGTGTAGCCTGAGTTATTGTCATTTGAATTCAGTACTGACAACCATACTGACAAGGACCTTATGGTTCTGTAATTTGTACTTTTAACCTAGATCAATTGTGAAATGGATTGAGTGATTTTCATGAAAGTTGTAGCCCTTTGTCTGAGCTTCGAAACGATATAAAATGTATACCAATCCGATAAACTTAGCTCCATTTGTGAATAAAATGTTATAAGATGTTAAAGCTGCTATTTCCTCTTTTGGCTTCAAAGCTGATATTTAGTTGCACTATTGGACTTGTGATGTACTTGGGTGATTTTGGAGCCTAATTGAAAGGCTATGGTGATGATATTTCTTGTGTGTGATGTTGGGGCTGCCTTGAGAAAAATAATGAAGCCATAAATGGCTGGAAAATAGGTAAACACAAAAGGGCGTACTGCCCAAATTTACATTCGAGGGTTAGGTAGAGGTACTAGCGACTTGAGTACGAATTCGGGAACGAATCTTACTGAAATCTTAGGGTATTCAAGTCTTGTTTCATAGAGGTCTGTAAGTTAGCGTTCGGCCGAAACTTGTACCCTTGGAAAAATGAAAATAACGACTCATAGAAATACGTTTTTCTTGTCCTTTCGACTCAAATGGTATTTCCAAGTATAATTGCTACCAAGTTTCACAGTTTGAATAGCAAACAAGGGTTTTACGAATATTATCCAAATGAATTTCAATTACTTGTTTCTTGTTAAACGAAACGTATAATTTTCGAACCTTAGTCGATTTTCAAAGCTCTTAAACGATATTTTCTTGTAAATTTGGACTCCAAGCCCGGAGGAATAACCAAACGTGACCCGTAGAGGCACTACATATTTGGTGAGTGCTTCCAAATACCGGATTGCACTTGATACTTGTGTTTAATATTTGAGCAGTGTGATTACCTGATATATGAGTAGATTGATAGGGCAAGCGTGTACTTTATCGTACTTGCCCTAATGTGATTTGTTCTTGGTCATTGATTTCAGTTGAATTGATATACATGCACATGAATTATATCTTGTTTGGAATTCCAAAAATCCTATGGCTAGTCAGTCAAGTCGAGCCGGCAAGGGCCTGGTCGATTAGATAACGAACCCTGGGTAGTTAGTGATGTCGAATGGAGTCTAATCTCCTCGACTAATTGGTATATTCGAGTATTACCACCAGTGTTTATCTTAGAGTTCGGGCCCGGTAGGGGGTTTGGTCGGTGGACGAAGATTGGAGTTAAGTGGTGTTCTACTGGACTAGTTACCTTACTTGAAAGTTGACGGAGTGTCAACTACCAAACGATCAAGCTATGGTGGAGCAGATATATGAGCCACTGTATCCTTATATGTGAAATGCGGAATATTTATTGTTTGGCTATATGAAGTATTATTACTCACTTCTTGACTTGTTTTGCTCACTATTTCACTATTGTGCTACTTCTACGTTATTTGATGGTCAATTTGATATTTGGAACATCATTGAGCTTTAGCTCACTCCATTAATTTTGTTTTCCTTACAGGGGGTACGAGCGAGGCGTGAGATGTGTACAGACTAGCGTAGTCTAGATGTTTTGAATTTTGATTTGTTCTCACGCTATCACTTGACTAGGGTGATTTGTACTTGAATTGTAACCACTATGAAGTATTTTGGTGTATAGAGTTTTGTATCTTGGTTTGTGCATCGATGTACATTATAAGTTTGAATTGTCATGTTATTTACTTTTATGGATGTAAGTTAATTTCTCGAGGTACGAGTGAGTGAGTCCTGATGAGAGTTGGGCAAGCGACTCACTAAACCCTAGGGTACGCCCTAGGGGGAGGTGAGGTCGTTACAGGTGGTATCAGTGCCTAGGTTTGAATTGATCTGGGTAGATTGAGTGCTTTATACTTGCCATGCCTTGGTTATAGTTTGGTTATGATAGGCTAGGGTTTCACACTTGAGAATAAGCCTTTAGCCTCAATTTATATGTCTAACTTGCCTCTTCTTGCAATGTTACTTGTAATGTAGGTGATGGAGGGTAAAGATGCTGTTAGGGGTGCCGGGCCATCTCAGCCCATACCTGCCGACGAGGTACATCTTGAGGGGCATGTATGTCGTGTACTGACCTACCAGGAGAGTCCCGGTAGGCCCGTGTGTCGGTGGTCTCCGGCGTGAAAGATTCGGCGCTGCGATTGCTAGAAGATCTACTCCTACCCTGATAGGGTAGTACTGGCCTTGGACGATGAGCAGAGGTGATTGGGTAACGCCAATCGTAGGTGCCAGACGGAGATAGAGCGTCTCCAGGCAGCTCTCCGAGTATACAGTGTCAGGATCTGAGAGCTTGAGGCTTCGGTTCTGGAGGAGCAGGAGCAGACTAATGCCTTCAGGGAGTAGGCTCAGGGTAGTTGGAGATGTGAGAGACCGGACCGACCGTATTTTGACCGAGTGTGGGGCTCTAGTAGATGATGTGGTTCAGGACTTGGCCGAGGAGGGTCAAGGGCAAGCGGTTCCTGGTGCTCCTGAGGAGGAACCGGAGGAGGACCCCGAGAAGGATCCTGAAGAGGATCTGAAGGAGGAGCCGGTTGCACCTGCCGAGTCGGTTGGGTCGGCATCTCGCTAGACCTTTAGTTAGAGTTTGGGGGATTTTTGTGAGGTAGCTAGGGACATAGTGGGATGACACGTCGCTTTTGTTTTTGGAATTTGACGTGTTAAGGTTGATGTATATAGTGCTTATTTTGTTCTATGTCCCTTGGCTGGTATAAGTCTTTGACTTGACTAGATTGGCATGTATAGTACGTTTTAACTTGTTGTGTGACTTATTTTACTGTGTATATAAAGGCAATGTTTATCTTGAATGTGTCTTACTGCCCCTGTTTTATAATGTGAAAACGTTTTATTGAGCCACACCTTATTTTGTTTATATTTATATAGTTGGTTAGTCAAGAATCATGGAAGGTAGAAGAAGCCAGGATCAGGGAGCTACTCGAGGGCGTGGCTCTAATCGTGGGCGTGGGGGTAGACAGACACAGGAACCAATGCAAGAACCGAGAGGGAAAAGAGGTGAAACGGTTAGACCCTGGATAGAAAGGAGGGATCAGGTGGCAACCGCGATTCAACAAATGACTAATATCCTGGCCCGTTTGGTAGAGCAACAGGGTCAAGCCCCTGTAAATCAACCTAGGGATCCTGATATGGGGCAAGATAGGGCCCTAGAGAGATTCCAAAAATTTTCTCCTCCTAAGTTCTTGGGAGGACCGGACCCTGAGGGAACGGAGAGATGGTTGAAAACCATGATCAATATATTCGCTGCTTTAAACTATGCGGAGGATAGACTGGTGCAATTTACAGTTTTTCAGTTTGAGGGTCCAACCAGGGCTTGGTGGAATGTGGTTAGAGCTAAGTGGGAGAAAGAGAGAACCGCATGGACCTGGTTGAATTTTGTACGGGAGTTTAACGAAAAATACCTCCCACCTATCGTCCAGGAGAAAAGAGAGGACGATTTTATTAAACTCCGCCAGGGAACTTCGAGTGTAGCTGAGTATGAGACTCAGTTTACGAAACTATCCAAATTTGCTCCCGAACTGATAGCTACCGAGCAAAGGAGGGCACGGAGGTTTGTACAAGGGCTCAATGTAGAGATACAGGAGGCCTTGGCGGCGGCCCAAATTAATACTTTTACGGAGGTTTTGGAGAAGGCCCAAATAATAGAGACTGTCAGGGCACAAGAGAGAAATTTTCACGGGAAACGGAGAGGGGCTCCTAGTGGGGCTCAAGGGCTGGCACAGAGTGATCAGAACATGCCACCTGCTAAAACTGGTCGTGGAGTTGGAGGTGGACGGTTTACGAGTGAATTGAGGAGTGGTACTCAGAGGGGAGGCCAAAGTGGAAGAGGACAGGAGAGAGGTGGTCCACAGGGAGGCCAGACCTCCGCTTCCTGAGTATCATGTAGGTATTGTGGAAAATCAAACCATACCGAGGACAACTATTGGAGAAAAGCTCGGAAGTGTTTAAGGTGTGGGAATACGGAATATCAGATTGCCAACTGCCCACTAATCGGCGATACTCAGTCGGCTGGTAAAACAAACCCGAAACCGACCAATGCAGGAGGGACCAAGTCAAGGGTGCCAGCTAGAGTGTACTCTTTGGACCAGCGATCGGTACCTGAGCCGACGTGTGACGACCCCACCTCCCCCTAAGGAAAACCAGAGGGTTCGGCGGGCCGCCTGCCCGACTCTCGCCGGGACTCAGTCGTTCACTAAAGTCCTCAAACGAATTACAAGAATAAACCTCAAATATACATCACATGGTCCACAAATATACATCCAAGTCTCCAATAATTACATGTCACAATTGCAGCGGAAACAATTCCCAACTATACATAAAATGATTCCAAATCCAAATTGTACAACATAAAGGCCATCCATTCACGTGAACAAGAAGAACAAGTCCTGCCTTCGCCTTGAGCCCTGTGGAGGGGAATAAAATATTTTTTTGGGGTGAGCTAGAAGCTCAGCGAGTAACCAGAAAATCGGTAATCAAATCGGTTTAACAATATTTCTTTTCAATGATGTCATAAATCACATGATAAGTCCAGAAGCGATTACAGCATTTACAAAACATTAAACATGGAGTATCAATAATTCAAGAAACATGTACAATGGAAAGCGATAGTAACATTCATGAAAAGGATACGTTCATTTTTTATAAATAATCCCTCGTTCATCTTTTTATTTTTTCCGGACGTTGGCCGGTCTCCACCCATCCGGACGTAGCCGGACTCCACCCATCCGGACGTAGCCGGACTACAAGGTAATACTCGAGTATACCAAATTCACCCAGGGTCACCATATCGCCCGACCGAGTCCGCTTCTGGCTCGAGTCGATCGGTAACGAAGGGCAGGGCCCAATTCAGCCAAACGGCTTACAATCATGCGCAACTAGCATTTAATCATTAATCATTGAAAATTTTATATTTATTTAGGTCGAGTGCGATAATGTACACACTCGCCTAGAAAACTCGTTTTAACAATCATTGAAAACACTTAACACATTATCAATCAATAATAACAAGCCAATAAGTCAAGGAATACAGCCAACAAGGAACGCTCATGTGCAAGCACGCATGATATGCAAGAAAACAGTTCAAAAGTAACTTTGGAAACAGTTCAAAGGTAAATAATGCAAGAAAACGGTTCAAAAGTAACTTTGGAAACAATTCAAAAGTAAATAATGCAGGAAACGGTTCATAAATAACTTGAGAAATCGTTTAAGGTCACTCACCTCCACGGCTCAGAAATCATCCAGTATATAACATTGCCTTGCGCAAATCCAAGTCTTAAATCACAAACTCAATGCAAACAAGTTCCTTCAAAGTTCGGACAGCACTTCCCCTGAATTTGTTAACTTTTCCAGCCATCATGGCTTCATTATTTCCTCATTCCATCCCGAAGGTACACACACAACAACAAGTTCATCCAATAGCCATTCAGCAAGCTCCAAGTAGTACAAGTACAAGTCAAGCTAGGGAAAAGTCCGGAAATGAAAGTTAAGCTCAAAACCAGAAAAACAGTTTTGACGTCATTTTGCGGTAATGGTACCAAAAGCACTACGATGGTCGGATGAAGGTACAAGACCCACCGTTTCGAAGCTAAGAGATAGGGCTAAAATATTGCAGAAGGTCACTCAACCCAGTTTCGAGTGTAACTAGGTCAAAAATGCAAGATACTACACCAGAGTCAAAAAAACAGATTCACAGAACGCATTCTAGCGGAAACATCATAACTCAGGCTCTCCAAGTCCAAATCCATAAATTCCAAAACCAGCTGAAATCTAAGAAACAGGGATACATTTCATCAGAAGACCTCAACAACCAATTCGGAAGCAATTCCAGCCAAAACAACCAATTACAGTCGCAAATCCCAATTTCGGGTAAAACCAGAACAGCAATAGTAATTTCGACTTTTCTCACTCTACACTACTCCGATTGACCTGAAATTTTGTAGGCACCTCTAAAATGTCATTCCCTACAACTTTAATGTTTTAAGCCAAGGCCAATTCGGCCTCTATCTAGGACCTAAAAATTCGGACAGAATGCTCCTTCACAAAACCTGATTTTCTGAAATTTCTTCCAAAACAGAAATTGATTGCAATTAATCACTTTTTTCACCTCATAGAGTCAATATATACCATTTCCAATCATCATACATGACCCCATAATCATATCCATATGAAAACAGAAAAATCTCCAATAATTATAAAACTTCACCAATTCAACCAAAATCAAGATATAATCCATAAATTTGCATCTTATACAACCACCAATCATGAATTACACATCATTAGAGGAAGGAGAGGGGTCCTTCACAACTCACCTTAGCAATACAAGAGATAGAGCAACTAGTCACCTTAGCTTTCCAAACAACTCCACAAAACACCTCAAGATCACTTAGCAAAGAGATTTTATGGAATGATTTGGAGTTTTATTGGTTGGATTTGAAGATTGAGCAAGAAATAGAAGGAAGAAATTGAGAGCTTTTCTTTCTTTCTTGAGCAAGAACATTCGGCCAAGAAGCTTGCAAAATGAAGCTTATTTTGGTCAATTTTTGGCATTTATTTGGTAAAGGTAAAGGTAAAGTCAAATGGTCAAAGTCCAAGATTAAATCACAAGGTGACACTTGTCACCTTTAGGTGTAAAACTTATCTTTTTGTCTCTCCAATACAAATATCTTAACACCTTGTAATATTAATATCACTTAATACAAAATTCCAACAAGTTGTCAAAAATATAATGCATTTACCGCACTAGCGGGTCCCACGTCCAAAATACGCTTTTAATTTCTCAAAAACTAACCGATACAAGAAAAATCATTTTAAAACTATTTTTGCTCATAAACTTTATCTGGGGAATTTTTCTAATAAAGAAAATGTAGAAAAGGCGGGCGATTAAATAAAATAACCCTAGAAAATTAGAAAATTTCCGGGTTATCAAACTCATTTTTTTTTCGGGGCGTCACACGACGGAGGTAGTGGAAGGTACGATTCTTGTTTTTCATCGTTTAGCCAAAAGTTTGATAGACCCTGGTGCCACCCATTCTTTTGTTAGCCCCACCTTTATGCTTGAAATTGATGTGAAAGCTGAAAGATTACCATATGACTTAGAAGTAAGAACACCTACGGGTAATCAAACTTTGCTTGCGAATGAGATGTATAGAGACTGTGATATTTGGGTTGGTGAGCGAAAATTAGTAGTCGATCTCATAAGTCTAGCCATTAAGGGATATGATGTTATTCTAGGCATGGATTGGTTAGCTCACTATCATGCTCAAGTAGATTGTAGGATGAAGGTGGTCGAGTTTTGCATACCAGGTGAGGCAACTTTAAAACTAGACGTGAGGGTATGTTAGCCTCATCTGCGCTCATTTCGGGAATAAGGGCTAAGAAATTGCTTAGTCATGGGGCACGGGGTTATTTAGCTTTTCTAGTTAACACCCCAGGAGAAAAGATGAAACTAGAAGACATGCCGGTGATCAATGAGTATCCGGACGTATTTCAGGAAGAGTTGGGGTCTTTGCCACCCAAAAAAGAAATTGAATTTAAAATTGAACTAGCACCTGGAACTACTCCCATTTCGAAAATCCCTTATCGAATGGCACCTGCTGAGCTTAAGGAGTTAAAATTGCAATTGCAAGACTTGCTAGAACGGGGGTTCATAGATAAGAGCAAGTCACCATGGGGAGCTCCAGTGCTATTTGTCAAAAAAAAGGACGGAGGTTTAAGGTTATGCATCGATTATCGAGGTGTGAATGCAGCAACCGTTAAGAATAAATATCCTTTGCCCCGCATCGATGAGTTGTTTGATCAATTACAAGGGGCTGTGGTGTTTTCTAAGTTGGACCTCCGGCAAGGGTATTATCAACTGAGAATTAGAAAGGAGGATGTGCCAAAAACGGCGTTTAACACTCGATATGGGCATTTTGAGTTTGCGGTAATGCCTTTTGGCTTAACCGATGCCTCCGCGGCATTCATGGATCTAATGCATCGAGTGTTTAAGCCTATTTGGATAAGTTCATGGTGGTGTTTATTGACGATATCCTGGTGTATTCGAAGACAAGAGAGGAGCATGAACAACACTTGAGAATAGTGTTACAAACCCTAAGAGAGCACCAGTTGTTTGCTAAATTTAGCAAGTGTGAATTTTGGTTGGAGAAAGTGGCGTTCCTAGGCCATATAATTTCAAAGGATGGACTTGCTGTAGACCAGGCTAAAGTGGAAGCTGTAGCTAAATGGAAATGGCCGGCGAATCCTACTGAAGTGCGAAGTTTTTTGGGTCTAGCGGGGTACTACAGCCGATTTATAAAGAATTTCTCGAGAATTTTGGGACCCCTAACTAACTTGACAAAGAAACAAGGAAAGTACATTTGGGATGCTAAGTGTGAGAGTGGTTTTCAAGAGCTTAAGAGGCAATTGACCATGGCTCCAGTGTTGGCTTTGCCCAATAGGAAGGATAGCTATACGGTTTATACCGATGCTTCGAGAGAGGGGTTAGGGTGTGTTTTGATGCAAAATAGGAATGTGATTGCCTACGCATCTCGGAAGTTAAAGCCTCATGAGCAAAACTATCCAACCCATGACTTGGAGCTTGCAGCTGTTGTGTTTGCTTTGAAGAAATGGCGGCATTACTTATACGGGGTGACATTTGAGGAATACACGGATCATAAGAGTCTTAAGTACTTATTTTCCCAGAAGGAGCTAAATCTAAGACAACGTCGGTGGGTGGAGTTCTTAGAAGACTATGGTGGTACGATTAACTACCATCCAGGAAAGGCCAACGTTGTAGCAGATGCTTTAAGTCGAAAGGCTCAACTAGCAAGTTCAATGGTGGGAGAGTGGAGCTTGTTAGAGGATATATGTGAATGGAACTCTCGTCTGAAGCCGCAGAAAGTTATTTTTGGCAATATTGAGGTGAAATCGACACTATTGGATCAGATTAAAGAGGGCCAAATGAAAGAACCGACGGTACAGAAGTGGGTGGAAAGAGTGAAGAAAGGAGAATTATCTAACTTTAACCTAAGTCCTGATGGAATTTTAAGGATCGGATTAAAGAGGGCTAGATGAAAAAACCGACGTACAGAAGTGGGTGGAAAGAGTGAAGAAAGGAGAATTGCCTAACTTTAACCTAGGTCCTGATGGAATTTTAAGGTTCTGAAATCGCGTCGTTGTACCTAGGGATGAAGAATTAAAGAGGAAGATTTTGGAGGAATCTCACCGTTCTAGGTATACGGTGCATCCAGGTAGTGGTAAAATATACCAAGATCTCAAAAGTCTGTATTGGTGGGATAATATGAAGGCGGAGATTGCCCAATTTGTACAAAAGTGTCTTACGTGCCGACAAGTGAAAGTTGAGCATAAAAAACTGTCGGGTCTGTTACAGCCTTTAGAGATTCCTGAATGGAAGTGGGAGCATATAACGATGGATTTCGTATCAGGGTTACCACGAACACAAAAAAGACATGATGCGGTTTGGGTGATAGTGGACCGATTAACTAAAACCGCACATTTCCTGCCCGTTAATATGAAATATTCTTCGGAAAAACTTGCCAAACTCTATATGGATGAAGTGGTGAGACTACATGGGGTACCAGTGAGTATCGTATCGGATAGAGACCCCAGATTTGTATCTCGATTTTGGCAGAAATTGCAAGAGGCTCTAGGAACTAAGTTGAACTATAGTACAGCGTATCATCCTCAAACCGATGGACAATCTGAGATAACCATTCAAACACTTGAAGATATGCTGAGAGCCTGTATTGTAGATTTTGGAGGAAGTTGGAGCCAATATTTAACTCTGGTTGAGTTCGCGTATAACAATAGCTATCACTCTTCTATTCAAATGGCCCCATATGAGGCATTGTATGGACGAAGGCGTCGATCCCCAATTCATTGGGATGAAATAAGAGAGAGGAAAATTATAGATCCGGTTACAATACCATGGGTTGAGGAAGCCTACGAAAGGGTAAAAGTGATTCGTCAGAGGCTTCAAATAGCCCAAAGCCGACAAAAGAGCTATGCCGATCATCGGAGGAAAGATTTGGAATTTGAGATAGGAGATAAAGTGTTTCTTAGGATTACTCCCTTGAAAGGAAAGATTAAAGCAGGAAAAGGGAAAAAGTTGCAACCGAGATATATAGGACCCTTTAATATACTTCAGCGGATAGGAAATGTGGCTTATCGACTTGAGTTGCCAGCTAGTTTGTCTCGGATCCATGACGTTTTTCATGTTTCTTTGCTTAAGAAATATCATCCGGATCCGACTCATATTTTGGCCCCAGAAGATATTGAATTGGACGAGTCTTTAGCCTATGAGGAAAGACCTATTCAAATACTGGATAGGAGGGTGAAAGACTTGAGAAACAAGCAGATTCCACTAGTGAAGGTTTTATGGAAACACCATGAAGTGGAGGAAGCAACCTGGGAGCTGGAGAAGGACATGCGAGAGAAGTATTTAGACCTATTTACAACTAAAGGTATGAATTTCGAGGTCGAAATTCTCTTAAGGGGGAGAGAGTGTGAGGACTTGTAAAATTCCCTATATTTTTCTTAAAATCCCGTTTTATTTGAACTTTATTACTTTAGACTAGCCTTACTAGTCATTTACCCCACAAAAAGTGCAAATGAATATAGAATTAAGGGTTTTTCCTTTCGTTTTCAAGTTATCGCAAATTAGGATTTTTACGCCTTTTCGTAGTGTGACTATTCGGTACGGAGTGTGGAGTAAATTTAGTGATTAAGAGTGAGTTTTAGATGATATTAAGTGTGTGATGAGAAGTGATAATAATAAGTTAGTAAATTATAAGTTAAAACCATAGTATACGCGATTTAAGAAAAAATGGCTTGAACTGACGGGTACCGTTCACTACCGATTGAACGTACCATTTGACCAACATTTTATCAAGTTAATCTCATTGTTATTAGAGCCTAAATATCAGTTCTAAATCTGATCAAGGTGGCCGAAAATTTTGACTTCAAAAACCAAGAGAAAAGAAAAAAAATTGAGATGTAATTTGGTGGTGACAAGTGGAAGAAATCCATGCATCTTTGACCCAACCTAAGACCAACTTTCTTAACCTTCCTTAGCCTTCAATCTTCTGCATTTTTCAGCTTGGTGGCCGAGACATTGAGAGAGAAAAACCAAGGGAAGAAACTCCATTTTCATCTTGTAGCTTAGCTTATTGAGTGAAAAAAATCAAGAAACTAAACCGGTTAATCCTTTCTTTGAGCACTTGGGAAGCTTGGTGTGCTAAAACTTTACAAGGAGAGGTGGTGGATATCTCTTACAAGCATCTTAGTGAGGTATATTGGCTGTCCATCATCTTTATTTCCCTTAATCTTGCTTAACTTGCTACACAACTCATATTCTTGGTTAATTGATAGCTATGCAAGTAGTTTTGGTGATTATGGAGAATTTGTGAGTTAGGGTTTTGAATTGTTCAGCTATATTTCTTCTTGTTTAGATAAAAGATGATGTGAATAAGCTTAGATAAGGAGGTGAAGTAGTGTTTCAAGCTAGAGCTGTGAGGATTAGCACTTGAATGCAAGAATTCCAGTTTTTTGGTTTTGTATTACCCTGTTCTGCCCAGTTTCAGTCGGCCATGATGGAGGCCGAATCAGTCTTAGGTTAAAAGATTAAAGTTGTAGGAAATGATGTTTTATAGCATGCTAAAAAATTTCAGTTCAATCCGAGCACTGTAGCACATGAAAAGACAAAATTACCCTTGCTGCCATAGGTATAGTTTTGTGAACAGTTTTGACATTTCCTCATTTTGGCTGCATTTTTTCACCTTGATCCGTATGAAATTAACCTTTGGATAAAACATGAAACTTTTAGCCCTATGTTTTATCTTTCCAACGCATCTGAAAACACCTCAAACGGAATTGTGTAGCCTGAGTTATTGTCATTTGAATTTAGTACTGACAACCATACTGACAAGGACCTTATGGTTCTGTAATTTGTACTTTTGACCTAGATCAATTGTGAAATGGATTGAGCGGTTTTCATGGAAGTTGTAGCCCTTTGTCTGAGCTTCGAAACGATATAAAATGTATACCAATCCGATAAACTTAGCTCCATTTGTAACTAAAATGTTATAAGATGTTAAAGCTGCTATTTCCTCTTTTGGCTTCAAAGCTGATATTTAGTTGCACTATTGGACTTGTGATGTACTTGGGTGATTTTGGAGCCTAATTGAAAGGCTGTGGTGATGATATTTCTTGTGTGTGATGTTGGGGCTGCCTTGAGAAAAACAATGAAGCCATAAATGGCTGGAAAATAAGTAAACACAAAAGGGCGTACTGCCCAAATTTACATTCGAGGGTTAGGTAGAGGTACTAGCGACTTGAGTACGAATTCGGGAACGAATCTTACTGGAATCTTAGGGTATTCAAGTCTTGTTTCATAGAGGTCTGTAAGTTAGCGTTCGGCCGAAACTTGTACCCTTGGGAAAATGAAAATAACGACTCATAGAAATACGTTTTCCTTGTCCTTTCGACTCAAATGGTATTTCCAAGTATAATTGCTACCAAGTTTCACAGTTTGAATAGCGAACAAGGGTTTTACGAATATTCTCCAAATGAATTTCAATTACTTTTTTCTTGTTAATCGAAACATCTAAGTTTCGAACCTTAGTCGATTTTCAAAGCTCTTAAACGATATTTTCTTGCAGATTTGGACTCCAAGCCTAAAGTAATAACCAAACATGACCCGTAGAGGCACTATGTATTTGGTGAGTGCTTCCAAATACCAGATTGCACTTGATACTTGTGTTTAATACTTGAGCAGTGTGATTACCTGATATATGAGTAGATTGATAGGGCAAGCGTGTACTTTATCGTACTTGCCCTAATGTGATTTGTTCTTAGTCATTGATTTCAGTTGAATTGATATACATGCACATAAATTATATCTTGTTTGGAATTCCAAAAATCCTGTGGCTAGTTAGTTGAGTCGAGCCGGCAAGGGCCTGGTCGATTAGATAACGAATCCTGGGTAGTTAGTGATGTCGAGTGGAGTGTTATCTCCTCGACTAATCGATATATTCGAGTATTACCACCAGTGTTTATCTTGGAGCTCGGGCCCGGTAAGGGGTTTGGTCGGTGGACGGAGATTGGAGTTAAGTGGTGTTCTACTGGACTAGTTACCTTAC
This sequence comes from Coffea arabica, assembly GCF_036785885.1. NCBI lineage: Eukaryota > Viridiplantae > Streptophyta > Magnoliopsida > Gentianales > Rubiaceae > Coffea > Coffea arabica. Next base: position 51,530,965 of record NC_092313.1, read on the forward strand.
TTGAAAGTTGACGGAGTGTCAACTACCAAACGATCAAGCTATGGTGGAGCAAATATATGAGCCACTGTATCCTTATATGTGAAATGCGGAATATTTATTGTTTGGCTATATGAAGTATTATTACTCACTTCTTGACTTGTTTTGCTCGCTATTTCACTATTGTGCTACTTCTACGTTATTTGATGGTCAATTTGATATTTGGAACATCACTGAGCTTTAACTCACTCTATTAATTTTGTTTTCCTTACAGGGGGTACGAGCGAGACGTGAGACGTGTACAGACTAGCATAGTCTTGATGTTTTGAATTTTGATTTGTTCTCACGCTATCACTTGACTAGAGTGATTTATACTTGAATTGTAACCACTATGAAGTATTTTGGTTTATAGAGCTTTGTATCTTGGTTTGTGCATCGATGTACATTATAAGTTTGAATTGTCATGTTATTTACTTTTATGGATGTAAGTTAATTTCTCGAGGTACGAGTGAGTGAGTCCTGGCGAGAGTTGGGCAGGCGACTCGCTAAACCCTAGGGTACGCCCTAGGGAGAAGTGGGGTCGTCACAACCTTAATCTTGCTAAATATGCTATAGAGGCTTTGAATCTTGGAATATTATGGATGATTTTCTAGTTTTGGGTTGTTTAGTGAAAATTTCAGCTAGGGTTTTATATTTTTCAGCTTTGATTGTGTTTTTTAACTAGCAAATGTTGGTATTGAGCTTGGATATGGAATTTGTGAGGTAATTAATGGCATGATTGTGAATTTTTAGTATTAAAAGATGAATTTTCAGCTTTAATGAGAAAATTTCAGATTTGGTAGTGGTGGAATATTTGATAGATATGAGTTATATTTGGATGGTTTTTAGCCTAGATGAAGAGCTATATTGATATGCTTACTTGTGGTGGTTGAATTGGGTTGATTGAGGAAAAACTTGAAGCCTTTCATGGCTGAAAAAAATTGGTAAACACAAAGGAAGTGCTGCTGAAATTTTTCCCGTAGGAGACTCTGAGCAGTCTGGGAAAATCTGTCATATCTTGGTATAGAAAAATCCGTCATATCTTGGTGTAGAAAAATTCAAATTGAGTTCTTCTTATTGTATTTGAAACTATATTCAGAGTACTTTCTACTGTGAAAATTTCAGAATTTTCCTCAATTCCTATGAATATCTATGATTTTTCAAAGCTGACTGAATTTCCATTCCTGTTCTGTCTTTCTACTGGATAAAGCAGCCATTTGAGATTGGAATTTGACTGACTTATGGACAGAATCTTGCAAAGATGTCTTCTGAGAAATTGTAACTCTTTGAATCTATTTTCCACCGGTATAACTTTTATAAATTTTGGACTTAAGAAGCTTGAGATATGATTTTTCAAATAGTATCGCACAAAACTGGAAAAATTCTATTTTCCTAAAACTGTCCTTACTTTCATTTCCAACTTTAAGTTGGAGTTGTTAAACCATTTTGAGCTTAGTTTATGATTGGAATGAGGAAATTCTTGGTTACTCATGTCCCTTGGGTCTAAATGTTCTCTTTTCACTCCAAAACCATATTTGCACATTTGTACTAGTAGTTACTTGGATTTTCTTTGGTTCACCTAAACTTTGGATGGTTGAACCATAATATTTTCTCTTGGTTATTGTTAGGGTTTGTCGGTGATTAAGGGTATAATCCGGAAGGAAACTTTTGACGTTATTTTGTTTAAGCTGGTGAGTGTTCTTTGCATGTTGTGCTTCCAATGGCTATGTAGATTGTTGTGAATTTTTGATAGGCGAGTGTGTACTTTATCGTACTCGACCTAAGTGAACATGAAATTTTCAATGACTAAATGATTGAATGCTACTTGTGAATGAATGTAAGCCTTTTGGCTGAACTGGACCCTTGCCCTTCATTGCCAGTCGACTCGAGCCAGAAGCGGACTTGGTAGGGCGACTGGTGACCTTGGGATAATGTTTGGTATACTCGAGTATTACCACAAAATCTAGTAGAGAACTGGCTAGTGAATTCAATGCAATGAAATCAATGAATGAGTGACAATGAATACTGAAGGAGTTTTCACTATTAAATGTTTTCAAATGGCGGAGGAATAAGGGAAATGGTTGGCGACTGAATGACTGAATGAATGGCTCCAAGTGAGCACGTATCCTTCCAATGAACGAATGTTTATTTCTTGAATGACTGTTTATTAATTTACAAAGTGTTTAAACTGTTAAATACCATACTTCCATGGTTTCTCTACCTGATTGCTTATTTAGGAACCTCACCGGGCTTTTAACTCATTCCTTTAGTTTTTGTTTTCCTTACAGGAATGGAGGTTCAAAACAATTGAATGTGAATTAGAATGTGTAACCCTCTTGTACTTGTACTTTTTGGTTGATAGGATATATTTTGACATTTGATGTTGTATCATACATTTGACTTTTGGGTTTGTAAATAAGTTTACATTTTGGTTGAATTGTAGAAGTAAAATATTATTTTGGAGGCCTAAATGATTAATCTTGAGAGTTGAATGAGTGAGTGAGTCCTGACGAGAGTTGGGCAAGCAGTCCGCCAAACCCTTGGGTACACCCTAGGGGGAGATGGGGTCGTCACAATGTAAATGTTTTTGAATTTTAGAAAATAGATTTAGAAGCTCCAAATGTTATTAGAGATATGTAAGTATTGTATATATGAACATTTTCAAATAGAAATTTCTAAAGAAAGAGAACACCATAGTAGAAAGGAAATTTAGAAATGGCATTAGCAAAATTAAAACTAGAATTAGACATCTATAAAACACAAGTAGAATTAGAAAAAAAGCTATTACTAGAAATGGTAGAATGAAAAAAGAACAGTGGAAAATTCTTTTGAGGCAGAAATAGAAAAATTAAGCTTCGATAACAAAAACTTATGAAAAGAATTTGAAAAACTAACAAACAATAAAGGAAAACAAGTAATATCTGAATATGAAGAAATAAAAGCAAAATCTAAAAATAATATTTTAGAGACCCCAATAATACATAAAGCTCTTTAATTAATATGATTTGTCAAATAAATTTTGGAGATAAGCATGTCATAGAAGAATTTGGAATGATAGATATTGGATATACTAAATCTCATATTGATATCTCTTTAGTGCCATAAATCTGTTAGATAAATTAAATTATAGAATACATAGTGAGCAAATGGAAGGGACCCTTAGGGGAAGGAATGAGTTGGATGATACGAGAAAAGGGGGTATAAGTCAGAGGTCCTGGGTTCAAGACCCTCCACTTACATTGAAAAAAAAAACAGAACCCTTATTAGATATGATCGTTGTGTCTGCAATGCCCAAATCTCTTTTGGAAAATTTGGAGAAAAATTTTTGTTTCCTCAAACTTGGATAACCATCCTCACTAATATAAAATTATAATTGGTTTGAATTTTATTCGTTCATTATCAGTAGAAATGTATATTTCTAATAATTTTGTTAGTTTCTTTAAAAAAACATCTTTTACACTCACGGATTATTATATTTCCATATTAACATTAGAGTTACTTGCAAAGCATGGTGGAACCGGTATGAAATTTCATAAAATTAGTGAATTTAGTAACCATAGGTTAAATTACAAAATTTTTAGTTTTCCAGAATATAGCAACGGAAGAAGATAATTCAATAGATCTAGAAGAACTCGAAAATAACAATAATTTTCCAAAACAATTACAAACACATGATGTAGAAGAATTTATGAGTTTAAAAAATATACTAGATTGTAACCTTGTAAACAAAATAATAGAAGATATTAAAAGGCTACCTAAACATAAGAAAAAAGATGTAGATGATTTAATTAGAATAGCAAAAGAAACTCAAGTTTTAGGAGAAAGCCGTATTAAATATTAGGATGGAAATAAATTTCGAGTACATCTAGATAATGAAAACCTGGAACCATTAAAATATCTAAACACAATTATAGCTCCCAAGATATAAAAGAATTTAACTTACAAATAAAATAGTTAGCACATTTAGGAGTAATAAAACCCAGTAGTAGTAGACATATCGTAGTACAACATTTATAGTAAGAAATCATGCTGAAATAAAGAGAGGAAAAGCTAGAATGGTAATAAATTATAAAAGACTCGATGATAATAGTTATAAAGATTAATATAAGATAGCAGATAAAGACCAATTAATAAATTGCATACAAGGAGCAAAATTATTTAGTAAATTTGATTGTAAAATTGGATTTTTTGTAGATAAAAATGAATCATGAATCTATTCTATGGACGGCTTGAAGTTCATTTTGTATAGATAGTTTGTGATGACCGTACCTCATC